>NC_092176.1:3967500-4296000 GCF_045791955.1 Oncorhynchus clarkii lewisi | reverse complement strand
TCACAACAGGGAAAAAAGGCTGCCTAAGTATGATTCCCAATCAGAGACAACGATAGACAGCTGTCCCTGATTGAGAACCATACCCGGCCAAACACAAATAAATAGAAGACATAGAAATCAGAACATAGAATGCCCACCCAAATCACACCCTGACCAAACCAAAATAGAGACATAAAGGCTCTCTATGATTCCTTCGAGTAGGAAGGATCGGACCAAAACGCAGCGTGGTAAGTGTCCATGATTATTTATTATAACAGAACACGAAAATACAAAATAAAGTGAATGTAAGAAATGAAAATCGAAACCGTCCTGAAAGGTGAAAACACTAAACAGGAAATGACTACCCACAAACACCAGGTGGGAAAAGGCTACCTAAGTATGGTTCTCAATAGTATGGTTCTCAGACAACGATAGACAGCTGCCTCTGATTGGGAACCATACCAGGCCAAACACATAGAAAAGAAAACATAGAAAAACAACAGAATGCCCACCCCAAACCAAAATAGAGACATAAAAAAGGAACTAAGGTGATACATATTATTGGTTTCACACTTGTCTCCAAGGATCATAAGGAAAAATCATCTATTTACAAATCCCATTTCCAAACAGATTGCTCATTTACCTAGCGCTAATCAATGTATAAATTACAATGCATGGGGAATGCTTTTATTTCTATAGAAACAATAAAGTAAATGCTTTTTCCACCGAATTTGCTCAAACTTATTCATGATTTCCTCATGCGTAAAGGTGGTGGAATTATGAGTGAATTAAATCAAGGTCAGAATATGGAATATCTGTAGACACATCCCCGCAAAACCTTAATTTCTTTGATCTACACCCCAAATGAATAGCGGGCGAATAGCATGATATTCTCAAGCTTAAGTTCAAGGTCAGAATAGGTGCAGAGAGAAGTGAATAAAAAGGGAATTAGGTTCCATTTACTTGCGCTTAACTCGGTCAGAATTTCCCCCACAGTGAGAGGGGGAAGGCCAGGGGAGCCTAGTGGGTCCAGTCTACAGTTCTTTGACATCGAGTCACCTCTCACCAATCAACAACATTCAACAACATTCAGCCCACAACAGAGGCCAAGCAATTTTGCTGCATATTTGAGCTCTAGACATGATGAATGAACCACAGTTCGATGCAAACTACAGGCTGAAACCCTTGTCCCTAAATGTATAAATGGGATATTCTGGGATCTCATGTCACAGGTCGGACATGGAGTGATGTCAGTTATGGACCAACTAAACCCCAATGACAGAGGTCAGGATACCCTGGGAAATAGGTTGGGAATATGTGATACAGTACAGTACAAGAATTCAGTTACTCACTTCAAGCTTGTTGTTTTCTTTGTCTGAGAACAGTGAAGGCTCTGAGTGAGTGTTGTGTAATGAAATTAGGTTTAGGGCTTGTCTCTTTCACTTTACCCATAAGAAATGAGGGAATTCCCACTGCGATAATGAAATTGGGTTTTTGATGGATTGTGCTGGTTGTGCTTGTATTTGAGAGTAATACGCTAATATACAGAAAATATTTTCTGTTGGGGACAAACACTACTTTGATTAAAATCCTGACGCTTTGACCTTTACAACATCTTCTACACTAATTTGATAGTTTAGTATCACACTGTCACACTGTTAATTCAATGACATTTTGTTTGTCAACATGAAGCATCTTTATTGCTCGGCTGAATCCCACAAACTACCATCCATGCCCATGGGTGGGACTGGTATGTGACATGGTGAGGAGAGAGTGGTTCAGGAGGAATTCTGTCCCCCAGAAAGTGGTGAGCAACACACTGCAGTTTTAATATGTGATACATTTCCAGAAAAGCTGCTTTAGACAGGATTAACTAGACATAGTGACCAGCTCCAATAGACAGAAGCGTGCGCTATATGGCAGACCAGTCCAAACTCATCTCTCGCCATGTCCAGCCCACTAATTATCTTAGCCAATCATGGCTAGCGGGAAGATTGGTGTCTTTTTATGTGGCTTAAACCAACTTAGCTCGTAATTTAACAATATTATTCTTATTTACAGATGGCATACAAGTTTGTTATTAAGTTTGTTATTAAGGTTATTAAAGTTCACATGTTCGAGAAGGTATTTCTGTCCAAAAAAACACAGTTTGATAAAAAAAAAGTTTGCATTCAAATGGCTCTACTGTGAAGTAGTGACCCGAGACATACACCTAGTTTCCTGAAACGGAAGGTATTATCACTGGGATAGGGCCTGTGTTAAGTGTTTTAAAGTAGCAAATGTTTTTTAGGTGTTAAGCCTGTGTTAAAATATGCTTCAAATGATTAAAAGACAAAACAATTATTGCGATTGTGTTAAATTGTGTTTGGGAAATAAAGATGCTTTTAAAAAGCTAGTGGTAGTATTTAATTTAGTACAGAAATTTGGAGGTGACTTAAGTTACTGTGTCCGGTGGCTAAATTTGTCCCATAAATTGTGCCAAGTGATCACTTTCTTTAGGACAAGCTATGTTTTCAAAACTAATGTTTGCAAGAATTCTAATTATTATCATGGATACACAACATCCTGAAATGTATGCAGACATCTTTGTTGGAAAAAATACTATTTCCCTTGACGGTGATGCTGTGTGTAAAAACAATGGCTCAACTTACCCCACTCTCCCTTACATTCTACTCTGAGCCTTCTCACATATGAAATATATCTAGACTATCCTTGATGAGGACAGGTTAACACATGAAAAGCTAATTCCTTTATATTGGTGCTGATGTTTGAGGAGTGCCTCCTCAGATGTGTACTGTTTGCAGGCTCACTGAGGTATAAAAGTTTCCTCCCAGCCTCTCAGACATGACTCAGAACAGCTGAGTGTGAAGTATCTTACTGAAGGGCCTCCCTCGCTCCACGTCTCCTACTAAAGAACCTCTGATAGTGTTGAGAGAATTATATTTATGTAATATCGATAATTATTGCAATAATGAAACCGTCGACCCAACAGATGGCACTGGAGGGTAGGACTGACATCTTATCGGTTCTTAACCAACCATGCTATTTTGTTTGTCTTTTAGAGTTGTTCGTAACTTGTTTGTACATAATGTTGCTGTTACCGTCTCTTATGACCGAAAAGAGCTTCTGGACATCAGAACTGGAATTACTCACTTCAAATTGGACGAGGAGTTCTTCTTCAATGAGTCAGACAATAGGGATATACTACAGACAACAGACCAGGCCCCGATCCCCATGATTAGCTGGAAAAGGAAACGCAGGTTTCGCGGAAGGAGATCAAGATGCCTTGCGAGGATCAGGTCGACGAGTGGCTAATCTGCCCTTGCCTTCCATTCTGCTAGCTAATGATCAAACTGGAAAAAAAATGTGACGAGCTGAAAGCGCGTATATCCTACCAACGAGACATTAAAAACTGTAATATCTTATGTTTCACAGAGTCGTGGCTGAACGACGACATTAGGAATATACAGCAGGCGGGTTATACACGGCAGGACAGAAGAGCAGCCTCTGGTAAGACACAGGGTCTATGCATTTATGTAAACAACAGCTGGTGCATGATATCTAAGGAAGTCTCAAAGTTTTGCTCGCCTGAGGTAGAGTATCTCATGATCAGCTGTAGACCACACTATCTACCTAGAGAGATTTTATCTGTATTTTTCATAGCTGTCTACATACCGCCACAGACAGAGGCTGGCACTAAAACCGCATTCAATGAGCTGTATTCCGCCATAAGAAAACAGGAAAATGCTCATCCAGAGGTTGTGCTCCTAGTGGCCGGTGACTTTAATGCAGGGAAACTTGAATCAGGTTTACCTAATTAAATGTGCAACCAGAGGGAAAACAAACTCTAGACCACCTTTACTGCTCACAGAGAGAAGCGTACAAAGCTCTCCCTCACCCTCCATTTAGCAAATCTGACCATAACTCTATCCTCCTGATTCCTGCTTACAAGCTAAAAATTAAAGCAGGAAGCAACAGTGACTCGGTCTATAAAAAAGTGATCAGATGAAGCAGATGCTAAATTACAGGACTGTTTTGCTTGCACAGACTGGAATATGTTCCGGAATTCTTCAGATGGCAGGAGTACAGAATCAGTCACTGGCTTTATCAACAAGTGCATCAAGGACATCGTCCCCGCGGTTACTGTACGTACATACCTCGACTAGAAGACATGGACTACAGGCAACATTTGCACTGGTTTCAAGGAGCGGGACTCTAACCCAGAAGCTTATAAGAAATCCCGGTATGCCCTCTGAAGAAAAATCAAAAAGGCAAAGCGTCAATACAGGAATAAGATTGAATCGTACTACACCGGCTCCGACGCTCATTGGCCGTGACAGGGCTTGCAAACTATTACAGTCTACACAGCCAAGAGATGCCCAGTGACACGAGCCTACCAGATGAGCTAACACTGAAACATGCATGAGAACATCAGCTAACCCAGACGTCTGTGACCACGCTGTCAGCAGCCGATGTGAGTAAGACCTTTAAACAGGTCAACATTCACAAGGCCGCAGGGACAGAGGGATTACCAGGCTGTCTACTCCGAGCATGCGCTGTCTTCACTGATATTTTCAAAGAAGATAATTGTGGACTACAGTAAAAGGAGGACCGAGCACACCCCCATTCTCATCGACGGGGCTGTAGTGGTACAGGTTGAGAGCTTCAAGTTCCTAGGCGTCCACATCACCAACAAACTAACATGGTCCAAGCACACCAAGATGGTCGTGAAGAGAGCACAACAAAACTTATTCCCACTCAGGAGACTGAAAAGATTTTGGCATTGGTCCTCAGATCCTCAAAAGGTTTTACAGCTGCACCATCGAGAGCATCCTGACGGGTTGCATCACTGTCTAGTATGGCAACTGCTCGGCCTCCGAACGCAAGGCACTACAGAGGGTAGTGCGTACAGCCCAGTATATCAACGGGGCCAAGCTTCCTGCCATCCAGGACCTCTATACCAGGTGGTGTCAGGGGATGGCCCTTTAAAATTGTCAATGACTCCAGCCACTCTAGTCATAAACTGTTCTCTCTGCTACCACACAGCAAGCGGTATCAGAGCGCCAAGTCTTGGTCCCAGAGGTTTCTTAACAGATTTTACCCCCAAGCCATAAGACTCCTGAACAGCTAATCAAATGGCTACCCAGACTATTTGCATTGCCCCCCCCCCCCCTTCTACGCTGCTGCTAGTCTCTGTTATTGTCAATGCATAGTCACTTTAATAATACCTATACCTATATGTACATATTACCTCAATTACCTCGACACCGGTACCTCTAGCCCCTGTATAGAGTGAGGGAAAAAAGTATTTGATCCCCTGCTGATTTTTCACGTTTGCCCACTGACAAAGAAGTTATCAGTCTATCATGTTAATGGTAGGTTTATTTGAACAGTGAGAGACAGAATAACAACAAAAAAATCCAGAAAAAAGCATGTCAAAAATGTTCTAAATTGATTTGCATTTTAATGATGGAAATAAGTATTTGACCCCTCTGCAAAACATTACTTAGTACATGGTGGCAAAACCCTTGTGGCAATGACAGAGTTCAGACATTTCTTGTAGCTGGCCACCAGGTTTGCTCACATCTCAGGAGGGATTTTGTCCCACTCCTCTTTGCAGATCTTCTCCAAGTCATGAAGGTTTCGAGACTGACGTATGGCAACTCGAACCTTCAGCTCCCTCCATGGATTTTCTATGGGATTAAGGTCTGGAGACTGGCTAGGCCACTCCAGGAACTTAATGTGCTTCTTCTTGAGCCACTCCTTTGTTGCCTTGGCCATGTGTTTTGGGTCATTGTCATGCTGGAATACCCATCCACGACCCATTTTCAATGCCCTGGTTGAGGGAAGGAGGTTCTCACCCAAGATTTGACGGTACATGGCCCCGTCCATCGTCCCTTTGATGCGGTGAAGTTGTCCTGTTTCCACCTACATGAACAACGCAACAATACTTTATTTACATTTCTATATATGTGGTGTGTAAACTTCAATCCAAAAAAACTACAAAGGATGGTAATTCACCCATTTTGACATGACTCACCATATGAGTCGTGTAAAAACAACACTGCAAATCAAATTAAAATAGGCTGAAGACAGGTCTATTCTTCTCGTGCCCCCTAGTAATTATAAAACTTCTCTGTAATTATCAGCATTACAAATGACCTTCAAATCAGTATTAAATATGACTTTTAAAATCAGCCAACCATCTCACGGCTTAACAGTGAGGGTGATCAAACCACACCGGAAAGTCAGGACAGAGGTCAGAGGTCATTCAAACCCTTCAAATAAGTGTTACTTTCTCTATCAGACCAATTATCTTAAACTGTCAAACATTTCATACATTTCGTATGCCAGGTTTACAGTAAGTTTCTGCAGTACATTTTTTATCAAAATAGTTCACATGTTCAATTAAAACTCAGAAAATAAAAACTCCATGTGTGTGTGTGCCCCTTTAAGATACCTCGGCAGTGGGCCTCCCGGGTGGCGCAGTGGCTAAGGGTACTGCTGTACTGCAGTGCCAGCTGTGCCACCAGAGACTCTGGGTTCGCGCCCAGGCTCTGTCGTAATCGGCCGTGACCGGGAGGTCCGTGGGGTGACGCACAATTGGCATAGCTTAGGGAGGGTTTGGCCGGTAGGGATATCCTTGTCTCATCGCGCACCAGTGACTCCTGTGGCGGGCCGGGAGCAGTGCACGCTAACCCAAGGTGCACGGTATTTCCTCCGACACATTGGTGCGGCTGCCTTCCGGGTTGGATGCGCGCTGTGTTAAGAGGCAGTGCGGCTTGGTTGGGTTGTGTATCGGAGGATGCATGACTTTCAACCGTCAACGACGCTGGGCCAATTCTTTGCCGCCCTATGGGACTCCCAATTACGTCCGGATGTGGCCTGGATTTTAACCAGGGACTGCAGTGATGCTCCACTATTGTTTACCTTCCTGCTTCATTTTACTGGTGTTACCTAAACCACAAAACCAAGCAACAATAATCAGAAACTGTCAAAAAAATGTTTATCATACCTCTACTTCAAATGTCCCACTGCCTGCTCGCTTTCAACCGCAGCTAATCTTTTTTACAATCTCAAGGCCTCTACTCATCATTTAACCTTGTATTTAAACCTCAGTTTTTCAAAATACTAAAATATCGTATCATTAGAGTGCTATCAAGAAAAAACACTGACAACATATTACCATTCACATACTGTCAACACTCACTAAGTTTACATCAATCCTCCTTGTCAATGTCTTCGTCACTGTCACCCATCCAAAGATTTAGAAAATAAAAGAAACCAAACCATGATCATTCACTCCTTACTACAAGACAATGCACCATATGTATAAAATACATCAGACAATTCTTAAGGAAAAAACACATTACTACCCACAACTTCGATCCATTGCTGTTGTAGCCTTGTTTTATCATAATCATGGTCACAGCTCTATCACAATTGCCTATCCGCCAATATTTAGAATTCATTAGATTTAGGCAACTGTCTCTTCTGAGTAGGCTACATGTAAGAAAACAAACAATTGCTATTGTTTACAAGCATTCATTCAGTTCATGATTCACTGATTCAAATACGACTCCATTCTCACAAGGTTATTCCAGCAGACCATTTAGGCCACACAGTGTATTACATCGAAATCGCCTCGCTATTGATAAAAAAGCCAGGCTATGGTTTGCAATTGCACATGGTGACAAAGATTGTACTGTTTGGAGAAATGTCCTCTGGTCTGATGAAACACAAATAGAGCTGTTTGGACATATTGACCATCGTTATGTTTGGAGGAAAAAGGGGGAGGCTTGCAAGTCGAAGAACACCATCCCCACTGTGAAGCACGGGGGTGGCAGCATCATTTTGTGGGGGTGCTTTGCTGAAGGAGGGACTGGTGCACTTCACAAAATAGATGGCATCATTAAGTGGGAAAATTATGTGGAAATGTTGAAGCAACATCTCAAGACATCAGTTAAAGTTAAAGCTTGGTCACAAATTGTTCTTCCAAATGGACAATGACCCCAAGCATACTTACAAAGTTGTGGCAGAATGGCTTAAGGACAAAGTCAAGGTATTGGAGTGGCCATCACAAAGCCTTGACCTCACTCCTACTGAACATTTTGGGGCAGAACTGAAAAAGCGTGTGCGAGCAAGGAGGCCTACAAACCTGACTCAGTTACACCAGCTCTATCTGGAAGAATGGGCTAGAACATACCCAATTTACTGTGGGAATCTCGTGGAAGGCTACCCAAAACATTTGACCCAAGTTAAACAATTTAAAGGCAATGCTACCAAATACTAATTGAGTGTATGTAACCTTCTGACCCACTGGGAATGTGATGAAAGAAATTAAAGCTGAAAGAAATCATTCTCTCTACTATTATTCTGACATTTTACATTCTTAAAATAAAGTGGTGATCCTAACTGACCTAAGACAGGGACATTTTACTAGGATTAAATGTCAGGAATTGTGAAAAACAGAGTTTAAATGTATTTGGCTAAAATGTACAGTATGTAAACTTCCGACTTCAACTGTATATATATATATATATATATATATATATATATATATATATATATATATATATATATATATAAAGGAGTGTAAGTCTCTCCTACAGCAGAAATAGCCTTTCAGCTATTTATGGTTCTTGTATGCTAGTCCCCATTTGACCTCCCTCGTGGGAAGAAAAAAGACATGCAAAATGCAGGTTGTTTAGTCTTATAGGAGGGATCAAATAAATCTCCTCAATGACAAACAGCCTCTACCCACCTCTTACCCAATGGAAGTCTTGTTTGACATGTGTTTGAAATAAATACAGCATTGCACACCATCTTCGACAGGGGACTTTCCCGTAATATGACCAGATGTATAATTCAAGCTGTAAACCTCTCTCTCTCTCTTTAAAACAGGATGTCAGCAAATCGGTTAATTTGTTTATTGAGGACATTATGGACTGTTTAGCTTGACATTTACAAATCTGTCCATTAGTTTACTCGATTGAGGTGAGTCATGTTTACCTTGAGTACTTTGTCATGAGATCTGGCAAAGATTTCGAACACTGATGGAGGTTTGTATATTACATCTTTGTTTTGTTATGATCTTTGTTTTGTTATGCTTTTATTCAAGGTGTTTCAATACTCACACACTGCATCCCACCCATACACAGTCCCCGAATTAAATATGTTTGATCAGATAGATCAGCATTATGCTTTTGGAGAGAACTGTAACTCACAGATTGGGCCAGTAGCTCTTTGTTGACGGTGTCTTCCCATCTCCCCCATGTCGCTCTGGGACATATATTGTGCACAAGCCCATGGGACAGTACCAAGGTCCATATGTGGTCACTTCCTCCTGGGGGGGTGGGGGGAGGTGGTAAGTGTTAACAGGATGACATCGGCAGGAAGCCGAGAGAGAGGGATCATATCATTTGAAGTAGAATCCCTCAAATATGCTCACAAACCAAGACCATTTGCCAAATTCAAAGGTGCCTGTCACTACCACTAGAAACTACTAGATAAGTGTTTCATGTGAAGTCATTTTAGCTTGCTTATCTTTTCATTACTTTTCTATGGTGTAGGGCTCGATTCAATCTGTAATGCAGAAGATATGTGTTGTAGCATGGTTTACAGTTTAAAGGTAATTTCCGGTTGAGCCGACGTATGCAGCATTTACGATGAATGCACAAATGCAGACACATTGCCTTGAAATGTTAATCGCGCTATAACCACTGATCTTCTGTGCTATGGATTGAATCAACTCCTAACACTTTATTTTTATCACTAACACGATCAGAAGCATTTCAGAAAAATAAATCTACAAATCTACAATTGGACTGTTGGATCGGTGTGTAGGAGTGTGGTGGATATGAACGTTTCTCCTCAATCATAACCTAAGTGAACCATCATTAATTGACAGCACAGTATTGCTAATGCAGTATCGGAGTTTGGGCTGGTCATGCTACCTTGCCCCTTCGTCCAAGTCCTCCCAAACTCGATTTGGTCCAGTCTGAAATGGGGAATTCTTTGTTCAGAGATTTTCCATCAAAGAGTCGAAAAAGGCAGCATAATCAGAAAAGATCACATTAAGTACTCCCTAAGTAATGTTGTGTCTCACAATAACCATTCCTATAAAAGGTGAGGAAAACGGTCACTGATAAAGGACATGTTCTTGCTGATTCAAAGTAGGCCAATCTGTAAATGAGCAACTTGTGGATTATTTTTTTTTATATCTGTGAGTCAGTCAACATAAAATAGCTAGGCTTGCGATGCTTCACCTTGGCAAGACAACACCATGAGGGTTTTTAATAGAAGATGTGACCGACCGGCTCAAATCGCTATTATGTAGCAAAATTTGAAATTGTGTTTTTTACATTGGATAAAAGTAGAGACTCATGTTATATTGTACACTACAGTTAAGGAACAATGGGAAAGTAATTCTGCTTTTGAGAAAGAGGCCTTTGAATGTTTTGGTACTACTGCTGGAGAACTTTAGCCCCACCCATCTCTTTAAGGGTTGATCTGATCGTTCTGTACTAAAAACAGCAGTCAAGCACCACTTGCTAGCTACTTCCAGACACACATTTGTAATATTTATTTTTACTTAACCTTTTTTTAACTAGCCAAGTCAGTTAAAGAACAAAAGTCAAAAGGCCTCCTGTGGGGACGGGGGCTGGGATAAAAATAAAAAATAAAAATAAAGGACAAAACACATATCACGACAAAAGAGACACCACAACACTACATAAAGGGATAGCTAAGACAACAACATAGTATGGCAGCAACACATGACAACACAGCGTGGTAGGAACACAACATGGTAGCAGCATAAAACATGGTACCAACATTATTGGGCACAGACAACATCACAAAGGGCAAGAAGGTAAGACAACAATACATCACGCAAAGCAGCCACAACCATCGGTAAGAGTGTCCATGATTGCGTCTTTGAATGAAGAGAGAGAGAAAACTGTCCAGTTTGAGTGTGTGTTGCAGCTCGTTCCCGTCGCTAGCTGCAGCAAACTGAACAGAGGAGCGACCCAGGGATGTGTGTGCTTTGGGACCTTTAACAGAATGTGACTGGCAAACTGGGTGTTGGATGTGAAGGATGAGGGCTGCAGTAGGTACAGTTGAAGTCGGAAGTTTACATACACCTTAACCAAATACATCTAAACTCAGTTTTTCACAATTCCTGATATTTAATCCTAGTAAAAATTCCCTGTCTTAGGTCAGTTAGGATCACCACTTTATTTTAAGAATGTGAAACGCCAGAATAATAGTAGAGAGTATGATTAATTTCAGAATTGATTTATTTCATCACAACTTTACATACAACCAATTAGTATTTGGTAGCATTGCCTTTAAATTGTTTAACTTGGGTCAAACATTTTGGGTAGCCTTCCACAAGCTTCCAACAATAAGTGTGGTGAATTTTGGCCCATTCCTCCTGATTGAGCCGGTGTCAGGTTTGTAGGCCTCCTTGCTTGCACACGCTTTTTCAGATCCGCCCACAAATGTTCAATAGGATTGAGTTTAGAGGTTTGTGATGGCCACTCCAATACCTTGACTTTGTTGCGCTTAAGCCATTTTGTATTCTTGGAGTCATTGTCCATTTGGAAGACCCATTTGCGACCAAGTTTTAACTTCCTGACTGATGTCTTGAGATGTTACTTCAAAATATCCACATAATTTTCCTTTGATCATGATGCCATCTATTTTGTGAATGACACCAGTTCCTCCTGCAGCAAAGCACACCCACAACATGATGCTGCCACCCCCGTGCTTCACAGTTGAGATGGTGTTCTTCAGCTTACAAGCATCCCCCTTTTTCCTGCAAACATAACGATGGTCATTATGCCCAAACATTTCTATTTTTGTTTCACCAGACCAGAGGACATTTCTCCAAAAAGTAAGATCTTTGTCCCCATGTGCAGTTGCAAACCATAGTCTGGGTTTTTAACATTTTAGGGATATGGGGCAGAATTTTCACTTTGGATGAATTACGTGTCCATAGAGAACTGCCTCCTACTCTGTCCCAGATGCTAATATATGCATAGTAGTATTACTATTGGATAGAAAATACTCTGAAGTTTCTAAAACTGTTTGAATGATGTATGTGAGTATAACAGAACTCATAGGGCAGGCAAACTTCCAAACAGGAAGTGGAAATTCTGGGGCTGGTTGATTTTCAACTCATCGCCTATTCACATCCAAATCAGATATGGATCTGTTCGCACTTCCTACTCCTTCCACTTGATGTCAACAGTCAGTAGAACGTGGAATGAAGCTTCTAGTGTGATGTGGGACCAGATGGCAGCTATTTGAGTCACTGGTCTGGCAGAATGCCAGTTCCTGGTTATGCACAGTAGTCATTATATCGCCTTGCGTTCCATTACTCTGTAGACAAAAACGAAAGCTCCGGTTGGAACGTTATTGGATATATGATAATAACATCCTGAAGATTGATTCTCTACTTAGTTTGACCAGTTTATTCGACATGTTGACCTGTTGATACAGGACTCATATGTGAAACTATTCTTACTGAACATTTTCTTTCACAGTGACACTGACTCCGAATGGGAGTCTTATCCGGTGTCCTGTGTGAATTTAAGTATGATCTCTCTAATTCTCTCTTTCTCTCTCTCGAAGGACCTGAGCCCTAGGACCATGTGTCAGGACTACCTGGCATGATGACTCCTTGCTGTCCCCAGTCCACCTGGCCTTGCCGCTGTTCCAGTTTCAACTGTTCTGCCTGCGGCTATGGAACCCTAAACTGTTAATTTTTACTCTTGAGGTGCTGTCCTGTTGCACCCTCCAAAACCACTGTGATCTCCACCCAGCACAGCCAGAAGAGGACTGGCCACCCCTCATAACCTAGGTTTCTTCCTAGGTTTTTGCCTTTCTAGGGAGTTTTTCCTAGCCACCGTGCTTCTACACCTGCAATGCTTGCTGTTTGGGGTTTTAGGCTTGGGCTATATAAATAGATTTGATTTGATAGAGGACTGAGGGTCTTCCAAATATTGAAAGTGTGCAAATAGTTACCCATATTATTTTGTAAATGTATTTTTTTATCAATAAATATTTTTTTTCCATTCTTTTTTTAATTTGATTTATTTTTGTTTTTTTGGGGGGGGTGTGTTAGAATACCATTTTGCTATTTTGTATATAGTTATTTGTTTCAAAATGTATACCTTCACTAATTTGACCACTTTGGGTACATTTGGGCTACTTGTGTGGGACACCTGGGTGACTTCATGGTAAATGTCATGTAGCACACTCATTTTGGAAGTTATCATTCTGAAACTTTGCACAAGTACTCTTGCCCTCTTATATTTTTCACTGAAATTGTCCCCATCATCCTATCTGAATGTTTGTTTTATCTTGTTCATTTTAAAGATGATTACAAAAATAAATAAAGTTTTTTTTTTCATTGTTTTATCTAAACCAAATCTGCCTATAGCTCAGGCCTGAAGCAAGGATATGCATATTCTTTAATTCTCAACATATACAGACATCATGTGAAGTGTGATTAAATCTCTTCCCCTCTCTTCCCACAGCTAACACTCTGTCTATCAAATACAAGAGACATTATTGTCTGAAACCATACCAGCCACAGATATGCATTAGAAGAATTGTCTATTGGTAATGTCTTTTTGGAGTGTACACATCAGAATGCACTGGCGTCCAGGTTGCGTTCCTGCTTGGACCCCCCTAAATCTAAAAGAATCACAACTTTATCAAGAAAGGATATAGTTAAGTTGAAAACCAAATAGACATGAAGCTTTTGTAGGATTCTTCTCAGCCAGCCCATTAGACGTACAGAGCTTTAGCTTTTTTACAGTGAATGTCAAATTAACATGCTAACAAATGACATTGGCAAATCATAGATATTTAACACCTGCCAAAATGTTAAGCACTCCAATAAAACCGACGATCATGCACTCATAATAGAGTTGTTTGTTGTCTTTTCTTAGTTACAACTCAATAGGACCAAATTAAAAAGCAACATGTGAACAATTTAAGAGACCTCATCATAAACTGACAATTCATTCAATAAAATTAGGGGAGAATTTTGCAGGGGGGAATTAAATTAAGGATATATCTATATAGAGAGAGAGAGACAATAGCTATATTGTGTTTTCAAATCTAAATCAACAAATATGTTCAAGTTTCCCATGCTGAATAAAGAACACATATAGTAGATATTTTATTTGTTTACTACTGTCTGCTATGCTCCAACTGTTCCGGTCATAATAAACAGAATGTTCTGTATCAAGAAGCAGACAAATTAAACACCCCATACACTTTCACAATCCCCCACTGTCTTGTGTTGGGGAGGGCTTTGTTGTGGGGTTGGTTACATGGGAATCTGTGGGGGAGTCTGGGAAGTGATTGGTGTAACAACAAGCATCCCGATGAAGGCTATATGTGGAAACACAATGTTCTTTAATAATTACAATATATCATTACCACTGTCCTCTAAGAGTGACTGGATATCTTTCACATATCTAGTTTGCCCCTTTAGTCAAGTACCATAGTTGGAGTCTGAGGTAGCATCAGAATACATTTTCCTCTGGTGTAATAACATAGAGGACCTCAGAAGTGGATGAGACCAAACCCCTTATGAAACTACTATTAGAGGAGGGATTTCATCTCCGTTTCACTTGGGACTAGGTTTGCAAAGGGAGGGTACCGGAATGTATAACTATTGCTGCACTCATAACCACGTGTGAAAGTGGCATTCACCACATAATGTTGGAGAAAATCCACTTGAATGCCCCAAATCAGAGTGTATTTGTCACGTGCACCTTACAATGAAATGCTTACTTACAAGCCCTTAACAACAGTGCAATTTTTAAGTAAATAATAGGTATTAGATAAACAATAAGAGTAAAGAAATGAAAAACAAATAGTAAAATGACAGTGGAAATATCCGAGCGAAGCTATATACAGGTGGTACCGGTACAATGTGCGGGGGCAACGGTTAGTCGGGCTAATTGAGGTAATATGTATGTACAGTTAAAGTGACTATGCATAGATGATTAACAGAAAGGGGGTGCTGGGACGTGCCGGGACAGACCATGTGATTATCTGGGTAGTCATTTGATTACCTTTACAGGAGTCTTAGGGCTTGGGGGTAAAAGCTGTTGAGAAGCCTTTTGGATCTAGACTGGGGTGGCTGGGGATGTTGATCATTTTAATAAGGGCCTTCCTCTGACACCGCCTGGTGTAGAGGTCTTGGATGGCAGGCAGCTTTGCCCCAGTGATGTACTGGGCCGTACGCACTACCCTCTGTAGTGCCTTGCGTTCGGAGTCCAAAGAGTTGCTGTACAAGGCATTGATGCAACCAATGTTTTTCAAAGCTTTTATTTATTTTTAATTTTTTTATTTCACCTTTATTTAACCAGGTAGGCTAGTTGAGAACAAGTTCTCATTTACAACTGCGACCTGGCCAAGATAAAGCATAGCAGTGTAAACAGACAACACAGAGTTACACATGGAGTAAACAATTAACAAGTCAATAACACAGTAGAAAAAAAAGAAAAAAAGAGTCTATATACATTGTGTGCAAAAGGCATGAGGAGGTAGGCGAATAGTTACAATTTAGCAGATTAACGCTGGAGTGATAAATGATCAGATGGTCATGTGCAGGTAGAGATACTGGTGTGCAAAAGAGCAGAAAAGTAAATAAATAAAAACAGTATGGGGATGAGGTAGGTAAATTGGGTGGGCTATTTATCGATGGACTATGTACAGCTGCAGAGATCGGTTAGCTGCTCAGATAGCAGATGTTTGAAGTTGGTGAGGGAGATAAAAGTCTCCAACTTCAGAGAGTTTTGCAATTTGTTCCAGTCACAGGCAGCAGAGAACTGGAAGGAAAGGCGGCCAAATGGGGTGTTGGCTTTAGGGATGATAAGAGACCTGCTGGAGCGCGTGCTACGGGTGGGTGTTGCCATCGTGACCAGTGAACTGAGATAAGGCGGAGCTTTACCTAGCATGGACTTGTAGATGACCTGGAGCCAGTGGGTCTGGCGACGAATATGTAGCGAGGGCCAGCCGACTAGAGCATACAGGTCGCAGTGGAGGGTGGTATAAGGTGTTTAGTAACAAAACGGATGGCACTGTGATAAACTGCATCCAGTTTGCTGAGTAGAGTATTGGAAGATATTTTGTAGATGACATCGCCGAAGTCGAGGATCGGTAGGATAGTCAGTTTTACTAGGGTAAGTTTGGCGGCGTGAGTGAAGGAGGCTTTGTTGCGGAATAGAAAGCCGACTCTAGATTTGATTTTAGATTGGAGATGTTTGATATGAGCCTGGAAGGAGAGTTTACAGTCTAGCCAGACACCTAGGTACTTATAGATGTCCACATATTCTAGGTCGGAACCATCCAGGGTGGTGATGCTAGTCGGGCGTGCGGGTGCAGGCAGCGAACGGTTGAAAAGCATGCATTTGGTTTTACAAGCGTTTAAGAGCAGTTGGAGGCTACGGAAGGAGTGTTGTATGGCGTTGAAGCTCGTTTGGAGGTTAGATAGCACAGTGTCCAAGGAAGGGCCGGAAGTGAGGGCCAGCTTGGCAATTTAGCCAGGACACCAGGGTTAACACCCCAAATCTTACAATAATTGCAATGGGATCTTTTAGTGACCACAGAGAGTCAGGACACAGCACAGTGTGCACAGTGTCCAAGGAAGGGCCAGGAGTATACAGAATGGTGTCGTCTGCGTAGAGCTGGATCAGGGAATCGCCCGCAGCAAGAGCAACATTGTTGATATATACAGAGAGATGAGTCGGCCCGAGAATTGAACCTTGTGGCACCCCCATAGAGACTGCCAGAGGACCGGACAACATGCCCTCCGATTTGACGAACTGAACTCTGTCTGCAAAGTAGTTGGTGAACCAGGCAAGGCAGTCATTAGAAAAACCGATCTGCCGATAAGAATATGGTGATTGACAGAGTAGAAAGCCTTGGCGAGGTCGATGAAGACGGCTGCACAGTACTCTCTTTTATCGATGGTGGTTATGATATCGTTTAGTACCTTGAGCATGGCTGAGGTGCACCCGTGACCGGCTCGGAAACCAGATTGCACAGCGGAGAAGGTACGGTGGGATTCGAGATGGTCAGTGATCTGTTTGTTGACTTGGCTTTAGTAGACCTTAGATTGGCAGGATGGATATAGGTCTGTAACAGTTTGGGTCCAGAGTGTCTCCCCCTTTAAAGAGGGGGATGATTGCGGCAGCTTTCCAATCCTTGGGGATCTCAGACGATATGGTAATAGGGGTTGCGACAATGGCGGCGGATAGTTTCAGAAATAGAGGGTCCAGATTTATAGCTGATTTGTACTGGTCCAGGCTTTGTAGCTCTTTCAGAACATCTGCTATCTGGATTTGGGTAAAGGAGAAGCTGGGGAGGCTTGGGCGAGTAGCTGCGGGGATGCGGAGCTGTTGGCCGAGGTTGGAGTAGCCAGGAGGAAGGTATGGCCAGCCGTTGAGAAATGCTTGTTGAAGTTTTCGATTATCATGGATTTATTGGGGGTGACCGTGGTGACCGTGTTACCTAGCCTCAGTGCAGTGGGCTGCTGGGAGGAGGTGTTCTTGTTCTCCATGGACTTTACAGTGTCCCGGAACTTTTTGGAGTTAGAGCTACAGGATGCAAATTTCTGCTTGAAAAAGCTAGCCTTTGCTATCCTGACTGACTGCATGTATTGGTTCCTGACTTCCCTGAACAGTTGCACATCGTGGGGACTATTCTATGCTATGGCAGTCTGCCACAGGGTGTTTTTGTGCTGGTCAAGGACAGTCAGGGCTGGAGTGAACCAAGGGCTATATCTGTTCTTAGTTCTGCATTTTTTGAACGGGGCATGCTTATCTAAGATGGTGAGGAAATTACTTTTAAAGAATGACCAGGTATCCTTGACTGACAGGATGAGTTCAATATCCTTCCAGGAGACCCGGGCCAGGTCGATTAGAAAGGTCTGCTCGCAGAAGTGTTTTAGGGAGCGTTTGACAGTGAGGAGGGGTGGTCGTTTGACCGCGGACCCATAGCGGATACAAGCAATGAGGCAGTGATCGCTGAGATCCTGATTGAAAACAGCGGAGGTGTATTTGGAGGGCAAGTTGGTTAGGATAATGTCTATGAGGTTGCCCATGTTTACAGATTTAGGGTTGTACCTGGTGGGTTCCTTGATGATTTGTGTGAGATTGAGGGCATATATCTTAGATTGTAGGACTGCCGGGGTGTTAAGCATATCCCAGTTTAGGTCACCTAACAGAACAAACTCTGAATCTAGATGGGGGGCGATCAATTCACAAATGGTATCCAGGGCACAGCAGGGAGCTGAGGGGGTCGTTAGCAGGCGGCAACAGTGAGAGACTTATTTCTGGACAGAGTAATTTTTCAAATGAGTAGTTCGAACTGTTTGGGTATGTACCTGGAAAGTATGACATTACTCTGCAGTAGACTGCAACTCCTCCCCCTTTGGCAGTTCTATCTTGACGGAAAATGTTATAGTTGGGTATCGAAATCTCTTTGGTGGCCTTCCTAAGCCAGGATTCAGACACGGCAAGAACATCAGGGTTGGCAGAGTGTGCTAAAGCAGTGAGTAAAACAAACTTAGGGAGGAGGCTTCTGATGTTGACATGCATGAAACCAAGGCTTTTTTGATCACAGAAGTCAACAAATGAGCGTGCCTGGGGACATGCAGGGCCTGGGTTTACCTCCACATCACCCGCAGAACAGAGGAGGAGTAGTATGAGGGTGCGGCTAAAGGCTATCAAAACTGGTCGCCTAGAGCATTGGGGACAAAGAATAAAAGGAGCAGATTTCTGGGCATGGTTGAATATATTCAGGGCATAATGCGCAGACAGGGGTATGGTGAGGTACGGGTACAGTGGAGGTAAGCCCAGGCACTGGGTGATGATAAGAGAGGTTGTATCTCTGGACATGCTGGTTGTAATTGGGTGAAGTCACCGCAGGTGTGGGAGGTGGGACAAAGGAGGTATCCAAGGTATGAAGAGTGGAACTAGGGGCTCCATTGTAAACTAAAACAACGATAACTAACCAGAACAACAGTATACAAGGCATATTGACATTTGAGAGAGACATACAGCGAGGCATAAAGTAATCGCAGGTGTTGATTGGGAGAGCTAGCTAAAACAACAGGTGAGACAAAACAGCTAATCAGCTAACACAACAACAGCAGGTAAAATGGTGATGACTAGGCAGAGAGGGTCGGATTAACTACACACAGAGCCTGAGTTCGCGGCTGGGGCCGACAGATATGAAATAAATAAACAGAATGGAGGAATGGAGTACCTTGATTAATGGACAGTCCAGCGGGCATCAGCTGTGTAGCCAAGTGATCATAGTGTGGGCGACACGGCGTTTAAAGTTAGTAGCCCGGGGCTTGTAGGAGCGTCTGCTCCGACGGAGGCTGGTTGAAGGCACAGCATCGACAGAGAATCCAAGCCAGATGGCGAAAGAGGTATTGTAGAATTTAGTTTGCTAGCCGGGAGATGCGCCTGGCTCACGGCTATCTGGTGCTAGCTTCGTGGCAGTGGCGTCAGCCACTATAGCCTATCGGTAGCAGCGGTGATCCGGTGCCAAGGTCCAGAGTTTACAGCAAGGATCCGGTGGAGTATTGGGCTTTAGCAGTGTATGAGTGGGGTTCGGGTGAACAGCTGAGTAGGCCGGGAGGTGGTCCTCAGGGATAGCTTCGGTACTGGGTGCCACGGTGAGTGCAAGCTAGCTGTGAGCTAGCTAGCTGTGAAGATCAGAATTAGTGGTCCAGGGATTACGGCAGGAATCCGGGGTTGTTGTGGAGAGACAGTCTGATACTGGTAGCCTGGCGAGTATTATCCAGGCTAAAAACAGGGCTGGTATCTGTGCAGAAGGAAAAAGTCGCTAGCAGTGGCTAACAATGACTAAATAGCTTGTAGCTAATTAGCTGGTTAGCTTCTGGAGGTTCTTGAATGTGTTCTAAAATTTAAAAATAAAAAATAATAGCGATTCCATATCACATTGGGTGAGGCAGGTTACTGCAAGGTAAAATCGAAAAGAGATTGTATTTTCAATTTAAATATATATACAAAAAAATGTCTCTTCATTGTCTGTCATCAGGCCTACCAATGTTGTGTCATCTGCAACCATAATGATGGTGTTGGAGTCTTGCCTGGCCATGCAGTCGTTGGTGAACAGGGAGTACAGGAGGGGACAGAGCATGCACGAGTGGCTCCAGTCTTGAGGATCAGCGTGGCAACCTAACCTCACCACCAGGGGTGCCCCGTCAGGAAGTTCAGGATCCAGCTGCAGAGGGAGGAGTTCAGTCCCAGGATCCTTAGCTTAGTGATGAGCTTTGAGGGCACTATGGTGTTGAACACTGAGCTGTAGTCAATGAATAGCATTCTAACGTATTTTCTGAATCAAACGTGCCAAATAAATGGATATTTTGGGGTTATAAAGAAGGAATTTATAGAATTAAAAAATTGCCAACAGAAGAAGATCTTCAAAGGTAAGGCATGAATTATATCGTTATTTCTGACTTTTGTGTCGCACCTGGCTGGTTAAAATCTGATATTCATGTGTTTGTATGCGGGATGCTGTCCTCAGATAATCATGGTCTCTTTTCGCCGTAAAACCTTTTTGAAATCTGACACTGTGGCTGGATTAATAAGAAGTAAAGTTTTATTTTGATGTATTACACATCTATTTTTTGCGAATTTTTCTGAGTCTTTCTGTTTTTGAATTCGGCGTGCTGTAATTTCACTGGATGTTGTCAAATCAATCCCGTTAACGGGATTTGAGCGGGAATGGGGGTGAAGGGATCCCTAACAGGATAATGGTGTTAATGTGGGCCACTACCAGCCTTTCAAAGCACTTCATGGCTACGAACATAATTTAGGCAGGTTACCATAGTGCTCTTGGGCACAGGGACTATGGTGGTCTGCTTGAAGCATGTTGGTATTACAGACTCAATAGATCAGTGAAGACACCTGCCAGTTAGTCAGCACATGCCCGGATTTCACATCCTGGGAATCTGTCTTGCCCACGCCCTTGTGAATGTTGACCTGTTTAAAGGTCTTACTCACATCGTCTACGGAGAGCGTGATCACACAGTCGTCCGGAGCTGCTGATTCTCTCAAGTGAGCATAGAAGTAATTTAGCTCGTCTGGTAGGCTTGTGTCACTGGGCAGCTCGCGGCTGTGCTTGACTTTGTAGTTGGAAATAGTTTGCAGGCTCTGCCACATCCGACGAGTGTCTGAGCTGGTGTAGTATGATTCGATCTTAGTCCTGTGTTAGCCCTTTGGCTGTTTGATGGTTCATTGGAGGACATAGAAGGATTTCTTATCTTATATGCTTCTGGGTTAGAGTCCCGCACCTTGAAAGCGGCAGCTCTACCCTTTAGCTCAGTGCGAATGTTGCCTGTAATCCATGGCTTCTGGTTGGGGTATGTATGTACAGTCACTGTGGTGACGACGTCCTCGATGCATATACTGATAAAGCCAGTAACTGAGGTGGTGTACTCCTCAATGCCATCGGAAGAATTCCGGAACATATTCCAGTCTGTGCTAGCAAAACAGTCCTGTAGTTTAGCACCTGCTTCATCTGACCACTTTTTTATAGACCGTGTCCCTTCAACTGGTAATTACTAGTGGGAAACTTGTCCATCCTCCCCGAGCTTCAACTTGTCCCACATGCTGACCTCTGACGTCACTTACTAAGGAAATTACCTCAATACAGCCTTTTTGGCAGTGAAACGTTACAACAAAACATTATTTATAAAAAGCAATCTATTAATGTTTTTTTGACCGCTATAATATGTTTAAAAGCATGATAGCAGTGCTTTTAGTTTATGGTTGACGGAGCTTGCTGGCCATTACCCAATATGCGTTTCTCAATAAGTTCATAGCACCTGAATACATCCAACTGCTTTTTACAGCTTCACAAATGGTAATTACCACCTTCCAACTTGGTTATGAACACAGCATAACTCTGGCAGTCTGTGTGGCCTTATCACATCTAAAATCAAATGAGATCATTTTAAAATAACAAATTGAATGTCAAAGTTGTAAAATATTATCCTAAATATAAACTGGCAACTTAGTGAATACCATTGGTGTTTTTGAGGGTTTCAGCATGAAATACACTTTCATAGGATTTACTATGTCAATATGGCAATTTGTCAAAAGTTGGAAGAGTTGAAGAGTTAATAAACAATATTGTCACCGTTGATTTAGATGCTTTTTTCAAATGACCATAGATTAACTGTTAATTACCAAAATTACAGACGATTCCAGTGATTTTGTAAATTACAACCCTACTTGGAACTGATTCACTGTAAAAACAAAAACATTTCTTAATTTCTTTATCAGAGGCTGGAGTTAATACAGCTCCTTGTTATCCTCAGTGGAGACATTCTGTTTGATCTTCAAATTGAAACAGGAAACTCACTCCTTCTTGTTCTTCACTCCTTGTTCTTGGATATCTTTTCCATAGATATCATCATCATTTTCCATTTAAAGATATCCTGTGGCGCATGATAAACTGGCTACATTGATGGATGTAGAGTGGTTTTGTTTTGTCGGACACACTCTCAGAATTTAGGGGTTTTATTTTGTTAAGAAAAACATTGAAAACATGTTAGATGTGGTTGACTATTCCACTTGATTCCAACTGGGTCATTGAGGAGCTTACCTTTTTGTTCACACATAGTTGTTATCTGTTTGACATCATTGAGCTTCTACATCATTCCCATTCATAATACTGACAGTGAGAATCAATCAGGGTGTATCAAGCCTCATATTACACCTCATGGCGTATTGCATTTCTAAAGCATGGGCCATGGGAAGGAGACCAGCTTTGACACAGTGTAGACCTTTATGAAAGTCTGCACATTCCCAATCTCCAAAATGGTGTGTGGCAAAGGAGATTAGCTGACAGTTTCCTGTTTCATCCCCATTCTCATGGATTTATACTAGTGAAGCATTTTGTATAGTGTCACACACACCCTCAACCCATGCCAACTACCACACGCATGCCACGCACACCAACGCATGTACACGCACAAACACACACATGCTTTCAATACAGTTAATATCACTTCAAGACAAAGTGGTACTTGGTTGCACCAGCTCCAAAAGACCACAACCACTTCCCTTCCCTTGTCCTGAAAGGTAGTGTAGAATATTATTTGCCCACTTTCCCACTAGATCTTCCCTCTGTCTATTATTCCAGCCTCCTCTCTGTACTACACTGTCTGCTACTCTGGCACCAGAGGATGAGGATAACTATTCTCCAACAGGGAGATTAAAAGTGTGAGGGTTGAGCCCAAGGTGGCAAAAGGCCAGCTGAACTGGAGGACATACACTACCAGTCAAAGTTTAAGAACACTTACTCATTCAAAGGTTTTTCTTTACTTTTACTATTTTCTACATTGTAGAATAATAGTGAAGACATCAAAACTATGAAATAACACATATGGAATCCTTTAGTTACCAAAAAGTGTTGAACAAATCAAAATATACTTTATATTTGAGATTCTTCAAATAGCCATCATTTGCCTTGATGACAGCTTTGCACACTCTTGGTATTCTCTCAATCAGCTTCACCTGGAATGCTTTTCCAAAAGTCCTGAAGGAGTTCCCACATATGCTGAGCATTTGTTGGCTGCTTTTCCTTCACTCTGCAGTCCGTTACATCCCAAACCATCTCAATTTGGTTGAGGCCGGGGGATTGTAGAGGCTAGGTCATCTGATACAGCACTTCCTCGCTCTCTTTCTTGGTAAAATAGCCCTTACACACCCTGGAGGTGTGTTGGGTCATTGTCCTGCTGAAAAACAAATTATAGTCCACTAAGCTCAAACCAGATGGGATGGCGTGTTGGTACAGAATGCTGTGGTAGCCATGCTGGTTAAGTGTGCCTTGAATTATAAATAAATCACAGACAGTGTCACCAGCAAAGCACCCCCACACCATAACACCTCCTCCTCCATTCTTTACGGTGGGAAATACACATGCGGAGATCATCCATTCACCAACACCGCATCTCACAATAACACGGTGGTTGGAACCAAAAATCTCCAATTAGTACTCCAGACCAAAGGACAACATTTCCATTGCTTGGCCCAAATATGTATCTTATTCTTATTGTTGTCCTTAAGTAGTGTTTTTTTTGTTGTTGCAGCAATTTGACCATGAAGGCCTGATTCACAGTCTCCTATGAACAATTGATGTTGAGATGTGAAAAAACTTTCAAAGTTTTTCGAATGTTCCATACTGACTGACCTTCATGTCTTAAAGTAATGATGGACTGTCATTTCTCTTTGCTTATTTGAGTTGTTCTTGTGATAATATGGACTTGGTTTTTACCAAATAGGGCTATATTTTGTATACCACCCCTACCTAGTCACAACACAACTGATTGGCTTAAACACATTAAGAAGGAAAGGAATTCCACAAATTCACTTTTAAGAAGGCACACCTGCTAATTGAAATGCATTCAAGGTGAATACCTCATGAAGCTGACTGAGAGAATGCCAAGAGTGTGCAAAGCTGACATCAAGGCAAAGGCTGGCTATTTGAATAATCTCAAATGATTAAATGATTGAAATGATTGATTTTTGTTACACTTTTGTGATTACTGCATGATTCCATGTTTTATTTCATAGTTTTGATGTATTCACGATTATTCTACAATGTGGGAAATAGTCAAAATAAAGAAAAACCTTTGAATTAGTAGGTGTTCAAAAACTTTTGACCAGTAGTGTATGTTAGCATGGGTATTGGCATTTTAATTAGCCGTAATCTCCCAGTTATTTACTTTTCATTAGGCTGCATTTACTGTTGGAGTCAGAGAGGAATTCAGGACAGCCTGCTAAGGAAGAGTCTGTACAAAACAGCAGGAGAAACACGGACCCTTTCTCTTCCCTTTAAGCTTTGAGACAAAAGAGACATGGATTGTGTACGTGTGCCATTCCTAGGGTGAATGGACAAGACAATATATTAAAGTGTCTTTTAACGGGGTACGGTGGTACGTGCCAGGCGCACCTACTACTTTGAGTGTGTCAAGAACTGCAATGCTGCTGGGTTTTTCACACTCCTGTGTGAATCAATAATGGTTCACCAGGCAAATAGGATTAGTCACTAGAAAAGCCACTTTGGCCTAGTTCATCACCAGAATGGCCATAATGTGAAACACATTTAAATAACAACAGTACTGCCAATGTAGCATATTTTTATTACCTTCATTTAACTAGGCAAGTCCGTTAAGAACAAATTCTTATTTTCAATGGCGGCCTAGGAACAGTGGGTTAACTGCCTGTTCAGGGGCAGAACAACAGATTTTGTACCTTGTCAGCTCAGGGATTTGAAATTACATCTTTCCTGTTACTAGTCCAACGCTCTAACCACTAGGCTACCCTGCCGCCCCAAATTGTTGATTTGAGTTGCACTTGATATACATCATCAATATTCGGTCTGGTTGGCAGAGAGAGGCAGAGAGAAATAGAGAGGAGAGGCTGCATCAACGATACTCCGACTCAACTTCATGCTTTTTTCAGTCGGGAGTTGCACGTGTGTGTCTGGGCAGCAGCAACACAGGTAGTCTAAACCTTAGCTAACCATCATATACTAAAATATCCACACAAGCCACTAGCCAGCCAGCCATATATCAGTTAAAGGATAATATTTAAGGACTTAAGAGCAATGAAAATCACAATAGTTTTGAGCAGCTGCGCCCTGAAAGGTTTGTGTACAACCCTGGTCTGGACTGATAGAAAAATCACCAAAGTCAACAAATTTCACATCTGACAGAGGAAATAAGAACACTTTACATAGGTATTTCAGAACTAAATCTCACCCATACACTGACATTCTCTGTCATTAATCCTATTTTTCTCCACCAGCTATTGTACAACAAAGTCATTTTGACCAAAGTTTACCTCATGAAAGCCAATGATTTATCGCCATCCAGTGGTTTTGATGGAAACCTCAATCTGTTCCCATCTCTATGTCAATGCAGTTGTGGACACTGCTATATCAAAGATGGATTAGTAAGAAGATATGTAGAAACTGTTTTTAAGACGTCATACCAAGCATCAAATACAGTGGGGAGAACAAGTATTTGATACACTGCCGATTTTGCAGGTTTTCCTACTTACAAAGCATGTAGAGGTCTGTAATTTGTATCATAGGTACACTCCAACTGTGAGAGACGGAAGCTAAAACAAAAATCCAGAAAATTACATTGTATGATTTTTAAGTAATTTATTTGCATTTTATTGCATGACACAAGTATTTGATCACCTACGAACCAGTAAGAATTCCGGCTCTCACAGACCTGTTAGTTTTTCTTTAAGAAGCCCTCCTGTTCTCCACTCATTACAAATCAAAAATCAAATCAAATCAAATTTATTTATATAGCCCTTCGTACATCAGCTGATATCTCAAAGTGCTGTACAGAAACCCAGCCTAAAACCCCAAACAGCAAGCAATGCAGGTGTAGAAGCACGGTGGCTAGGAAAAACTCCCTAGAAAGGCCAAAACCTAGGAAGAAACCTAGAGAGGAACCAGGCTATGTGGGGTGGCCAGTCCTCTTCTGGCTGTGCCGGGTGGAGATTATAACAAAACATGGTCAAGATGTTCAAATGTTCATAGATGACCAGCATGGTCGAATAATAATAAGGCAGAATAGTTGAAACTGGAGCAGCAGCACAGTCAGGTGGACTGGGGACAGCAAGGAGTCATCATGTCAGGTATTCCTGGGGCATGGTCCTAGGGCTCAGGTCCTCCGAGAGAGAGAAAGAAAGAGAGAATTAGAGAGAGCATATGTGGGATGGCCAGTCCTCTTCTGGCTGTGCCGGGTGGAGATTATAACAGAACATGGCCAAGATGTTTAAATGTTCATAAATGACCAGCATGGTCGAATAATAATAAGGCAGAACAGTTGAAACTGGAGCAGCAGCACAGCCAGGTGGACTGGGGACAGCAAGGAGTCATCATGTCAGGTAGTCCTGGGGCATGGTCCTAGGGCTCAGGTCCTCCGAGAGAGAGAAAGAGAGAAGGAGAGAATTAGAGAACGCACACTTAGATTCACACAGGACACCGAATAGGACAGGAGAAGTACTCCAGATATAACAAACTGACCCTAGCCCCCCGACACATAAACTACTGCAGCATAAATACTGGAGGCTGAGACAGGAGGGGTCAGGAGACACTGTGGCCCACTCCGAGGACACCCCCGGACAGGGCCAAACACGAAGGATATAACCCCACCCACTTTGCCAAAGCACAGCCCCCACACCACTAGAGGGATATCTTCAACCACCAACTTACCATCCTGAGACAAGGCTGAGTATAGCCCACAAAGACCTCCGCCACGGCACAACCCAAGGGGGGGGCGCCAACCCAGACAGGATGACCACATCAGTGACTCAACCCACTCAGGTGACGCACCCCCTCCAGGGACGGCATGAGAGAGCCCCAGTAAAGCCAGTGACTCAGCCCCTGTAATAGGGTTAGAGGCAGAGAATCCCAGTGGAAAGAGGGGATTACCTGTATTAACTGCACCTGTTTGAACTAATTACCTGTATAAAAGACACCTGTCCACACACTCAATCAAACAGACTCCAACATCTCCACAATGGCCAAGACCAGAGACCTGTGTAAGGACATCAGGGATAAAATTGTAGACCTGCATAAGGCTGGAATGGGTTACAGGACAAAAGGCAAGCAGCATAGTGAGAAGGCAACAACTGTTGGCGCAATTATTAGAAAATGGAAGAAGTTCAAGATGACAGTCAATCACCCTCGGTCTGTGGCTCCATGCAAGATCTCACCTCGTGGGGCATCAATGATCATGAGGAAGGTGAGGGATCAGCCCAGAACTACATGGCAGGACCTGGTCAATGACCTAAAGAGAGCTGGGACCACAGTCTCAAAGAAAACCATTAGTAACACACTACGCCGTCATGGATTAAAATCCTGCAGCGCACGCAAGGTCCCCATGCTCAAGCCAGCACATGTCCAGGCCCGTCTGAAGTTTGCCAATGACCATCTGGATGATCCAGAGGAGGAATGGGAGAAGGTCATGTGGTCTGACGAGACAAAAATAGAGCTTTTTGGTCTAAACTCCACTCGCCGTGTTTGGAGGAAGAAGAAGGATGAGTACAACCCCATGAACACCATCCCAACCGTGAAGCATGGAGGTGGAAACATCATTCTTTGGGGATGCTTTTCTGCAAAGGAGACAGGACGACTGCACCGTATTGAGGGGAGGATGGATGGGGCCATGTATCGCTAGATCTTGGCCAACAACCTCCTTCACTCAGAAAGAGCATTGAAGATGGGTCGTGGCTGGGTCTTCCAGCATGACAACGACCCGGAACACACAGCCAGGGCAACTAAGGAGTGGCTTCGTAAGAAGCATCTCAAGGTCCTGGAGTGGCCTAGCCAGTCTCCAGACCTGAACCCAATAGAAGATCTTTGGAGGGAGCTGAAAGTCCGTATTGCCCAGCGACAGCCCCGAAACCTGAAGGATCTGGAGAAGGTATGTATGGAGGAGTGGGACAAAATCCCTGCTGCAGTCTGTGCAAACCTGGTCAAGAACTACAGGAAACGTATGTTCTCTGTAATTGCAAACAAAGGTTTCTGTACCAAATATTAAGTTCTGCTTTTCTGATGTATCAAATACTTATGTCATGCAATAAAATGCAAATAAATGACTTTATATCATACAATGTGATTTTCTGGATTTTTGTTTTAGATTCCGTCTCTCACAGTTGAATTTTACCTATGATAAAAATTACAGACCTCTACATGCTTTGTAAGTAGGAAAACCTGCAAAATCGGCAGTGTATCCAACACTTGTTCTCCCCACTGTAGGTCTGTAACAGTTTGGGTCTAGGGTGTCACCCCCTTTGAAGAGGGGGATGACTGTGGCAGCTTTCCAATCTTTAGGGATCTCGAACGATACAAAAGAGAGTGTGAGTGGACCAAGTAATTGGGCGTCATTCTAAAGCGGGAAGGTGGAATAAACGAGTCAGGAGTAGGTTTTGTTGATTGAACACAGTTCTCTATTGAGGGCATTTGGTCAACACAAACACTCCAACATAATCAATGAAAATTTTCCAAGTTAAAACATACATCTTCTTCTCCAGAGGAAACAGGAACACAATAGGATTATCTTTAAACTACAACAAAAGTCACGGGATTGTCACCATCTTAGTGGTTCTTCCTGGATAGCTCTTCTCTCTCGGTGGCCATCTTCCAGAGATAGAATGGAGGGGAAAACTCTCTCTTATAGGGGAAGGAGAGTATGTCATTAGTACCGTCAGCTGTGCTTAATTGCCTCTGGTTACCTTGTCTCCCATGCCTTGTTGGGCTACTATCCGTGAGCCCAGCCTGCCCTCTGGGGGTCCTTCCACAAGAGGTTGAACAGGCTGGTAATAGGGGCTGCAACAATGGTGGCGGATAGTTTTACAAAGAGAGGGTCCAGATTGTCTAGCCCAGCTGATTTGTAACGGTCCAGGTTTTGCAGCTCTTTCAGAACATCTGCTGTCTGGATATGGGTGAAGGAGAAGCTGGGGATACTTGGGCGAATAGCTGCGGGGGGGCGGAGCTGTTGGCCAGGGTTGCAGTAGCCAGGAGGAAGGCGTGGCCAGCCGTTGAGAAATGCTTCTTGAAATGTTTGATTATCATGGATTTATCAGTGGTGACCGTGTTACCTAGCCTCAGTGCAGTGGGCAGCTGGGAGGAGGTTCTCTTGTTCTCCATGGACTTTCGTGTCCCAAAACATTTTGGAGTAAGAGCTACAGGATGCGAATTTCTGCTTGAAAAAGCTAGCCTTTGCTTTCCTGACTGACTGCATGTATTGGTTCCTGACTTCCCTGAACAGTTGCACATCGTGGGGACTATTCTATGCTATGGCAGTCTGCCACAGGGTGTTTTTGTGCTGGTCAAGGGCAGTCAGGGCTGGAGTGAACCAAGGGCTATATCTGTTCTTAGTTCTGCATTTTTTGAACGGGGCATGCTTATCTAAGATGGTGAGGAAATTACTTTTAAAGAATGACCAGGTATCCTTGACTGACAGGATGAGTTCAATATCCTTCCAGGAGACCCGGGCCAGGTCGATTAGAAAGGTCTGCTCGCAGAAGTGTTTTAGGGAGCGTTTGACAGTGAGGAGGGGTGGTCGTTTGACCGCGGACCCATAGCGGATACAAGCAATGAGGCAGTGATCGCTGAGATCCTGATTGAAAACAGCGGAGGTGTATTTGGAGGGCAAGTTGGTTAGGATAATGTCTATGAGGTTGCCCATGTTTACAGATTTAGGGTTGTACCTGGTGGGTTCCTTGATGATTTGTGTGAGATTGAGGGCATCTAGCTTAGATTGTAGGACTGCTGGGGTGTTAAGCATATCCCAGTTTAGGTCACCTAACAGAACGAACTCTGAAGCTAGATGGGAGGCGATCAATTCACAAATGGTGTCCAGGGCACAGCTGGGAGGGGAGGGGGGTCGATAGCAGGCGGCAACAGTGAGAGACTTATTTCTGGAGAGGTTAATTTTTTAAATTATAAGTTCAAACTGTTGGGTGTAGACCTGGAAAGTAAGACAGAACTTTGCAGGATCTCTCTGCAGTAGATTGCAACTCCTCCCCCTTTGGCAGTTCTATCTTGACGGAAAATGTTGTAGCTGGGTATGTAAATCTCATAATTGTTGGTGGCCTTCCTAAGCCAGGATTCAGGCACGGCAAGAACATCATGGTTGGCGGAGTGTGCTAAAGCAGTGAGTAAATCAAACTTAGGAAGGAGGCTTCTGATGTTGACATGCAGGAAACCAAGGTTTTTTCGATCACAGAAATCAATAAATTAGGGTGCCTGGGGACACACGGGGCCTGGGTTCACCTCGACATCACCCGAGGAACAGAGGTGGAGTAGGATGAGGGTGCGGCTAAAGGCAATCAAAACTGGTCGCCTAGAGCTTTGGAGACACAGAATAAAAGGAGCAGATTTCTGGGCGTGGTAGAATAGATTCAGGGCATAATGTGCAGACAGGGGTATGGTGGGGTGCGGGTACAGTGGGGGTAAGCCCAGGCACTGAGTGATGATAAGAGGTTGTATCTTTGGATAAGCTGGTTGTAATGGGTGAGGTCACTGCATGTGTGGGAGGTGGGACAAAGGAGGTATCAGAGGTCTAATAAGTGTAACTAGGGGCTCCATTGTAAACTAAAACAATGATAACTAACCTAAACAACAGTATACAAGGCATACTGACATTTGAGAGAGACATAAAGCGAGGCATAAAGTAATCACAAGTGTTGATTTGGAGAGCTAGCTAAGACAACAACAACAGCTATTCAGCTAAAACAACAACAGGTAAAATGGCGATGAATGGGCAGAGGGTCGGTTAACACAGAGCCTGATTTCGCGGCTGGGGCCGGCAGATATGTATATATTTTAAAATGATAATTAAATTAAATAAAATAAAAAATATATATATAAAAACAGAATGGAGTACCGTGATTAATGGGCAGTCCAGCGGGCATCAGCTATGTAGCCAAGTGATCGTAGGGTCCAATAGATGGAACAGGGAAGCCGCGGAGTAGTCGTTACTATGCTAGCACGCAGGCGATGCAGCGTTTAAAGTTAGTAGCCCGGGGCTAGTAGAAGCGTCTGCTCCGACGGAGGCCGGTTGAAGGCACAGTGGATGGAGTATTAGTCGGCAGACATGTTGTGGTGGTGCGGCGGGACACCATGTCAACTAAGGATCCAAGTGGGTGAAAGAGGTATTGTAGTTGTAGTAATCTACTTTTGTTGCCAGCGGTTTAGACATTAATGGCTGTGTTGAGTTATTTTGAGGGGACAGCAAATGTACACTTTTATACAAGCTGTACACTCACTACTTTACATTGTAGCAAAGTATAATTTCTTCAGTGTTGTCACATGAAAAGATATACTCAAATATTTACAAACATGTGAGGGGTGTACTCACTTTTGTGATATACTGTAGCTCTTGATGGTTTTTGCGACTGCACTTGAATAAACTTTCAAAGTTCTTGAAATAGTAATGATGGACTGTCGTTTCTCTTTGCTTATTTGAGCTATTCTCTCCATAATTTGGACATAATTTGGCTATCTTCTGTGTACCACCTCAACCTTGTCACAACACAACTGATTGGCTCAAACTTTTAACAACTCACACCTGTTAATTTGTAGTTGTATTTATTATGTATCCCCATTAGCTGCTAACAAGGCAGCAGCTACTATTCCTGTGGTCCAGCAAAATTAAGGCATTTCCCACAATTTTAAAAACATAACAATACATTCACATATTTCACAACACACCGTGTTCCCTCAGGCCCCTACTCCACCACTACCACATATCTACAGTGCCAAATCCATGTGTACGTGTGTGTATAGTGCATGCATGTGTCTGTGCCTATATTTGTGTTGCTTCACAGTCCCAGCTGTTCCATAAGGTGTATTTGTATCTGTTTTTAAAATCAAATTTTACTGCTTGCATCAGTTGCTTGATGTGGTATAAAGGTCCATGTAGTCATGGCTCTATGTAGTACTGTGCGCCTCCCATAGTCTGTTCTGGATTGGGGACTGTGTAGAGACTTCTTGTGGCATGTCTTGTGGGGTATGCATGGGTGTCCGAATTGTGCGTCAGCAGTTCAAACAGACAGCTCGGTACGGTCAACATGTCAGCACCTCTCATAAAAACATGTAGTAATGCAGTCACTCTCCTCCACTTTGAGCCAGGAGAGATTGACATGCATATTATTAATATTAGCTCTCTGTGTACATCCAAGGGCCGGCCGTGCTGCCCTTTTCTGAGCCAATTGCAACTTTCCTAAGTCCAGAACAGTAGTCCAGGTGCAACAAAACTGGGCCTGTAGGACCTGCCTTGTTGATAGTGCTGTGAATAAGGGCAGCACTTTATTATGGATATACTACCCATTATAGCTACTGTTGTATGTTTTGACCATGACAGCTTACAATCCAGGGTTACTCCAAGTGGTTTAGTTATCTCAAATTGCTCAATTTCCACAATATTTCTTACACGATTTAGTTGGGGTTTAGGGTTTAGTGTAAGATTTGTCCCAAATACACTGCTTTTAGTTTTAGAAATATTTAGGACTAACTTATTCATTGCCACCCACTCTGAAACTAACTGCAACTCTTTGTTAAGTGTTGCAGTCATTTCAGTAGCTGTAGTTGCTGACATGTACAGAGTTGAGTCATCGCCATACATAGAAACTATGGCTGTACTCAAAGCCAGTGGCGTGTCATTAGTATAGATTGAAAAAAGTATTGGGTCTAGACAGCAGCCCTGGGGAATTCCTTTCCCCCCACTTTGGTGGCACCTCTGGACTGGGGACCCTCGCTGCAGGCCCCGGACTGGGGACCCTCGTTGCAGGACCCCGGACTGGGGACCATCGCTGCAGGACCCCGGACTGGGGACCATCGCTGCAGGACCCGGGCTGGGGACACTCGCTGGAGGCCCCGGGCTGGGGACCCTCGCTGGAGGCCCCGGGCTGGGGACCGTCGCTGGTTGATTTCAAATGAATGATATTTAGTGTTGTCAATGCAACCAAAAATAAACATTTGAAAAATATGTACAGTTGAAGTCGGATGTTTACATACACTTAGGTAGGAGTCATGAAAACTCATTTTTCAACCCCTCCAAAAATGTCTTGTTATCAAACCAGGCGGGTGCGGGCAGTGATTGGTTGAAGAGCATGCATTTAGTTTTACTTGCATTTAAGAGCAGTTGGAGGCCACGGAAGGAGAGTTGTATGGCATTGAAGCTCGTCTGGAGGTTAGTTAACACAGTGTCCAATGAAGGCCCAGAAGTATACAGATTGGTGGGATTCGAAACGGTCAGTCATCTGTTTGTAAACTTGGCTTTCGAAGACCTTAGAAAGGCAGTTTAGGATAGATATAGGTATTTAACAGTTTGGGTCTAGAGTGTCTCCCCCTTTGAAGAGGGGGATGACTGTGGCAGCTGTCCAATCTTTGGGGATCTCAGATGATACGAAAGAGAGGTAGAACAGGCTAGTGATAGTTGTTGCAACAATAGCGGTGGATAATTTCAGAAAGAGAGGGTCCAGATTGTCTAGCCCAGCTGATTTGTAGTGGTCCAGATTTTGCAACTCTTTCAGAACATAGGCTATCTGGATTTGGGGGAAGGAGAAATGTGGGAGGTTTGGTCAAATTGCTGTGGGGGGTGCAGGGCTGTTGACCGAGGTAGGGGTAGCCTGGTGGAAAGCATGGCCAGCCGTAGAAAAATGCTTCTTGAAAATCTCAATTATCGTAGATTTATCGGTGGTGACAGTGTTTCCGAGCCTCAGTGCAGTAGGCAGCTGGGAGGAGGTGCTCTTAATCTCTATGGACTTTACAGTGTCCCAGAACGTTTTTGAGTTTGTGCTACAGGATGCAAATTTCTGTTTGAAAAAGCTAGCCTTTGCTTTCCTAACTGCCTGTGTATATTGGTTCCTAACTTCCCTGAAAAGTTGCATATCGCGGGGGCTATTCGATGCAAATGTTTTATTTATTTCACCTTTATTTAACCAGGTAAGCTAGTTGAGAACAAGTTCTCATTTGCAACTGCGACCTGGCCAAGATAAAGCATAGCAGTTTGACAAACAACACAGAGTTACACATGGAATGAACAAAACATAATAATAATACAGTAGAAAAAAAAGAAAACAAAGTCTATATACAGTGAGTGCAAATAAGGTCAAATAATGGAGTTAAGGCAAAATAGGCCATGGTGGCGAAGTAATTACAATAAGGTAAATAAACACTGGAATGGTAGATGTGCGAAAGATGGATGTGCAAGTAGAGATACTGTGGTGCAAAAGGAGCAAAATAAATAAATACAGTATGGGAATGAGGTATATAGATGGGCTGTATACAGATGGGCCATAAACAGGTGCAGTGATCTTTGAGCTGCTCTGACAGTTGGTTCTTAAAGCTAGTGAGGGAGATGGGAATCTCCAGCTACAGTGATTTTTGCAGTTCGTTCAGGTCAGTGGCAGCCGAGAACTGGAAGGAAAGGCGAACAAAGGAGGAATTGGCTTTGGGGGTGACCAGTGAGATATACCTGCTGGAGCATGTGCTACGAGTGGTTGCTGCCATGGTGACCAGCAAGCTGAGATAGGGCGGGGCTTTACCTAGCAGAGACCTGTAGATAACCTGTAGCCAGTGGGTTTGGCGACGAATGCATTATGCCACAGGATGTTTTTGTGATGATCGAGGGCAGTCAGGTTTGGAGTGAACCAAGGGCTATACCTGTTCCTAGTTCTACACTTTTTTGAAAGTGGCATGCTTATTTAAGATGGTGAAGTAAGCACTTTTAAAGAATAACCAGGCATCCTCTACTGACGGAATGAGGTCAATATCCTTCCAGAATACCCAGGCCAGAGCAATTAGAAATGGCCTGCACGCTGAAGTGTTTTAGGGAGTGTTTGACAGTGATGAGTGTGGTCGTTTGACCGCAGACCCATTACGGACGCAGGCAATAAGGCAGTGATCGCTGAGATCCTGGTTGAAGACAGCAGAAATGTATTTAGAGGGCAGGTTGGTCAGGATGATATCTATGAGGTTGCTAGCAGAAGGGCATTAGGGGGGACGTCACGACGGAAGAAATCTGTTGTTGTAGCCCCCTCGTGCGGTTACGTTGGCAGATGAGTTGTGTTGGATTGGCAGGGCTCCGTGTAGGCTGTAAAAGGGTCCAGGCCAATTGCAAAATAGGTATTGTAGCCCAAGAAATTGGCTGATGGTCCTCTACAACCAACAGTCTGAAAGGCTCTGGACAGCTAGCGGGCCACGGCTAGCAGGCTAGCGGATGGGCCTTCTGGGGACGTCGTGACGGAGGAGAACGTTGAAACCCCTTGGGCGGAATATGTCGGTAGACCAGTCATGGTGGAATGGGCTCGGCTCCGTGTCGGCAATAGAAGGGGTCCAGGCCAATTGGCAAAATAGATATTGTAGCCCAAGAAATTGGCTGATGGTCCTCCACAGCTAACTGGCTGAAAGGCTCAGGACAGCTAGCGGGCCACGGATAGCAGGCTAGCGGCCAATTGGCAAAATAGGTATTGTAGTCCAAGGAGTGGCTGATGGACCTCTTCAGCTAGCCGGGAGATGGGCCTAGCACAAGGCTAATTCCAGGCCCACTGGCGCTTGCTTTGGGACAGAGACGTTAGCCAGGAGGTAACCACTTGGATAGGAGCTGCAATGATCCAGGTGAAAAGGTCCAGAGCTTGCGGAAAGAAACCGGAGATGTGGAGAAAGAGCAGTCTGGCGTGCTCTGGGATGAAACAAGCTGTCCAGACTGAGGAGTTGACCAGGCTAAGGTTAGCTGATTACCGCTAACTGACTATTAGCTAGTAGCTAGTTAGCTGGATAGCCTCTGTTGGGGATCTGGTTCTAAAGTATAGAAAATAGCAGATACATAGCACATTGGGTGAATCGGGTTGCAGGAGAGTATGTTGAATCTGAGGTTAAAAATATTTTTTTTAATTCACGAAATATATTCACAGGGAATTAAAGTTATATACACGGGACACGACAAGACGAAGACAAAGGCGTCTGAACTGCTATGCCATCTTGGAACTCTATGTTGCCAGGACTGTCATAAGGGCTAGTCCTTTCTCTTTCCTTCTGTATAGCTGCTTGTTATTGGTCCAGATGTTCTGATATTGTTATGACTTTAAAGTGGATCCACGTTTTTTCAGGGCTGTGTGATTTACTATGTTGTTTCTTCCCATGTGGTTGTCATCCTGTCCCTTCTGATTCAATTGACATACTGTGTTGTGGCATATTCAATAAAAGCAAAAACTAAATTACAGGTCGAAGAAACATTTCAAACTAAGTACAGAATCAATCATTAAGACGTTTTTAAAATATAGCTTCAATAAAGTTCCAAATGGAGTATTCCTTTGTGTCTTGATGAGCAATGGAACGCAAGTGGATACCATGAGGAATGGGCGTATCAGAAAATGGCTTACTGCCAGACACCTGATACATTCTGCTTTCATTCAGTCCCACAACACAGTAGAAGTCTCATTCAAATTTCTATTGATGGTTGACATCTAGTGGAAGTCCTAGGAAGTGCAACATCATTAATATCTCAAGTGGATTTCAATGGGAACTGTCTTGAATACATACCAGCCTCAGATTTCTCACTTCCTGTTTTGATTTCTCCTCAGGATTCTGCCTGCCATATGAGTTCTGTTATAGTCACAGACATCATTCAAACAGTTTTAGAAACTTGTGTGTTTTCTATCCGATACTAATACTAATATGCATATATTAGCAACTGAGACTGAGGAGCAGGCCGTTTACTTTGGGCACCTTATTCATCCAAGCTACTCAATACTGCCCCCCAGCCATAAACCTTTGACGTATGGTTAAGATTTCAATTTAATCTATGGCCTAAGTAATATTATACTGTAGGACGATGTAGACACTAGTAGAACTGTAAAAATTAAATGTCAAATCACTAAAAGGTTTGAGCTTTCTTGGAACAATACTACCCTGCACATTTTGAGTGATTGTTAACTGTTCCAGATTTGCAAATCCACAGTCTCTCTTCATTTCTGTTTAGAATTTCCACCACAATGGTCTGAGTGGACAGGGGAAAACGTAAATTTAGCCATTTATTAGCAGAGAGGTTCGGAACTCTCTTTCTTATTGGTCAATTAAATATTTTACCAGGCAGGCCAAAATTAAATGTGTTCATATACACATTTACAGTTATGGTGTACCTGTTTTTGGATTTGTGTGTGTGTGTGTGTGTGTGTGTGTGGAGGGGGGGGGGGTGTGTTGGCATGTGGGCATGTTTTAAGACTGTGTTATCAGTATACACAGTCGGCAGTTTACATACACTTAGGTTGGAGTCATTAAACTCGTTTTTCAACCACTACACACATTTCTTGTTAACAACTACAGTTTTGGCAAGTCGGTTAGGACAACTACTTTCTGCATGACACAAGTCATTTTTCCAACAATTGTTTACAGGCAGATTATTTAACTTATAATTCACTGAATAACAATTCCAATGGGTCAGAAGTTTACATACACTAAGTTGACTGTGCCTTTAAACAGCTTGGAAAATTCCAGAAAATGATGTCATGGCTTTAGAAGCATCTGATAGCCTAATTGACTGTGGATGTATTTCAAGGCCTACCTTCAAACTCAGTGCCTCTTTGCTTGATATAATGGGAAAATCAAAAAAAATAAGTCAAGACCTCCGAAAAAAAATTGTGGACCTCCACAAGTCTGGTTCATCCTTGGGAGCAATTTCCAAATGCCTGAAGGTACCACGTTCATCTGTACAAACAATTGTACTTCATGTATAAACACCATGGGACCAAGCAGCCGTCACACCGCTCAGGAAGGAGACGCGTTCTGTCCCCTAGAGATGAACGTACTTTGGTGCAAAAAGTGAAAATGAATCCCTGAACAACAGCAAATAACCTTGTGAAGATGCTGGAGGAAACAGGTACAAAAGTATCTATATCCACAGTAAAACGAGTCCTATATCGACATAACCTGACAGGCAGCTCAACAAGGAAGAAGATACTGCTCCAAAACCTCCATAAAAAAGACAGACTACGCTTTGCAACTGCACACGGGGACAAAGATCGTACTTTTTGGAGAACTGTCCTCTGGTCTGATGAAACAAAAATGGAACTGTTTGGCTATAATGACCATCGTTATGTTTGGAGGAAAAAAGGGAGGCTTGAAGGCCGAAGAACACCATCCCAACCGTGAAGCACGGGGGTGGCAGCATCATGTTGTGGGGTGCTTTGCTGCAGGAGGGACTGGTGCACATCACAAAATAAGTGGCATCATGAGGAATTAAAATTGTGGATATATTGAAGCAACATCTCAAGACATGGTGTTTATAAGTTAACGCTTGGTCACAAATGGGTCTTCCAAATGGACAATGACCCCGAGCATACTTCCAAAGTTGTGACAAAATGGCTTAAGGACAACAAAGTCAAGGTTTTGGAGTGGCCATCACAATGCCCTGACCTCAATCCCATAGAAAATGTGTTGTCAGAACTGAAAAAGTGTGTGCGAGCAAGGCCTACAAACCTGACTCAGTTACACCAACTCTGTCACGAGGAATGGTCCAAAATTCACCCAACTTATTGTGGGAAGCTTGTGGAAGGCTGAAACATTTGACCCAAGTAAAACTATTTAAAGGCAGTGCTACCAAATACTAATTGAGTGTATGTAAACTTCTGACCCACTGGGAATGCGATGAAAGAAATAAAAGCTGAAATAAATAACTCTACTATTTTTCTGACATTTCACATTCTTAATATAATGTGGGGATCCTACCTGACCTAAGACAGGGAATTTTTGTGAGGATTAAATGTCAGGAATTGTGAAAAACTGAGTTTAAATGTATTTGGCTAAGGTGTATGTAATCTTCCAACTTCAACTGTATATACTATGGCATATCCAGTTGTTCCTAGTCTCGCCATTGTCAAACATACCTTCACTTGCATATATTGGAAATACGATTGTCATGAACAACATCATGGAGAATATTGATGATTAAATAAAATACAATTTTATTTTTTGTCACATACACATGGTTAGCAGATGTTAATGCGAGTGTAGCGAAAAGCTTGTGCTTCTAGTTCCGACAATGCAGTAATAACCAACAAGTAATCTAACTAACAATTCCAAAACCACTGTCTTATACACAGTGTAAGGGGATAAAGAATATGTACATAAAGATATATGGATGAGTGATGGTACAGAGCAGCATAGGCAAGATACAGTAGATGGAATCGAGTACAGTATATACATATGAGATGAGTATGTAAACAAAGTGGCATAGTTAAAGTAGCCAGTGATACAGTATTACATAAGGATGCAGTAGATGATATAGAGTAGAGTATATACATATACATATGAGATGAAAAATGTAGGGTATGTAAACATTATATTAGGTAGCATTGTTTAAAGTGGCTAGTGATATATTTTACATCATTTCCCATCAATTCCCATTTTAAAGTGGCTGGAGTTGAGTCAGTGTGTTGGCAGCAGCCACTCAATGTTAGTGATGGCTGTTTAACAGTCTGATGGCCTTGAGATAGAAGCTGTTTTTCAGTCTCTCGGTCCCAGCTTTGATGCACCTGTACTGACCTCGCCTTCTGGATGATAGCGGGGTGAACAGGCAGTGGCTCGGGTGGTTGTTGTCCTTGATGATCTTTATGGCCTTCCTGTAACATCGGGTGGTGTAGGTGTCCTGGAGGGCAGGTAGTTTGCCCCCGGTGATGCGTTGTGCAGACCTCACTACCCTCTGGAGAGCCTTACGGTTGTGGGCGGAGCAGTTGCCGTACCAGGCGGTGATACAGCCCGCCAGGATGCTCTCGATTGTGCATCTGTAGAAGTTTGTGAGTGCTTTTGGTGACAAGCCAAATTTCTTCAGCCTCCTGAGGTTGAAGAGGCGCTGCTGCGCCTTCTTCACGATGCTGTCTGTGTGAGTGGACCAATTCAGTTTGTCTGTGATGTGTATGCCGAGGAACTTAAAACTTACTACCCTCTCCACTACTGTTCCATCGATGTGGATAGGGGGGTGTTCCCTCTGCTGTTTCCTGAAGTCCACAATCATCTCCTTAGTTTTGTTGACGTTGAGTGTGAGGTTATTTTCCTGACACCACACTCCGAGGGCCCTCACCTCCTCCCTGTAGGCCGTCTCGTCGTTGTTGGTAATCAAGCCTACCACTGTTGTGTCGTCCGCAAACTTGATGATTGAGTTGGAGGCGTGCGTGGCCACGCAGTCGTGGGTGAACAGGGAGTACAGGAGAGGGCTCAGAACGCACCCTTGTGGGGCCCCAGTGTTGAGGATCAGCGGGGTGGAGATGTTGTTGCCTACCCTCACCACCTGGGGGCGGCCCGTCAGGAAGTCCAGTACCCAGTTGCACAGGGCGGGGTCGAGACCCAGGGTCTCGAGCTTGATGACGAGCTTGGAGGGTACTATGGTGTTGAATGCCGAGCTGTAGTCGATGAACAGCATTCTCACATAGGTATTCCTCTTGTCCAGATGGGTTAGGGCAGTGTGCAGTGTGGTTGAGATTGCATCGTCTGTGGACCTATTTGGGCGGTAAGCAAATTGGAGTGGGTCTAGTGTGTCAGGTAGGGTGGAGGTGATATGGTCCTTGACTAGTCTCTCAAAGCACTTCATGATGACGGAAGTAGTCGTTTAGCTCAGTTACCTTAGCTTTCTTGGGAACAGGAACAATGGTGGCCCTCTTGAAGCATGTGGGAACAGCAGACTGGTATAGGGATTGATTGAATATGTCCGTAAACACACCGGCCAGCTGGTCTGCGCATGCTCTGAGGGCGCGGCTGGGGATGCCGTCTGGGCCTGCAGCCTTGCGAGGGTTAACACGTTTAAATGTTTTACTCACCTCGGCTGCAGTGAAGGAGAGTCCGCATGTTTTCGTTGCAGGCCGTGTCAGTGGCACTGTATTGTCCTCAAAGCGGGCAAAAAAGTTATTTAGTCTGCCTGGGAGCAAGACATCCTGGTCCGTGACTGGGCTGGTTTTCTTCTTGTAGTCCGTGATTGACTGTAGACCCTGCCACATACCTCGTGTCTGAGCCGTTGAATTGAGATTCTACTTTGTCTCTATACTGACGCTTAGCTTGTTTGATAGCCTTTCGGAGGGAATAGCTGCACTGTTTGTATTCGGTCATGTTACCAGTCACCTTGCCCTGATTAAAAGCAGTGGTTCACACTTTCAGTTTCACGCAAATGCTGCCATCAATCCACGGTTTCTGGTTAGGGAATGTTTTAATTGTTGCTATGGGAACAACATCTTCAACGCACGTTCTAATGAACTCGCACACCGAATCAGCGTATTCGTCAATGTTGTTATCTGACGCAATACGAAATATATCCCAGTCCACGTGATGGAAGCAGTCTTGGAGTGTGGAATCAGCTTGGTCGGACCAGCGTTGGACAGACCTCAGCGTGGGAGCTTCTTGTTTTAGTTTCTGTCTGTAGGCAGGGATCAGCAAAATGGAGTCATGGTCAGCTTTTCCGAAAGGAGGGCGGGGCAGGGCCTTATATGCGTCGCGGAAGTTAGAATAACAATGATCCAAGGTTTTTCCAGCCCTGGTTGCGCAATCGATATGCTGATACAATTTAGGGAGTCTTGTTTTCAGACTAGCCTTGTTAAAATCCCCAGCTATGATGAATGCAGCCTCAGGATGTATGGATTCCAGTTTGCAAAGAGTCAAATAAAGTTCGTTCAGAGCCATCGATGTGTCTGCTTGGGGGGGAATATATACGGCTGTGATTATAATCGAAGAGAATTCTCTTGGTAGATAATGCGGTCGACATTTGATTGTGAGGAATTCTAAATCAGGTGAACAGAAGGATTTGAGTTCCTGTATGTTTCTGTGATCACACCATGTCTCGTTAGCCATAAGGCATACGCCCCCGCCCCTCTTCTTACCAGAAAGATGTTTGTTTCTGTCGGCGCGATGCGTGGAGAAACCCGCTGGCTGCACCGCCTCCGATAGCGTCTCTCCAGTGAGCCATGTTTCCGTGAAGCAAAGAACGTTACAGTCTCTGATGTCCCTCTGGAATGCTACCCTTGCTCGGATTTCATCAACCTTGTTGTCAAGAGACTGAACATTGGCGAGAAGAATGCTAGGGAGTGATGCACGATGTGCCCGTCTCCGGAGTCTGACCAGAAGACCGCCTCGTTTCCCTCTTTTACGGAGTCGTTTTTTTGGGTCGCCGGCTGGCATCCATTCCGTTGTCCTGGTTGAAAGGCAGAACACAGAATCCGCTTCGCGAAAATCATATTCTTGGTTGTACTGATGGTGAGTTGACGCTGATCTTATACTGTATTCAGTAGTTCTTCTCGACTGTATGTAATGAAACCTAAGATGACCTGGGGCACGTAAAAAAACAAAAAACTGCATAGTTTCCTAGGAACCCGAAGCGAGGCGGCCATCTCTGTCGGCGCCATGGCAACCAATTTTGAACAGTTTCAGCAGTAAACAGAGTAATATTAAAATGTAGAACGCTTTAGACTCTAGTAGAACTGTGAAAAGTAACTGTCAAATCACTAAAAAGTTTGAGCTTGGAACAATACTATTTCAATTTCACCCCCTGCAGTCTTGCAAACTGAAAACATAAGATTAGCCTTGAAGATTAGACAGTATTTGAAAACATGGAAATGTCCTGTTTTTTTGCACAAATGTTCTCACTCACACAGAGAGCGAGAGATATTTGCTGCTAGAACACATCCCCTTTTGCCTACGATTTCGGTCCCTTTTAGAATCAGTTTTTTGTACATTTTTATCACCAACCAATGTTTCCTCAAAGCTATTGGTTGACACACCACCCAAAGGGGATTGTATTTCATTGGGCTCTTAACTCTGCACATTTTGAGTGATTGTTAACTGTTCCTGATTTGCAAATCTTACAATAAAATAAGTTGTTTTGAAGAGACTGCAGTTTCTCTTCCTTTCTGGTTAGAATATCCATGACAGTGGTCTGAGTGGGGAGGGGAAAACATAAACTTTGCTGTTATTGGCAGCGAGGTTTGGAACTCTCTTTCTTATTGGTCTATTAACTATATGACCCCCTGATGATGTCACCAGACAGGCCAAAATGAATGTGTTCATATACACATTTCAGGTTATGGTGTACCTGTTTTTGAATTGGTCTCTGTCTGTGTGTGTGTGTGTTGGCATGTGTGCATGTTCTAAGACTGTGTTATCATATACAGTTGAAGTCGGAAGTTTACATACACTTAGGTTGGAGTCATTAAACTCGTTTTTTAACCACTACACACATTTCTTGTTAACAACTACAGTTTTGGCAAGTCGGTTAGGACAACTACTTTCTGCATGACACAAGTAATTTTTCCAACAATTGTTTACAGGCAGATTATTTCACTTATAATTCACTGTATCACAATTCCAATGGGTCAGACGTTTACCTACACCAAGTTGACTGTGCCTTTAAACAGCTTGGAAAATTCCAGAGAATGATGTCATGGCTTTAGAAGCATCTGATAGCCTAATTGACATAATTTGATATAATTGGAGGTGTTCCTATGGATCTATTTCAAGGCCTACCTTTAAACTCAGTCCCTCTTTGCTTGACATCATGGGGAAATAAAAATAAGTAAGTCAAGACCTCCGAGAACAAATGGTAGACCTCCACAAGTCTGGTTCATCCTTGGGGGTAATTTTCAAATGCCTGAAGGTACCACGTTCATCTGTACAAACAATAGTACGCATGTAATAACACCATCGGACCACGCAGCCGTCACACCGCTCAGGAAGGCGACGCGTTCTGTCTCCTAGAGATTAACGTACTTTGGTGCAAAAAGTGAAAATGAATCCCAGAACGACAGCAAAGGACCTTGTGAAGATGCTGGAGGAAACCGGTACAAAAGTATCTATAGCCACAGTAAAATGAGTCCTATATCGACATAACCCGAAAGACAGCTCAACAAGGAAGAAGCCACTGCTCCAAAACCTCCAGAAAAAAGCCAGACTACCGTTTGCAACTGTACACGGGGACAAAGTTCGTACTTTTTGGAGAAATGTCCTCTGGTCTGATGAAACAAAAATGGAACTGTTTGGCTAGAATGACCATCGTTATGTTTGGAGGAAAAACGGGAGGCTTGAAGGCCGAAGAACACCATCCCAACCGTGAAGCACGGGGGTGGCATCATCATGTTGTGGGGTGCTTTGCTGCAGGAGAGACTGGTGCACTTCACAAAATAAGTGGCATCATGAGGAATTAAAATTGTGGATATATTGAAGCAACATCTCAAGACATCAGTCAGGAAGTTAACGCTTGGTCACAAATGGGTCTTCCAAATGGATAATGACCCCGAGCATACTTCCAAAGTTGTGACAAAATGGCTTAAGGACAACAAAGTCAAGGTATTGGAGTGAACATCACAAAGCCCTGACCTCAATCCCATAGACCATCTGTTGTCAGAACTGAAAAAGCGTGTGCGAGCAAGGCCTACAAACCTAACTCAGTTAGACCAGCTCTGTCACGAGGAATGGTCCAAAATTCACCCAACTTATTGTGGGAAGCTTGTGGAAGGCTACCTGAAACATTTGACCCAAGTAAAACAATTTAAAGGCAGTGCTACCAAATACTAATTGAGTGTATGTAAACTTCTGACCCACTGGGAATGTGATGAAAAAAATAAAAGCTGAAATAAATCACTCTCTCCACTATTTTTCTGACATTTTACATTCTTAAAATAAAGTCGGGATCTTACCTGACCTAAGACAGGAAATTTTTACGAGGATTAAATGTCAGGAATTGTGAAAAACTGAGTTTAAATGTATTTGGCTAAGCTGTATGTAATCTTCCAACTTCAACTGTATTTAATGTGGCATATCCAGTTGTTCCTAGTCTCGCCATTGCCAAACATACCTTCACTTGCATTTATTGGAAATACGATTGTCATGAACAACATCATGGAGAATATTGATGATGAACAGTTTCAGCAGTAAACAGAGTAATATTAAAAAATGTAAAACGCTTTAGACTCTAGTAGAACTGTGAAAAGTAACTGTCAAATTACTAAAAAGTTTGAGCTTACTTGGAACAATACTATTTTCATTTCACCCCCTGCAGTCTTGTAAACTGAAAACATAAGATCAGGCTTAAAGATTAGACAGTATTTGAAAACTTGGAAATGTCCTGTTTTTTTGCACAAATGTTCTCACTCACACAGAAAGAGAGATATTTGCTGCTAGAACACATCCGCTTTTGTCTACGGTTTCGGTCCCTTGTAGAAACAGTTTCTGTGCATTCGTGTCAACAACCAATGTTTCCTCAGAGCTATTGGTTGTCACACCACCCAAAGGGGTTGTATTTCATTGGGCTCTTAACTCTGCACATTTTGAGTGATTGTTAACTGTTCCTGATTTGCAAATCTTACAATAAAAGAAGTTGTTTTGAAGAGACTGCAGTTTCTCTTCCTTTCTGGTTAGAATGTCCATGACAGTGGTCTGAGTGGGGAGGGGAAAACGTAAACTTTGCTGTTATTGGCAGCGAGGTTTGGAACTCTCTTTCTTATTGGTCTATTAACTATTTTACCCCCTGATGATGTCACCAGACAGGCCAAAATGAATGTGTTCATATACACATTTCCAGTTATGGTGTACCTGTTTTTGAAAATGTGTGTGTGTGTGTGTGTGTGTGTGTGTGTGTGCGTGTGCGTGTGCGTGTGTGCGTTGAGATGTGGGCATGTTCTAAGACTGCGTTATCATATATATATTGTTGCATATCCTGTTGGTCCCAGTCTAGTCTCGCCCTTGTCAAACATACATTCACTTGCATTTATTGGAAATACGATTGCAATGAACAGCATTATGGAGAATATTGATGACACAGATCTTTCAGCAGTTCAAAGAGAGATTGAAGAAGCATTGAAGAACAACAGCTTGAATACAGCTGCATTCAAGATTCAAGAGTGTTTGAAGGAGATTAATAATGTGGAGCTGAATATTGCTGTCACAGGAGAGACAGGCTCTGGTAAATCTACCTTTGTCAATGCGTTCAGAGGCATGAAGTATAATGATGATGGCGCTGCTCCAACGGGTGTGGTGGAAACCACCATGGATGCAAAGGCTTACCCCCACCCAAAATACCCAAATATGAAAGTTTGGGATCTCCCTGGTATTGGCACCGCTAACTTCAAACCAGAAGTGTACCTTCAGAAAGTTGAATTCGATCGCTTTGATTTCTTCATCATAGTCTCATCAGAGCGATTCAGAGCCAATGACATTACTCTGGCCAAGGAGATCCAGAAGATGAAGAAGAGGTTCTACTTTGTTCGCTCCAAGATTGATAACGACATGAAGGCTGAGGGGAGAAAAGAGACGTTTGAACAGGATAAGACACTGGAAACAATCAGACAATACTGCATCAAAGGTTTGTCTACACACTGACTATGTACAGTATGCACAGTACCAGTAAAAAGTTTGGAAACGTACATATTCAAGGGGTTTTCTTTATTTTTACTATTTTCTACATTGTGGAATAATGGTGAAGACATCAAAACTATGAAATAACACATATAGAATCATGCAGTAAACAAAAAAGTGGAAAATCAAAATATATTTTCAGATTTGAGTTTCTTCAAAGTATCCACCCTGTGCATTAATAACAGCTTTGCACACTCTTGGCATTTTTTCAAACAACTTCATAAGGTAGTCACCTGGAATGCATTTCAACTAACAGGTCTGCCTTGTTAAAAGTATATTTGTGGAATTTCTTTCTTTCTTAATGCGTTTGAGCAATCAGTTGTGTTGTGACAAGGTAGGGGTGGTATACAAAAGATAGCCCTATTTGGTAAAAGATGGCAAGGACAGGTCAAATAAGTAAAGGGAAATTACATTCCATCATTACTTCAAGACATGGTTGGTCAATGTGGAACATTTGAAGAACTTTGCAAGTTTCTTCAGGTGCAGTCGCAAAAAAACATCAAGCTCTATGATGACCGCCACAGGAATGGAAGACCCAGAGTGACCTCTGCTGCAGGGAAGGTCATTAGAGTTACCAGCCTCAGAAATTGATGCCCAAATAAATGCTTCACAGATTTCAAGAAACAGACACATCTCAACATAAACTGTTCAGAGGAGACTGCGTGAATCAGGTCTTCATGGTTGAATTGCTGCAAAGAAACCACCACTAAAGGACACCAATAATAAGAAGTGACTTGCTTGGGCCAAGAAACACCAGCAATGGACATTAGACCAGTGGAAATCTGTCCTTTGGTCTGGAGTCCAAATTGGAGATTTTTGGTTCCAACCGCAGTGTCTTTTTGGAATGCAGAGTAGGTGAACGGATGGTTTCCACCGTGAAGCATGGAGGAGGTGGTGTGATGGTGTGGAGGTGCTTTGCTGATGACACTGTCTGTGATTTATTTAGAATTCAAGGCACACTTAAAACCTCTTTGGGCTTGGCATCCCGCTACGTCCGGTGAAACTGAAGGGTGCACAATTCAAATAAATAATCATAAAAATTAAGGATATTAAACATTTACTTACTTACATAAAATTCTTATATTGGTTGAAAGTTTAAATTCATGTTAATCTAACTGCACTGTACGATTTACAGTAGGCTTTACAGAGAAAGCATGACATTCAATTGTTTGAGTACGGCGACCGGTTTCATAAATTCACAAAGCGATTAAAAATTCACTTACTTTTTGAAAATCTTCCTCTGATTTGTCATCCAAAGGGTCCCAGCAAAAACATGTAGAGTCGTTTTGTTAGATAAAATCCTTCTTTATATTCCAAAAAGTATGTTAAGTTGGCGCCATCGTTTTGAGTAATCCACTCGTTCAACAGAATCCCAAATTCTACCAATCCAAAATTCTACCCCTAAACTTTGTTTCAATAAGTCAAAATACATTTCTATATAGTTCTCAGATACCCAAAAATGTAATTAAACTATAATTTTTCACACGGAAAAAAGTATGTTCAATAGGAAAACGATATCAGCAGGTGCGTGTCCTCTTCGTCGCGCCCACATACACGAATTTCCAAGTCTGTGTCCCTGTGGTAAATCTCATATTTCTTACTCGTTTTGGAAGAAACAAGCTTGAAACCTTGAACAAAGACTGCTGACATCGGTTGGTGTTTCCGGTGGTTTTTCTTTGAATTTTCTCCTACCTTATCTATTGTGTTATAGTCTCATACATTATTGTAATATTTCTACAAACTTCAAAGTGTCTTCTTTCCAATGGTACCAATTTTATGCATATCCTGGCTTCAGGGCCTGAGCAACAGGCAGTTTACTTTGGGCATGTCAGTCTGGTGGAAATTGAGAAAAAACAAAATTAACCAGCATGGCTACCACAGTATTTTGCAGCGATACGCCATCCCATCTGGTTTGCACTTAGTCGGACTGTCATTTTCATTTAAAAAAAAAAAAAATTGACCCCTTTTTCTCCCCAATTTCGTTGTATCCAATTGTTGTGGTAGCTACTATCTTGTCTCATCGCTACAACTCCCGTACGGGCTCGGGAGAGACGAAGGTTGAAAGTCATGCGTCCTCCGATACACAACCCAACCAAGCCGCACTGCTTCTTAACACAGCGCGCATCCAACCCGGAAGCCAGCCGCACCAATGTGTCAGAGGAAACACCGTGCACCTGGCAACCTTGGTTAGCGCGCACTGTGCCCGGCACGCCACAGAAGTCACTGGTGCGCAAATCATTTGTTTTTCAACAGGACAATGACTCAACACACCTCCTTCTTGGCAAATAGACAGCCTGGAGAGTAAATTAAAATGGCCCCCAACCGATTGTGTTTTTTTGTTTGTTTATCTGCGTTGTTTGTAACTTATTTTTTTACTATTTTTATGTACATAATGTTGCCGCTACCATCTCTTATGACCGAAAATAACTTCTAGACATCAGGAATGCGATTACTCACCACAGACTAGCAGAATCCTTTTTCTTCTTTCACGACTCTGACGAGCCCGAGGCGGAGGATGTACGGCTCCCTCGGGAACAGGCCCCGACCCCAGTGATCTGCGTGAAGAGGAGGCAGAGAAAGAGAGGCCGGAGGGCGGATGCATTCTGAAGAGTAGGCAGTGACCGAATAAACCCCATTCCCCCCAATTCTGCTCACAAACATGCAACCTTTGGACAATAAATGGACAAGTTCTTGGGAAGATTAAACTACCAATGGGACATTAAAAACTTTAACACCTTATGCTTCCCGGAGTCGTGGCTGGTTATATGATGTACCGGCAGGATAGAACAGCAGCGTCTGGTAAGACAAGGGGCGGCGGTCTGTTTATTCTTGTAAACAACAGCTGGTGCACGATATACCTCTTAAGTCTACCCCTTCCTTTTTCGAACATTCTGTTAAAAATCGCGCAACTTTTCAGCGTCCTGCTACTCATGCCAGGAATATAGTATATGCATATGATTAGTATGTGTGGATAGAAAACACTCTGGTTAAATCACGGCTGTGACTATAACAGATCGTGTGTTTCATTGAAAAACGCAAGAAAAACTGCTCTCTGAAAGCTAAAAATAATTTCCATAAGTCACTTTCATGGGTTGTTAAAAGGGCACAAAAAATGTAATATCGACCTGCATGCAATTCATACAGATTCCACACGATGTCGCCATTGTCGTCATTTTCAATTGAGTTTTTTGTTGGAAAATCCAACTAACTGGATTCCGTTTCTTCCGGTCTCCACCAGGATGTTTTCAATGTGCACATTGGCAGCCATTGATTTGCAGACGAGGAGCTATTGAATATACATCGCCCTGTAATCATTTTGATAGATTATAAACGTTTACTAATACCTAAAGTTGGATTAGAAAAGTATTTCGAAGTGTTTTGTGAAAGTTTATCGTCGACTTTTTTAATTTTAAAAAATGACGCAGCGTTTAAAAACGATGTTTTTTTCTGAATGACACAGCTTCCATAGAAAGCTATTTTGGGTATATATGGACCGATTTAAACGAAAAAAAGACCCAATAGTGATGTTTATGGGGCATATAGGAGTGCCAAGAAAGAAGCTCGTCAAAGGTAATGAATGTTTTATATTTTATTTCTGCGTTTTGTGTAGCGCCGGATAAGCAAAGTCTTTGTTTACGTCGCATTCAGGCATTTTGAGGTGTTGCATGCTATCAGATAATAGCTTCTCATGCTTTCGCCGAAAAGCATTTTAAAAATCTGACTTGTTGGCTAGGTTCACAACGAGTGTAGCTTTAATTCAATACCCTGCATGTGAATTTTGATTAAGGTTTGAGTTTTAACGAGTACATTTAGCATTTAGCGTAGCACATTTGCATTTCCAGGTGTCTACTTGAGACATCTGCGTCTCAAGTAGGAGCAAGAAGTTTTAAAGGAAGTCTCGAGCCATTGCTCACCCGAGGTAGAGTTTCTCATGATAAGCTGAAGACAACATTACATACCGAGAGAGTTCTCTTCTATATTCTTCGAAGCTGTTTACATAAAATCACAGTCAGAGGCTGGCACCAAGATAGCATTGAATTCCGCCATTAGCAAACAAGAAAATGCTCACCCATAGGCGGCACTCCTAGTAGCCAGGGACTTTAATGCAGCTAAACTTAAATCAGTTTTACCTAATTTCTATCAACATGTTAAATGTCCAACCTGAGGGAAAAGAACTCAGGACCACCTATAATCCACACACAGAGATGCATTCAAAGCTCTCCCTCGCCTTCCATTTGGCAAATCTGACCATAATTCTATCCTTCTGATTCCTGCTTACAAGCAAAAATGAAAGCAGGAAGCACCAGTGACTAGATCAATAAAAAAGCGGTCAGATGAAGCAGATGCTAAACTACAGTAGTGTTTTTCTAGCACAGACTGGAACATGTTCCGGGATTCTTCCAATGGCATTGAGGAGTACACCACATCTGTCATTGGCTTCATCAATAAGTGCATCGATGACGTCGTCCCCACATACTCACTGTCGTGTCTTTACTATAATTAAATTGAAGACTTCGTTTTTTATCAAAGATTCTCTGTAATTAGTATTACGCGATCAAACTGATTAATCATGTAACTGTAATTAACTAGGAAGTCGGGGCACCAAGGAAAATATTCAGATTACAAAGTTATAATTTTCCAATATAACCTTTCAGATATTTTCATATCTGATCCATAGTCTTCTGATTAATGAAGTATTTACTTTACCTCACGTTAGTCTCATTCCAAACGTCGTAAATTGTTGGATATCTGCACGAACCCCTTCTTCACTATGAGTCATCCATACATCAATTGTCTTAAATCATTTATTTATTATATGACTAAGTAATTCACAGAAATGCATACAAAAAAAAGTAAATATGGTTACAAGAAATGATAGGGATAATGTGCCCTAGTAGGCTATACCTGCATGGCGGCTTGTTACACTAAAGGGGGAGTCATCTGAGGAGTCAATACAGAGTGATAATTATAACAATAGACATACTAATCCTTTGCACATGAACGCTCACTCATTTGGGAACAATTCCAATCAATATATACACTGCTCAAAAAAATAAAGGGAACACTTAAATAACAATGTAACTCCAAGTTAATCACACTTGTGAAATCAAACTGTCCACTTAGGAAGCAACACTGATTGACAATAAATTTCACATGCTGTTGTGCAAATGGAATAGACAACAGGTGGAAATTATAGGCAATTAGCAAGACACCCCCAATAAAGGAGTGGTTCTGCAGGTGGGGACCACAGACCACTACCTCCGTCTTTGTGCAAGGAGGAGCACTGCCAGAGCCCTGCAAAATGACCTCGAGCAGGCCACAAATGTGCATGTGTCTGCTCAAACGGTCAGAAACAGATTCCATGAGGGTGGTATGAGGGCCCGACGTCCACAGGTGGGGATTGTGCTTACAGCCCAACATCGTGCAGGACGTTTTTTATTTGCCAGAGAACACCAAGATTGGCAAATTCGCCACTGGCGCCCTGTGCTCTTCACAGATGAAAGCAGGTTCACGCTGAGCACATGTGACAGATGTGACAGTCTGGAGACGCCGTGGAGAACATTCTGCTGCCTGCAACATCCTCCAGCATGACCGGTTTGGCGGTGGGTCAGTCATGGTGTGGCATTTCTTTGGGGGGCCGCACAGCCCTCCATGTGCTCGCCAGAGGTAGCCTGACTGCCATTAGGTACCGAGATGAGATCCTCAGACCCCTTGTGGGACCATATGCTGGTGCGGTTGGCCCTGGGTTCCTCCTAATGCAAGACAATGCTAGACCTCATGTGGCTGGAGTGTGTCAGCAGTTCCTGCAAGAGGAAGGCATTGATGCTATGGACTGGCCCGCCCATTCCCCAGACCTGAATCCAATTGAGCACATCTGGGACATCATGTCTCGCTCCATCCACCAATGCCACGTTGCACCACAGACTGTCCAGGAGTTGGCGGATGCTTTAGTCCAGGTCTGGGGGGAGATCCCTCAGGAGACCATCCGCCACCTCATCAGGAGCATGCCCAGGCATTGTAGGGAAGTCAGACAGGCACGTGGAGGCCTCATTTTGACTTGTTTAACTTCTTGGAACTCTGGGGGCGCTATTTCATTATTGGAGAAAAAAACGTTCCCGTTTTAAGCGTGATATTTTGTCACGAAAAGATGCTCGACTATGCATATAATTGACAGCTTTGTAAAGAAAACACTCTGACGTTTCCAAATCTGCAAATATATTGTCTGTGAGTGCCCCAGAACTGATGCTACAGGCGAAACCAATATGAAATTTCAAACAGGAAGTGCACCCAGATTTGAAAGTGCTGTGTTTCAATGAGTCCTTATATGGCTGTGTATGGGTCACGAATGAGCTTAGACTTCCTGTCGTTTCCCCATAGTGTTGACAGCATTGTGACCAATTTGTATATCATTGGAAGATTGACCATTTTACACTACATTTCCCAGGTGGTCGCTTGGTGTCCTCCGTCGCAATTATTGCGTAATCTCCAGCTGCGTGTGTTTTTCAGTTTGCTTCCGAGGAGAAACACAACTGCCACAAATGATTTATCATCGAATAGATATGTGAAAAACACCTTGAGGATTGATTCTAAACAACGTTTGCCATGTTTCTGTCGATATTATGGAGTTAATTTGGAAAAAAAGTTTGGCGTTGTAATGACTGAATTTTCGGGGGGTTTTCTTAGCCAAACGTAATGAACAAAACAGAGTGATTTCTCCTACACAAATAATATTTTTGGAAAAAATTAACATTTGCTATCTAACTGAGAGTCTCCTCATTGAAAACATCCGAAGTTCTTCAAAGGTAAATGATTATATTTGAATGCTTTTCTTGTTTTTGTGAAAATGTTGCCTGCTGAATGCTAGGCTTAATGCTATGCTAGATATCAATACTCTTACACAAATGCTTGTGTAGCTATGGTTGAAAAGCATATTTAAAAAATCTGAGATGACAGTGTTGTTAACAAAAGGCTAAGCTTGTGAGTGAGTATATTTCTTTCATTTAATTTGCGATTTTCATGAATAGTTAATGTTGCGTTATGGTAATGAGCTTGAGGCTATGATTGGCCCATTTTTCCTGACAGAGCTGGTGTAACTAAGTCAGGTTTGTAGGCCTCCTTGCTCCGCAAACACTTTTTAAATGATTGGTAAAATAACTGCACTGTCTAATTTACAGTAGCTATTACTGTGAAAAAAATGCCACGCTATTGTTTTAAGAGAGCTCCTAACAACAAAACACTTTTTTCTCCATGATGGGTTTGATAAATTCACCTCTGAAGGTGAAATGTGTACTTAAAATCTCAAATCTTGCACTGACTTATCATCCAAAGGGTCCCAGAGATAACATGAAGTTTAATTTTGTTAGATAAAATCCTTTTTCATATCCTAAAAAAGTCTATGTTGAATGCACGATCGATGTTGTATTTCCACCCGTTCAATTTGTAAAGGAAGGAATCTGTGAAAATCTAACCCTAAATGTTGTTTCAACCAGTCAAATCACATTTGTATGTATTCCTCAGAGATCCTAGAACGTAACCAGACTTCACTACATCATTAGGGGTGTAGTAAATGCTATAGGGCACCAAATTTTGTCAAAGAGCGACAACTTCATTGCATGCCAATTACTCGGACGGTCTTTACTTGACCACCAATCGGGGTCAAACAAAGCTAGCTAGATAGCCAATGAGCTGGGCTTTATGTCAGTGTCGGGTAACCCCGTATCTGTCACAAAATGTAGCTGCTAACCTTGTGCGAGAAAACCTTTTCCTTTTGGACAAAAATTATATGAACAGGGAGAGTTATGAGGTTACAAAAACTGGGTGTATTGCAAGTGTTGAACTTATAATATGGCTTTTAGTACTGGAAAAGCTAAGTCAAAATCCAAGTATACAGATTTGATGATATTCTTGCAGAAAAATTAAATTAGAATATGAATGTCTGCTTCACAATTTGCCCAAATGTACCTAGGTGACTTCACACTAAATGTCATGTAGTTGGCTCATACTTCAAGTTATCCGTCTGAAATGTTGCACATACACTGCTGCCATCTTGTGGACACCATCAGAATGGCAAACAGAGTGATGGCTCAATGTGGGACCTTTCTGTTGCATTTCAAAGATGGTGGTAAAAATAATTTTAACTATTGTCTTTTTTCTTTGTATTTTCTTCTACCAGATCTATTGTGTTATATTCTCCTACATTGCATTCACATTTGCACAAACATCATTGTGTTTCCTTTCAAATGGTACCACAAATATGCATATCCTTGCTTCAGGGCCAGAGCTACAGGCAGTTAGATTTGGGTATGTCATTTTAGGCGAAAATTGAAAAAAATGGGGCAATCCCAAGAACACAACACCTGTTGTGTTCGGTGCATGTCTAATCAATAAAAAGTGTACTTGTCACGTGCGCTGAATACAACAGGTGTAGTAGACCTTACAGTGAAATTCTTACTTACAGATTCTAACCAATAGTGCAAAAAAGGTATTAGGTGAACAATAGGTAAGTAAAGAAATAAAAAACACCAGTAAAAAGACAGTGAAAATGTGTCACCTGCAGAGCCTTGCTAAAAAAATGTGTCTAATAAAATGGGACTTGATTTGATGGAGTGTTGCATTAGATGACCTGGCCTCCACAATCACCCGAATTCAACCAAATTGAGATGGTTTGGGATGAGTCGGACTGCAGAGTGAAGGAAAAGCATCCAACAGGTGCTCAGCATATGTGGGAATTCCTTCAAGAAAGGTTTCCCGGGATTCCAGTTGAAGCTGGTTGAGAGAATGCCAAGAGTGTGCAACGCTGTCATCAAGGTGGCTACTTTGAAGAATCTCAAATAGAAAATATATTTTGATTTGTTTAACACTTTTTTGGTTGCTATATGATTCCATATGTCTTATTTCATCGTTTTCATGTATTCACTATTATTCTACAATGTAGAAAATAGTAAAAATAAAGAAAAACCCTTGAATGACTAGGTGTGCCCAATCTTTTGACTGGTACTGTATATTAGTGTATTCTACTGCTAACAAATACAAACAATTTGTTTTTCATATTAGTTACTGTGATTGTATTTGACCATACTTTGTTTTGCTCCTCAGGGCTTCAGGATCAGGGTCTGGGCTCTCCTAAGGTCTTTCTCATCTCCAGTTTTGACCTTGGTCTCTACGATTTCCCTGACCTGGAGGAGACAATGGAGAAAGAGCTTCCTGACCACAAGAGGCATGTACTACTGTTGTCCATCCCTAATTTAACCCTGAAAATCAACCAGAGGAAGAAGGAGGCTTTCAAAGCCAACATGTGGAGGCTAGCTTTTGTATCTGGCTTTGTGGCAGCAATACCTATCCCAGGCCTTTCCATTGCTGTAGATGTAAGCATATTGGTATTTGAGGTCCAGAGGTACTATCACGCTTTCGGTCTTGATGATGAGTCCCTACAGAGCCTTGCTAACAGAATGAATGTGTCAGTGGAGGAGCTGAAAGCAGTCCTCAAGTCACCTCTGAACCAAAAAAAAATAAACAAAGATGTGATTGTCAAGTTGCTTCAAAGTGCAGCTCTATCAGCGGTGACGTTGGCTGAATACCTGTTAAGTAACATTCCTGCTGTCGGCAGCATTGCTGCAGCAGGGATTTCCTTTAGTACAACCTACTACATGTTGAGGAAGTGTCTGAACGAGCTGGCTGATGATGCACACAATGTTCTGATGAAGGCACTGATGGCCAATGAGTGAGATAATGTTTAATTAAGATTTAATTTCAATCTAGATCTGTTTTTGCATTCTTTCTTGAACACTGTCTTCAAACAAGGAAATGCAATCAAGGAAATACAGTTAAAAGTAGATAACTAAATTATGCAGCTTGAAAATAAATGTACAAATCAAATGTAATTGATCAATGGGACATTAAGGTCTCAATAGTTTTAATATAGGCAAGCATGATATAATAGCGTGGGGTTGTCTTCGCTGCATTCTGCTACCTACTGACTTCCACACTCAACAACCTGAGCCAAGACGCAGAGAGATTGGTGAGGAGTAGCGCTTGAGACGCCTGTCACTGAGTAGACTGATGGTCAGCCAGTAAATGTACCAATCAAATGTAATTGATCAATGGGACAGTAAGGTCACAATAGTTTTAATATAGGCTAGCATGATATAATCTTACTGCATTAGATGGGAAATTCATATTGGGATCTTTTTACTCATAGTAAATTACTCTGAAAATACAGTATATACTCCAAAAATATACATCAGATTTGACCATTTAACTTCAGTAAAATCTATGTATAATCTATGTAATCCTAGACTTTTGAGAACCAAATCGGATGTGATATGAAACTATTACATGATATTTAAACGTTGATCCCTCTAGAAAGAGGATTTGAAAATAATCCTAGTTTGTAATGAATCAATGTTAATTGTCCAATATATTGTATAAGTTGTGGTTCTACATGATAACATAAAAACAAAATAAATGATTGTCCAGTTCTTTAGGTGGCATCTCCTGAATCTCAGTTTTTTCTTTATTTAAAATGTATTATGTAATCTCAGTGAATGCACATTGTAACTGGGATTACATTGTCATGACATTCTCTTATAATGATCAAAATAAACTTTTATAATGTACAACAAAGGTGCTTGATTTTCAGTATGCAAAAAAAGAAGAAATCATATCCTTTTCTTTTTGTGTTTATTTTACCATTTGTACACATAGCATTCCTGGCTCAGAGTAACAGTCAACATGTGTAAAATGTAAATAGTCTGGGTAGCTGTTAAGGAGCCTTTCGGTCCTAGATTTGACGCTCCGGTACCACTTGCAGTGCGGTAGCAGACTGGAGTCTTTGACTTCCTCTGACACCGCCTAGTATATGTCCTGGATGGCAGGAATTTTGGCCCCAGGGATGTACTGGGCCGTGCGCACTACACTCTGTAGAGCCTTATGGTCCAATGCCAAGCAGTCGCCATACCAGGCGGGGATGCAACCAATCACGATGCTCTCGATGGTGCAGCTGTTGAACCTTTTGAGGATCTGGGAACCCATGCCAAATCTTTTCAGTCTCCCGAGGGGGAAAAGGTGTTGTCGTCTCCTCTTCACAACTGTCTTGGTGTATTAAGACCTTTATAGTTTGTTGGTGATGTAGACACCAAGGAACTTGAAACTCTTGATCCGCTCCACTACAGCCCCGTCGATGTGAATGTGGTCGTGCTTTTCCTGTAGTCTGCGATCAGCTCTTTTGTCTTGCTTACTTTGAGGGAGAAGTTGTTGTTCTGGCACCACACTGTCAGATCTCTGACTTCCTCCCTATCGGCTGTGTCATCGCTGTCGGTGACCACTGTTGTGTCATCAGCATACCTAATAATGGTGTTAGAGTCGTGTTTGGCCACGCAGTCATGGGTGAACAGGGAGTACAGGAGGAGACTGAGGACGCACCCGTGAGGGGCCCCCGTGTTTAAGATCAGCATGGCAGATGCGATATTGCCTACCCTTACCACTTGGGGGCAGCCCATCAGCAGGTCCAGGGTGGTGTTTAGTCCCAAGGTCCTAAGCTTAGTGATGAGCTTTGTGGGCACTATGGTGTTAAAGGCTGAGCTGTAGTCAATGAACAGCATTCTCACATAGGTGTTACTTTTGTCCAGGTGGGAAAGGGCAGCGTGGAGTGCGATTGAGACTGCGACATGTTTGGATCTGTTGGGTCGAATTGAAGTGGGTCTAGGATTTCCGGAACAATGGTGTTGACGTGAGCCATGACCAACCTTTCAAAGCACATAGTAATTTAATCAGGTTACCTTCACTTTCTTGGGCACAGGGACTATGGTGGTCTGCTTGAAACATGTAGGTATTACAGACTTGGTCAGGGACAGGTTGAAAATGTCAGTGAAGACACTTTCCAGTTGGTCAGCTCACACTCTGAGTAATCCGTCCTGGTAATCCGTCTGGCACGGCATCCGTGTGAATGTTGACCTATTTAATGGTCTTGCTCACGTCGGCTATGGAGAGTGTGATCACACAGTCGACCGGAACAGCTGGTGTTCTCATATGCTTGCTTCAGCGTTGCTTGCCTCAAAGCAAGCACAAAAGGCATTTATCTCATCTGGTAGGCTTGCGTCACCGGGCAGCTCCTGCCTGGGTTTCCCTTTGTAGTCCGTAATAGTTTGCAAGCCCTGCCACATCCAACGTGCATCAGAGCCGCTGTAGTAGGATTCAATCTTAGTCCTGTATTGCTGCTTTGCCTTTTTAATGGTTCATCCGATGGCATAGCAACATTTCTTATAAGTGTCTGGATTAGTGTGCCGCTCCATGAAAGCAGCAGGTCTGTTTGGGATATGTACATAGAGTCACTGTGGGGACAACGTCGTGGATGCAGTTATTGATGAAACTGGTGACTGAGGTGATGTACTCCTCAAGCATTTGGATGAATCACAAAAATATTCCAGTTTGTGCTGGCAAAACAATCCTGTAGCGGAGCATCCGTGTTATGTGACCACTTCCTGCTTTGGTTTTTGCTTGTAAGCAGGAATCAGGAGGATAAAATTATGGTCAGATATGCCAAATGGAGGTTGAGGAAGAGCTTGGTATGCGTCTCTGCGTGGAATAAAGGTTGTCTCAAGTTTTTTTCCTCTGGTTGCACATGTGACATGCTGGTAGAAATGAGGTAAAACAGATTAAAGTTTGAATGCATTAAAGTCCCCGGCCACTAGGAGTGCCGCTTCTGGATGAGCATTTTCTTGTTTTCTTATGGCCTCATACAGTGCGGTGTTAGTGCCAGCATCTGTTTATGGTGGTAAATAGATGGCTAAGAAAAATATAGATAACTCTCTTGATAGATAGTGTGGTCTACAGACCAGACCAGAGGTACTCCACCTCAGGTTAGCAATACCTCGAGATTTCCTTAATATTAAACATTGCGCACCAGCTGTTATTTACAAATAAACACACACCCCCACCCCTTGTTTCACCAGACATAGCTGTTCTGTCCTGCCGATGCATGGAAAACCCAGCCAAGTGTATATTATCTGTATCTTCGTTCAGCCACGACTAGTTGAAACATAAGATATTACAGTTTTTAATGTCCCGTTGGTACAGTGCCTTGCGAAAGTATTCGGCCCCCTTGAACTTTGCGACCTTTTGCCACATTTCAGGCTTCAAACATAAAGATATAAAACTGTATTTTTTTGTGAAGAATCAACAACAAGTGGGACACAATCATGAAGTGGAACGACATTTATTGGATATTTCAAACTTTTTTAACAAATCAAAAACTGAAAAATTGGGCGTGCAAAATTATTCAGCCCCCTTAAGTTAATACTTTGTAGCGCCACCTTCTGCTGCTATTACAGCTGTAAGTCGCTTGGGGTATGTCTCTATCAGTTTTGCACATCGAGAGACTGACATTTTTTCCCATTCCTCCTTGCAAAACAGCTCGAGCTCAGTGAGGTTGGATGGAGAGCATTTGTGAACAGCAGTTTTCAGTTCTTTCCACAGATTCCCGATTGGATTCAGGTCTGGACTTTGACTTGGCCATTCTAACACCTGGATATGTTTATTTTTGAACCATTCCATTGTAGATTTTGCTTTATGTTTTGGATCATTGTCTTGTTGGAAGACAAATCTCCGTCCCAGTCTCAGGTCTTTTGCAGACTCCATCAGGTTCTTTCAGAATGGTCCTGTATTTGGCTCCATCCATCTTCCCATCAATTTTAACCATCTTCCCTGTCCCTGCTGAAGAAAAGCAGGCCCAAACCATGATGCTGCCACCACCATGTTTGACAGTGGGGATGGTGTGTTCAGCTGTGTTGCTTTTATGCCAAACATAACGTTTTGCATTGTTGCCAAAAAGTTCAATTTTGGTTTCATCTGACCAGAGCACCTTCTTCCACATGTTTGGTGTGTCTCCCAGGTGGCTTGTGGCAAACTTTAAACAACATTTTTTATGGATATCTTTAAGAAATGGCTTTCTTCTTGCCACTCTTCCATAAAGGCCAGATTTGTGCAATATACGACTGATTGTTGTCCTATGGACAGAGTCTTCCACCTCAGCTGTAGATCTCTGCAGTTCATCCAGAGTGATCATGGGCCTCTTGGCTGCATCTCTGATCAGTCTTCTCCTTGTATGAGCTGAAAGTTTAGAGGGACGGCCAGGTCTTGGTAGATTTGCAGTGGTCTGATACTCCTTCCATTTCAATATTATCGCTTGCACAGTGCTCCTTGGGATGTTCAAAGCTTGGGAAATCATTTTGTATCCAAATTTTTAAAAATTCTTCATAACAGTATCTCGGACCTGCCTGGTGTGTTCCTTGTTCTTCATGATGCTCTCTGCACTTTTAAACGGGCCTCTGAGACTATCACAGTGCAGGTGCATTTATACGGAGACTTGATTACACACAGGTGGATTGTATTTATCATCATTAGTCATTTAGGTCAACATTGGATCATTCAGAGATCCTCACTGAACTTCTGGAGAGAGTTTGCTGCACTGAAAGTAAAGGGGCTGAATAATTTTGCACGGCCAATTTTTCAGTTTTTGATTTGTTAAAAAAGTTTGAAATATCCAATACCTGTCGTTCCACTTCATGATTGTGTCCCACTTGTTGTTGATTCTTCACAAAAAAATACAGTTTTATATCTTTATGTTTGAAGCCTGAAATGTGGCAAAAGGTCGCAAAGTTCAAGGGGGCCGAATACTTTCGCAAGGCACTGTATGATAGACTCGAACGGAGGTCATCCAGTTTATTCTCCAGTGATCACACGTTGGCCAATAGAACAGATGGTAGAGGCGGGTTACCCACTCACCAAAACATTCTCACTTCTCCTCATGCGAATGATGGGGATTTTGGACCTGGTCTCGGAGAAGCAGTATATCCTTCGCGTCGGACTCATTAAAGAAAATAGGCCGGCCAGTGTTGACCGTTTAACAGTCTGATAGAAGCTGTTTTTCAGTTTCAAATGAATGGTAAATAATGTGTTAAGTCATTCTGGAGTCACTTTTGTTGTAAATAAGAACAGAAGGTTTCTAATCACTTGTACATTAATGTGGATGCTACCATGATTACAGATTATCCTGAATGAATCGTGAATAATGATGAGTGAGAAAGGGTCAAAGATCATATTCCCAACTGTTGGGAAAATTATGATTAAATGACTGAACAAATCATTTTAAATGGAACTGTAACTAAGTAAAACTTATACTCTGTTTTATTATATCTGATTAACAATATGAGTTCATAAGAAGGGATTGTGAGACACGGACAAGGAGTAATTAAAGTTAATGAACACCATTCCAACTAGGAAGAAACGAATGGGTTGTGGATTAAGTAAACAGATAAGGTAGTTAATTAACCTATGGTTGAACCGACGAAACTAGGCTCTGGGGTGTTTTAGATAAGGCTGTGAGTGCATTCCTAGGTTGTCTGTTAATTAGAACTATCAGCTAAGTGGTGATCGATAATGTTGATGGGTCAAAAGTTAATTCAGTTGTGTTGTGTGTCCTGTGTAGATGCTGGGGGGGTCAGAATGAACTCAGAATTAACCTTTAAAGGTCCCTTTGACCCGGTTTGGAGGAGGAGATTCATTTTAGGAGCAATGAAATGACGTCATGTTATTGTATATAAACTGTTGCTCGAGGGAACGTGGCAGCGCGCTCCGGGAATAAATTATGTTACCTATTATTGAAATGGCTGGTCTCCGTCTATTTTATGCAAACAAGAATCGTACAAATTCTCATAAAATAGATTAAGGGTTTTCAATTAATGAAAACACATTGGCATAATTAAATTACAGTAACACCAACACATGCTAACCTTTGGGCCTGTTGTCCGGACCTCTGGCAGTCTCTATGGGGGTTCCACAGGGTTCAATTCTCGGGCAGACTCTCTTCTCTGTATACGTCAATGATGTCGCTCTTCCTGCTGGTGATTCTCTGATCCACCTCTACGCAGACGACACCATTCTGTAAACTTCTGGCCGTTCTTTGGACACTGTGTTAACTAACCTCCAGACGAGCTTCAATGCCATACAACTCTCCTTCCGTGGCTTCCAACTGCTCTTAAATGCAACTAAATGCATGCTCTTCAACCGATCACTGCCTGCACCTTCCCGCCTGTTCAGCATCACTAATCTGGATGGTTCTGACATAGAATATGTAGACAACTACAAATACCTAGGTGTCTGGCTAGACTAAACTCTCCTTCCAGACTCACATTAAGCATCTCCAATCCAAAACAAAATCACCTTCCAATTTCGCAACAAAGCATCCTTCAGTCATGCTGCCAAACATACCCTCGTAAAACTGACCGTCCTACCAATCCTCGACTTCGGCAATGTCATTTATAAAATAGCCTCCATCACCCTACTCAACAAATTGGATGCAGTCTATCACAGTGCCATCAGTTTTGTCACCACAGCCCCATATACTTTTCTCACTGGTCACCATAGCAGCACCCACTCGTAGCACGAGCTCCAGCAGGTTTATCTCTCTGGTCACCCCCAAAGCCAATTCCTCCTTTGGCCACCTTTCCTTCCAGTTCTCTGCTGCCAATGATTGGAACAAACTGCCAAAATCACTGAAGCTGGAGACTCATATCTCCCTCACTAGCTTCGAGCAGCTCACAGATCACTGCACCTGTACATTGCCCATCTGTAAACAGCCCATTCAACTACCTCATCCCCATACTGTATTTATTTCTTTATTTTGCTCCTTTGCACCCCTGAATCTCTATTTGCACATTCATCTTCAACACATCTATCATTCATGTTTAATTGCTATATTGTAATTACTTCGCCACCTTGGCCTATTTATTGCCTTACCTCCCTTATCTCACCTCATTTGCACTCACTGTATATAGACGTTTTGTTTTAATTTTCTTCCATGTGTAACTATGTTGTTGTATGTGTCGGACTGCTGTGCTTTATCTTGGCCAGGTCGCAGTTGTAAATTAGAACTTGTTCTCAACTAGCCTACCTGGTTAAAAATAGGTGAATTTAAATAGAAGAAAGAAGAAGAAAAAACTCACCATTAGCAATAACGGGAGGGTAGCACATCTCTCCTGAATCTCAGCTTCATCTTGATTTCTCTGATGAAAACTAACACTTGACATACCTATGTCAATTTGGGCTGTTGTGGAAAACTCGATCCAAAGATTAGGCAGAGACAAATGTTGTATTATATAAGTGATTCTTTAATACATGCGAGCAGATGCAAATTAGATTAATCCCTGAGCTCAGTCAGGGAAGGAGCTCCAAGAGTCAATTGTTACATGTCCATTATATAGTGGGATGTGATAAAACAGTCATGTTTACACAATAGTTATTTAATTTTAACAAAGCAACAGTTTCAGAATACAATGGCCTTGTGTTAGGTCACAGACATAACATGAGTCTATGAAATGCATTACATCACAGTCCAACCCAATTCACAATCCACAATCCCCCCTTTGATGCCATAAGCATCACCATACATGACATATCTGAGCTGTTGTCAGACAGAAATTAAAACCTTCTGGTTTCTGGTAACTTAACAATTATTGAGGTTCATAGGGATCGGGGTAATTTCCAATAGGGCTATCTGGAGGGGGGAGACAATGGCGAGCACTTCCATTGTCATCACAATCTGGCGGGGAGGAGATACTGCAGTTTCTCCTCACAAATGTCATCAGGCATGAGAACAGAGAGAACACTCTTGACCCACAACTGCACAGGTGCCTCCATTAGATGCTATGAGAATATCCAAAGCCAATCTATTCTGTAAGACCATAGTACGCATTGTTCAATAGCAGTAGCATTAACCATTCTTTCTACTTAATTTGCTCGTTTGCTAATGTAATCAAGAAAAGTTGTTGTGCCATAATTGGGAATTAATGCAGAGAAAAAAATGTTTTGCAGGCCATTGGTCCTCCTATACAAGTGGGAGAAAGGGTGATTCACGGGTACTGGGGTAGCACGCACAGCAGGAACAACATAGGCAACATAGCATGACCTGTTTGTAGACAGATAATAGTAGAATTTTCCAACACACATAGTTCCACTTACCGAGGAAGTAGGGTTAGCATACACACTGGTATTCTTGAATCTGGAATGTTCCATTTCTCAACAGTAAGGGTAGGGTTATAGTAGGCATAAAGGTTATATTTACAATGAGTTTTCCCCAACTGGGGACCAGCTCCATTTTCTATACTGAATAAATATGTAAATGCAACATGTAAAGTGTTGGTGCCATCTTTCATGAGCTGAAAAAAAGATCCCAGAAATGTTCCATATGCACAAAAAGCGTATTTCTCTCAAATGTTGTGAACAAATTTGTTTAGATCACTCTTAGTGAGCACTTCTCGTTTGCCAAGACAATCCATCCACCTGACAGGTGTGGCATATCAAGAAGCTGATTAAGAAAAGGCCCAGCCACATTCCACGCCAAGGAAAGTGTTACCTCTGCCTGCTTTATCATGCATTGGAAAAACACCACTAAGAAAGATCCCCATAGTCGCTCCTCATTTTGGTGAACGTGCCTTAGGCATGCTGCAAGGAGGCATGAGGACTGCAGATGTGGCCAGGGCAATAAATTGTGATGTCTGTACTGTGAGACGCCTAAGACAGCGCCACAGGGAGACAGTACGGACAACTGATCGTCCTCACAGTGACAGATCACGTGTAACAACACCTGCACAGGATCGGTACATCCGAACATCACACCTGCGGGACAGGTACAGGATGGCAACAACAACTGCCCAAGTTACACCAGGAATGCACAATCCCTCCATCAGTGCTCAGACTGTCCGCAATAGGCTGAGAGAGGCTGGACTGAGGGCTTGTAGGCCTGTTGTAAGGCAGGTCCTCACCAGACATCACCGGCAACAACGTTGCCTATGGGCACAAACCCACCGTCCCTGGACCAGACAGGACTGGCAAAAAGTGCTCTTCACTGACAGGTTGCGGTTCTGTCTCACTAGGGGTGATGGTCGGATTCGCGTTTATCATCGAAGGAATGAACGTTACACCGAGACCTGTACTCTGGAGCGGGATCGATTTGGAGGTGGAGGGTCCGTCATGGTTTGGGGCGGTGTGTGACAGCATCATCGGACTGAGCTTGATGACATTGCATGGTTATCATTATATTCCTTTAGCCATGTATCTTATGCTCCTTCTGTACCGTTTTTCAAAAATTGTTTATCCACATTGTTTTCTTTGTGTTAAAACACAAATGTGGATCTCTTCATCCACAGCTGCACATTGATAGACTACCAGTCATCAGTGTGGAATAGACAGTGTATGACTCCATCCTTTTAGAAGACTAATTTGCCACAGACGCCCCTCCTTCCACAGACACGCCTGACCCACATCAAGTGATTTGCAAGGATGACATTGGCAAGCATGCATCCATCTCTTATGAAGACCGGTGTTACAGGAATTAAATTCCTCTGTTTTAATACCCAATTAAAATTAAACAGTGTCAATTCCTAAGAATTTGTAAGACTCTTATTTGCATAAAATGGACAGAGACCAGTCTCAAAATCAACCTGCAGTGTTTATTCTCGAGAGTACTGAAAATGATACAGTTTACCACAGGTTATAAACTGAAAATGACGTCATTAGTTTTCGAACTGTCCCGTCTCTTCTTGACACTGGTACGAAGGCTGTATAGTTCTCAAGCCTTCCCACATCGTCTATCCTAATTTAGATCATTTACGACCGAGCCAAGGCCTCCCTGTGTAGATAAGCATTCTAGCCAGTCTGGCGATATAGTTCATTCATTTCTACCAAGGAACAGACAGATAGTGTTCTAATTCTTGATTATATTTACACACATTATATTCAGTACTAGGGTTAAAAGAAAATTCATACATCTAAACAGTAACATAATAGTATTCTGATTAGTCAGTCCTGATTGAAATGTATACATAATTAGTCATTATTGTTAAAAAAAAAAATCCCTTAACAACCAGTTAATATATCTGACAAACTTTCTTGTACTACCTATGGATCATGCAATAAAGTATGTCACAGACTTGTATCTTTGAACTTTCTATGCTATTTGGACATTGGTTGGCATCCACCCAGGTAAGAATGCTTGCGCGAATGTATTTGGTAATAGTAGAGTACAGTGGGGCAAAAAAGTATTTAGTCAGCCACAATTGTGCAAGTTCTCCCACTTAAAAAGATGAGAGGCCTGTAATTTTCATCATAGGTACACTTCAACTATGACAGACAAATTGAGAAAAAAAATCCAGAAAATAACATTGTAGGATTTTTTATGAATTTATTTGCAAATTATGGTGGAAAATAAGTATTTGGTCACCTACAAACAAGCAAGATTTCTGGCTCACACAGACCTGTAACTTCTTCTTTAAGAGAGGCTCCTCTGTCCTCCACTCGTTACCTGTATTAATGGCACCTGTTTGAACTTGTTATCAGTATAAAAGACACCTGTCCACAACCTCAAACAGTCACACTCCAAACTCCACTATGGCCAAGACCAAAGAGCTGTCAAAGGACACCAGAAACAAAATTGTAGACCTGCACCAGGCTGGGAAGACTGAATCTGCAATAGGTAAGCAGCTTGGTTTGAAGAAATCAACTGTGGGAGCAATTATTAGGAAATGGAAGACATACAAGACCACTGATAATCTCCCTCGATCTGGGGCTCCACGCAAGATCTCACCCAGTGGGGTCAAAATGATCACAAGAACGGTGAGCAAAAATCCCAGAACCACACGGGGGGACCTAGTGAATGACCTGCAGAGAGCTGGGACCAAAGTAACAAAGCCTACCATCAGTAACACACTACGCCGCCAGGGACTCAAATCCTGCAGTGCCAGGCGTGTCCCCCTGCTTAAGCCAGTACATGTCCAGGCCCATCTGAAGTTTGCTAGAGAGCATTTGGATGATCCAGAAGAAGATTGGGAGAATGACATATGGTCAGATGAATCCCAAAAATATAACTTTTTGGTAAAAACTTAAACTCGTCGTGTTTGGAGGACAAAGAATACTGAGTTGCATCCAAAGAACACCATACCTACTGTGAAGCATGGGGGTGGAAACACCATGCTTTGGGGCTGTTTTTCTGCAAAGGGACCAGGACGACTGATCCGTGTAAAGGAAAGAATGAATGGGGCCATGTATCGTGAGATTTTGAGTGAAAACCTCCTTCCATCAGCAAGGGCATTGAAGATGAAACGTGGCTGGGTCTTTCAGCATGACAATGATCCCAAACACACCGCCCGGGCAACGAAGGAGTGGCTTCGTAAGAAGCATTTCAAGGTCCTGGAGTGGCCTAGCCAGTCTCCAGATCTCAACCCCATAGAAAATCTTTGGAGGGAGTTGAAAGTCCGTGTTGCCCAGCAACAGCCCCAAAACATCACTGCTCTAGAGGAGATCTGCATGGAGGAATGGGCCAAAATACCAGCAACAGTGTGTGAAAACCTTGTGAAGACTTACAGAAAACGTTTGACCTCTGTCATTGCCAACAAAGGGTATATAACAAAGAATTGAGATAAACTTTTGTTATTGACCAAATACTTATTTTCCACCATAATTTGCAAATATATTCATTCAAAATTCTACAATGTGATTTTCTGGATTTATTTTCTTCTCATTTTGTCTGTCATAGTTGAAGTGTACCTATGATGAAAATTACAGGCCTCTCTCATCTTTTTAAGTGGGAGAACTTGCACAATTGGTGGCTGACTAAATACTTTTTTGCCCACTGTATATATTTTAATATTATATTTTGGATATAATATAATATTTTATATAATTTTTGTAAATATTTTTATCCAGGTTGTGTCTCATTGAGATAAAATCTATCTTCCAAGAGAGCTGGTTCGAGACCAAGACCGCGTGATTTTTGGTAACATGTCCAGGAATTGTTGAAGAAGTACAACATTTACCTGGAGCTAGCTCTGCAGATAGTACTACTAGGTGATTTGAAAAGTCATAAGTCAATCGAGGAATTATAGAATAATGCTTTCAGCAAAAATGTTTATCTTTATTTCACAATCTGTAGAAACTATGAAAACAGAAAGGTACAGAAGTTGTGTGAAGCATCACAGCACAGTTGAAAAACACGGTTGGTGTTAAGCGATAGATGGGAAGGGTTGAGTGGAGCTGATGGATGGGATTCAATAAAAAAAATGTTTTAAGATAACTATTGTAAAAATACATTGTGTGCGTAATGTGTACAGTATGTATAAACTGGAAGAAGAAGCCTAAGTGTTGTTGTCTACTGGTTAATTCTAAGTAGGAGAGGTGTGGTAGGGTTTGTGGGAAAAAAAAATATTTTAAATATCTGTGTGTATATATATATATATATAAACCTTTAAGAACACCTACTCATTAAAGTTTTTTTTGTTTGTTGTTTGCTTTTTTAGTTTACTATTTTTTACACAAAACTATGAAATAACACATATGGAATCAACTATTAACCAAAAAAAGTGTTAAACAAATCAAAATATATTTTGTATTTGTGATTCTTCAAATAGCCACCCTTTGCCTTGATGACAGCTTTGCACAATCTTGGCATTCTCTCAGCCAACTTCATGAGGTAGTCACCTGGAATGCATTTCAATAACAGGTGTGTCTTGTTAAAAGTTCATTTGTGGAATTTATTTCCTTCTTAATCCGTTTGAGCCATTCAGTTGTGTTATTACACAGGAGGGTTTACAGAAGATAACCCTATTTGGTAAAAAACCAAGTCCATATTATGGCAAGAACAGCTCAAATAAGCAAAGGGAAATGACAGTCCATCATTACTTTAAGACGTGAAGGTCAGTCAATACGAAACATTCCAAGAACTTTGAAGGTTTCTTCAAGTGCAGTCGCAAAAACCATCAAGCATTATGATGATACTGGCTCTCATGTGGACCGCCACAGGATTGGAAGACCCAGAGTTACCTCTGTTGCAAAGGATAAGTTCATTAGAGGTACCAGCCTCAGAAATTGCTGCCCAAATAACTGCTTCACAGTTCAAGTTCAAGCAACAGACACATCAACATAAGCTGTTCAGAGGAGCTTGTGTGAATCAGGCCTTCATGGTCAAATTGTTGCAAAGAAATCACTACTAAAGGACACAAATGATAATAAGAAACTTGCTGGTTCAAGAAACACAGCAATGGACACTAGACTAGTTGATATTTGTCCTTTGGTCTGGAATCCAAATGTGAGATTTTTGGTTCCAATCGCCGTGTTTTTGTGAGACGTGGTGTGGGTGTACGTACGGATGATCTCCACAAGTGTATTTACCACTTTAAAGCATCCCTGTGTCCATGGGGCTCTATCTTCCTCTAGGGGTGTATATTATGTCTGGGCTGACATTAATTACCCCTGGACAAATGAACTCAATGACATGTTTGAAGTCGTAATCAGCGAGTCATCCATGACCACAGGCTTCCCCCCCGCTTCCTGTGTTGTTTATATTTCACTTGACTTCCCACGTCTCCTTGAATAACAAGGCTTGGAGTAAGTTCTCATTTACCAGTGTACTCAGAATGGGGATCAGGGAAGGTATCCCTGACTCTCCAAACACAGTAACAGGGGATGACAACTCAGTTTCCTGCACCAAGCTGCCACATCACAAACATAATTCTACAGTTGAAATGTCACCCTCAAAACAACATTTAACACCAATGACTTGTGCCAGGTCACTGCAGGTAAATGAGAACTTACTCCAAGCCTTGCTAAACTGTGTATAGGCAGCATGCCGGTATTCCCGGGAGTCATCTCCAGGCTCTGCTGCGTCAGCCACTGCCAGCACATCAACCCTTTACCGCCTGTGCAAACATAAATATCTGTTGTCTAGGCAGTACTGGGCAAAATGTGGCAGCTGGCTTACACAGAAGGCTGGTCCCTGACCGCAACACTTCCTCTCTCTCTCTGTAGGTTTACCATTCCGTTGTCGGTAAATCTCTAGGACATCAAAAAAACAATCCTGGCTCTCGCTTAAATATCAGCCTCCGCATAATGCATAATGCAGCTCCCTGATGATGAATTGCTGAATGAACTGATGCACACAGCCTATTATCAGTAAGTGTGTGATATTTCTCTCCACACTCAAATAAAGGTTGTTCTCCTATGTATGGTCAAGGACTACGATTCATTCAAAGCAACCACTTTCCATTACAAATTGATGAAACTAGATCATGTTTCTACTGAACATCGATAAATACCAAAAACAAAAATGTATTCATCCACCAATTATTATGTTCATACAATAACTATTCAAGAGAAAGTCATTTTTTATAAATATCTTGGCATTTAACATAATACAAACCTGTGTGGCAGCCATTCTATCATGTCGGAGAGCAAAAAGACTCTCCTCATCCTCATTTGTGTCTCTCTACTGCCTGCCTCTGCCTGTCCGTCCTCTGCGCCTGGCTCTCCCTCTAGCCCTGCTCCTTGCCCTGCTAGTTGGACTGCCATCATCAATGTTGTCCAATGCAACCTGCGCATACAATGAATGACGTTAGCTGGATGTCCTGCTATGTGAAGTACTTTCTTAAATACATTGGCTATTACAAAACAATTTCACAAGGTTGAAACTGTTGCAGCTAGCTGTAGCTGCAATTGTGTCAAACTAACATTGGTTTAGCAAACGTTAACCTCTTTGATCTCTAGGGGCGCTATTTCATTTTTGGATAAAAAACGTTCCCGTTTTAAGCGCGATATTTTGTCACGAAAAGATGCTCAGCTATGCATATTCTTGACAGTTTTTGAAAGAAAACACTCTGAAGTTTCAGAATCTGCAAAGATATTGTCTGTAAGTACCCCCGAACTCATTCTACAGGCGAAACCAAGATGATGCGTCAACCAGGAAATGAGCAGAATTTCTGAAGCTCTGTTTTCCATTGTCTCCTTATATGGCTGTGATTGCGCAAGGAATGAGCCTACACTTTCTGTCGTTCCCCCAAGGCGTTAGCAGCATTGTGACGTATTTGTAGGCATATCATTGGAAGATTGATATGCCTACAAATAACTTGCCGTGTGGTTTTATAATACAAATACTTTTTGGAGTTTAACGTTATGTGGCAAATCTCTTCAAAGTTAGGAGTGTTTGTCACAAATTTAGTGGTAAACTGTCACCAAATCACCCAAGAATGAGAGTTCTTTCGAACAGGACAGTACCTGTGTGTTTGTTTCTCCGTCCTGTTCCACCCAGGCCGTAGGCGAGGTCAAGGATAGCAGGGTTCGGTACACGAATCGGGTTCTCGGTAGGTCCAGGTCCAAACGCCAACAGGTAAGTCCAAAACAATCCAGCTCATAAATTAGAAATTAGTCAAGGACCCTGCCAGGTCTGCTGGTTCTAGATCGTCGTCCTCTGGATTCAGATCGACCCCAGCCCCACTAGTACCGGGCTGTTCGTTATCAGAGAGTTTTGCCACTTCATCCTCCTCCTCCCCTACTAGCACCTGTGATGTTGTCCCCTGGGAGACCTCTTTTCTTGGCTTTGGTTGAAGGCCCCATGCTTCTTCCTGCTTGGTCAGGGTTGTTGGCTTCTCAAATACGCCATTCTTGTGGCCTAACTTCACAAAGTTAGGAAAGTCTCTACCCAATATTACATCATATGGCATCTTTGGGACCACGCCGACCTCATAATCCAGCAGACCATCCTCTGTTTGTATGCTCACTAAGGCCGTGGGGTACAGACGGGTATCCCCATGAATGCATGTAACAATGATATCCTGTCTTGTATCCAGTTTATGATTCGGCACTAGGCTTGCAACGACCAGGGTTAGCATACTGCCGGAATCCAGCAGTGCTTCAACCTCTTTCCCTTCAACCTTCACCCTACACATACACATACCCATACCCTACACACCTTCACCCTACACATATGTTTGTTTCTTGATCGTTCAAGTACAGTGGTTACAAGAGGACATGCATACCGTATATCATCTTCATTTTCACAGAGGTTACATTGCATTGGCTCTTCTTTAATAGCGCAGTAGGCTGCAATATGTCCCGGTTGATTACAATTGTAACAGATAACAGGGGTTCCGGTTTCCGTTTTTTTCCTTAGTATCTCGGCCTGATTCTGATTCTTTCCTCATGGCCCCAAGCTGCTCTCTTCCCCCTCTATATGTTGGGACAGCCTTACCCTGTCCGCTGGTTCGCCCAAGCCTGGGGAACGGGAATCTTTCCTCCTGTGCCTGCTCAGCTGTTCCTGCCGTACAATACCGTTCAACCAGGCCCACGAGATGGTCGGCGGAAAGTACCTCGTTCTGGCCAACCCATCGTCTCACTTCTTGGGGTAGACCTCGCTGAAACTGGTTGAGTACGATGGTCTCGACGATCTCGGCGGATGACCGGGTCTCTGGTTGCAACCATTTCCGTGCCAGGTGAATGAAGTCGAACATCTGTGTTTGTGGGGGTTGTCCCGGTCGGTAGGACCACTGGTGGAAGTGGTGTGCCCTCACGGTATCGGTCACTCCAAGTCTAGTCAAGATCTCTCCCTTTAGTTTATCGTAATCCTGTGCATCATTCGACTCCAGGTCGAAATATGCTTTTTGAGCGTCCCCTGCCAGGTATGGTGCCAGAAGCCCTGCCCATTCTTCTTTCGGCCACTTCTCCCTCTCTGCCGTCCTTTCGAAGGTGGTAAGATATGCTTCCACATCATCCTGTGCTGTCATTTTTTGAAGAAAATGATTGGCCCGCCTCTGGGTATTTGCAGCTGGTAATTGAGCCCCAATTTGGTCCGCTAGTCCCTTTAGGCCTTCTCTTAACTCCCGGGTGTTTCTCTCTTGCTCTTCTCTGAGCAGCTGGTTGGTGCAGTGCTGGACCTGTAACGTGTCCTGATACATTCGCATTGCATCCTGATGAGCTATTTGTTGAGCTCTAGTTGCCTCTTGTTGGGCGGCCACCGCTTGTAACAGGGCCTGTATGACTCCCTCCATACTCAATTTTCCTGAGAAACTGTCCTAACCAAACAAAGCCCCCCCCAAAAAAACCTGACTCCACTTTGGAGTGCTAACTGAACATTTTTTAAATTTTTCTTCTACCTAACCAGTGGTATGGTTAGTCCGTGCCCGCATTCTCCACCACGTGTGGCAAATCTCTTCAAGGTTAGGAGCGTTTGTCACAAATTAAGTGGTAAACTGTCACCAAATCACCCAAGAATGAGAGTTCTTTCGAACAAGACAGTACCTGTGTGTTTGTTTCTCCGTCCTGGTCCACCCAGGCCATAGGCGAGGTCAAGGATAGCAGGGTTCGGTACATGAATCGGATTCACGGTAGGTCCAGGTCCAAACGCCAACAGGTAAGTCCAAAACAATTCAGCTCATACACGGTAAATCCAGCCAATCTCTATTGTCTCTTTCTCTATTGTTCATAGATCCTTCCAGCACTCTCTCTCCCTCTTCCTGGTTTTTCTTGACCCTTTATCTGTGGGTCGGCTCCACCTTCTGAGGATTCCCCTTGCTTCTGGGACTTGTAGTTTTGGCGGTCGGCCATTTTGTAATCTGTAGTTCTGACAGGGGTGGCCATTTTAGTGATCGGGGAGAGCCCGTTTATTAGTTCTGCTCTCACATATCTGCCATGTATCACTCGACCCCCTTCTTTGCCACAGTTATATTTCACCTCATCACTCGACATTCTGTGTGTCCAGTGGTTAGCTTGTGGACTGCTGCTGTAGCTGTATGAAATGGCTGGCTAGCTAGTTAGCTAGCTATGCCTATATAAACAAATCGGTCTGAGCGGTCTGAGGAGGAGGGTGAGAAGACATTTCGGTATACAGCTAAATTAACTCAAAAACAAAGGATAGGTGATACATCACATTTATGTTGGCAAACTTTTGAACATCATTCAGGTTAAGAGGAAGACAAACAGATATTTAACAGATTGGAGATGACTATCCATAAAAACAACACACAGCTCTAGCTAAATATAGAGCATTTGCCTTGGCAAAGTAAGACAATATAGGTGTCACACATAAGGTTACCTTGCGTGTCCTTACACACAGCCTCCTACTTCATACAGTGAGGTTAGGTTACCACACTTGTCCTGCCCCACAGCTGTAGACACAGCCTTCTCCAGGTCCTCAGACACAAGCTTGGAGATCCGTGACAGGAGGTGAGCCTCTCCTGCAGGTTAGCGGTCACATCCACTTCAATGTCCTTCACATGACAAACCTCCACCAGCCGAGACACCTACAGAGATGATATATTATGATTTGTGTTGAACAAGGCCCTTCTCCCCGGATTGTGCAGTTTGGCCGGGTGGCCAGGTCTAGGAAGTGTCTTGGTGGTTCCAAAACTTCTTTCTTTAAGAATGGAGGCCTCTGTGTTTTTGGTGACCTTTAATGCTGCAGGAATGTGCCTCAACACAATCCTCTCTTGGAGCTCTACGGACAATTCCTTCGACCGCATGGCTTGGTTTTTGCTCTGACATGCACTGTCAACTATGGGACCTTATATAGACTGGTGTGTTCCTTTCCAAATCATGTACAACGAATTGAATTTATTTACCACAGGTGGACTCAAATCAAGGTATAGAATCATCTCAAGGATGATTAATGGAAACAGAATGCCCCTGAGATCAATTTCCAGTCTCATGGCAAAGTGTCTGAATACCTATGTAAAATGAGTCTGAAGCACTGAAGTCTCTGTCAAGTCATATGTAAGTGCGTATAAAAATATTTTTGCTAGGACTATCTGGGAGTGGTCTGAGTGGGGAGGAGACAACATAAATAGCATTTGTCACCAGGCAGGCAAACAGCTCTTACACAGAACGGGCTTTATCATATTCACAATTTCAATGGTATTATTTCCAACCTCATTTTGTGGTTATATCAAAGGAAAATCATGTCTTTGATTGCACTGGGCCTTATACAATGTCATCGGTGTAGAATTTCCTATTATGCTTAAAGAAGCTCTGCTTTTCTTTTTGGTAAAACTGAGGTTATAGTGCGCATCGAGTTGTATACTTCAACATGGACTTTTAACACCTCACCTGTAAAACGAAGAGGAACATATTTCACTTATTTTTTAACACAATTTGTGCTGTTTGAATACAATGTCCCTTGAACAGAGTGAAATGGAATTGACCCAAGTGGCCATAATTACAGCCATACTGTAAAGGCTTTTGGAAGGAGAGGACCAAGGTGCAGCGTGATACGTGTTCATGATTTTTATTAACTGAACACTGAAATAACAAAGAGAATGAACAAAAACCAAAACAGTCCTGTCAGATGCAGAAAAACAGAAAACAACTACCCACAAACCCCATGTGGGCAAGAGCTACCTAAGTATGGTTCCCAATCAGAGACAACGATAGACAGCTGTCCCTGATTGAGAACCATACCCGGACAAAAACAAAGAAATACAAAAACATAGAAAAAAGAACATAGAATGCCCACCCTAGTCACATCCTGGCCTAACCAAAATAGAGAATAAAAGCCTCTCTATGGCCAGGGCGTGACACATACCTTGTAGGTATTCAATCTGTGTGAATGTTCATAAACATTTCCAGATGTAGAGAACAGGTCGTTATTCTTGGTCCCATACCCTGACGTACAAAGGAGACCGTAAAGATATCTTACAATGCTGCTGCCAGTTATGGGTGGGTGTGGTCTAAGACTGTCATTATACTGTCATTATATGTCCAGTTCCTAGTCTCGCCATTGTCAAACATACATTCATTAACTTGCATTTATTTGAAATACGATTGCCATGGAGAATATTGATGAAGTTTCAGCAGTACCAAGAGAGCTTGAAGAAGCATTGAAGAACAACAGCTTGACCACAGCTGCAGGCAAGATTCAAGATTATTAGAAGGAGATTAATAATGTGGAGCTGAATATTGCTGTCACAGGAGAGACAGGCTCTGGTAAATCTACCTATGTCAATGCGTTCAGAGGCATGAAGAATAATGAAGAAGGAGCTGCTTTAACTGGTGTGGTGGAAACCACCATGGAGGCAAAGGCTTACCCCCACCCAAAATACCCAAATATGAAAGTTTGGGATCTCCCTGGTATTGGCACCGCTAACTTCAAACCAGAAGAGTACCTTCAGAAAGTTGAATTCGATCGCTTTGATTTCTTCATCATAGTCTCATCAGAGCGATTCAGAGCCAATGACATTACTCTGGCCAAGGAGATCCAGAAGATGAAGAAGAAGTTCTACTTTGTTCGCTCCAAGATAGATAACGACATGAAGGCTGAGGGGAGAAAAGAGATGTTTGACCAGGATAAGACACTGGAAACAATCAGACAATACTGCATCAAAGGTTTGTCTACACACTATGTACATTATGTAAATGTACTCTATTGCTAAACAAAAGGAATTTGTTTTTTCATATTGTAGTTAGTGGGGTTGTATTTGACTTTACTTTGTTTTGCTCCTCAGGGCTTGAGGATCAGGGTCTGGGCTCTCCTAAGGTCTTTCTCATCTCCAGTTTTGACCTTGGTCACTACGATTTCCATGACCTTAAGGAGACAATAGAGAAAGAGCTTCCTGACCACAAGAGGCATGTACTACTGTTGTCCATCCCTAATATAACCCTGAAAATCAACCAGAGGAAGAAGGAGGCTTTAAAAGCCAACATGTGGAGGCTAGCTTTTGGATCTGGCATTGTGGCAGAAATACCTATCCCAGGCCTTTCCTTTGCTGTAGATGTAAGCATCTTGGTAATTCAGATCAAAAAGTACTATAACGCTTTTGGTCTTGATGATGAATCCCTGCAGAGCCTTGCTCACAGAATGAATGTGCCAGTGGAGGAGCTGAAAGCAGTCCTCAGGTCACCTCTGAACAAAGAAATAAACAATGATGTGGTTGTCAAGTTGCTTCAAAGTGCAGTTCTCGCAGGGGTAACGGTGGTTGAGTACCTGTTCAGTAACATTCCTATTGTCGGCAGTTTAGCTGCCGCAGGGATTTCCTTTGGTACAACCTACTACATGTTGGGGAAATGTCTGAATGAGCTGGCTGATGATGCACACAATATTCTGATGAAGGCACTGATGGCCAATGAGTGAGATAATGTTCAAGAATGAATTGCAAGCTAGATCTGTGTTCTCGTTCTTTCTTGAACACTGTCTTCAAACAAGGAAATGCTGATAAGTAGATAATTAAATTATGCCGCTTGAAAATACATGTTCAAATGTAATTGATCAAAGGAAAAGTAAGGTCACAATAGTTTTAATATAGGTTAGCACAATATAACCTTACTGCGTTAGATGGGATATTCATATTGGGATCTACAGCTTTTTACTCATAGTAAATTACTCTGAAAATATATATTCACAGAAAATACACCTGCTTTTACAATTTAACTTCAGTATAATCTAATCCTAGCCTTTTTAGAACCAAATTGGATGTGCTTTGGAACAATGGCATGATATTTGAACATGACTCCCTCTAGAAAGTGGATTTGAAAAGAATCCTAGTTTAGAATGAACCAGTGTTAATTGTCTATATATAAATTGTGGTTTTTATCCAACATTACTCATTCAGTACATATGTTCTACATGAGAACAAATTATTGACCAGTTTCCTGTGTTCTCTTCTGAATTGCATTAATCTTTATCTAAAACCGTCACTCTTTACTTTCCCATATTAACTAGTGCAATATTGAAGTTCATGAGCAGACCGCCAGATGGTAGTATTTAGCAGTTTTAGTGTTGGTCATTCAAGGCAGTAGATGGTAATGAAAGGAAAACCTAGTCAGTTGTACAACTGAAATGTGTCTTCCGCATTTAGCCCAACCCCTCTGAATCAGTAGATGTAAACTCTAAATAAAAACACAAGGTTAAGTAATACACATGACATATTATAGATCTGTGGACTCTAAATAGAGGGTTTTACAACATGAGCCTTACAAAAATAAATTGCTCATGTGCCTGACTGAACGCAGTTTCTGATACAACCATTTAACTGACCACAGATTCACATTGTGTTGAAAACCAGCTACTATAATAGATGGTGCTCATACAGTAGATAAGAGGTTGTTGGTATGGGTTTTATAGGACGTTTCTCTGCTGTCTATGGTTGAGCCATGTGAATAATGTAGTTGTTGATGAATACTCTGACATCATATCAGCGGCGCTTTGGCCTGGATGCAGATTCATTACAGTAGTTAGCGGCACTTACAGAACCGTATCAAGTACAAAAACAGCTCTCAATCTATAACATCCCACTCAATGAACAATAGTTACACTTACTAGATGATGTCACTCCACTGTTTAATCATTACCCTTCAGTCCTTTCTGGGTTGGTTTTATTATCTATTTAGTTTTCTAAGTAAACCACACTAACATAAACCCTAACTATTAATAAATGACATTGAAGGCATTTGTCTCTCCAAAGGTAGATTTGACTAGATGATCATATTCACTTCTCCTGCTGTAAACCTTTCTCCCACACCCTGTAGGTGCTTGACGAGAGGGTACACTCCACCACTGGAAAGAAGCTGTCGGAGCTCAAAGTGCACGGTATGCTAAGTGAGACAACGTGTCCCAATGCTTGGCACTGTGGGAATGTCTTCACTACTACCTACTGACCTCCGCACTTAACAGCCTGAGTCAGAATGTAGAAAGAGTGATGGGCGTAGCACTTGAGATACCTGTCACTGAGTAGACCGATGGTCAGTTATTTAAAATATTTTACCACTCACTAAAAATACATGCAAAAGGGTTGATCTGACGTCTGTTTTTTTATATTTTGCGTAATGAAATAAATGCAGGGTGACATTTACTGCATTCGGGGTTACTTATTTACACCAGTCAATTAAGTAATTGTTATCATGATGTATTTTGTACTTTTAGTGAAGGCAATGTGTAAGTGTGATTTCATTGTTACTATTTTCTCTTTACATTGATCAAAAATAAATGTTCAATGTTCAACACCACTGCTCACACACCTGTCGTTACTATGACAACCAGTGTAGCCAAGCCAGCAAATGACTGCTGTCTGAACACAAACACATATCCAATTTGCTGTTTGGACAGTCAGTTTTCCAAAACATATTTTAACAACAAAACTGATTTGAGCATTAAGGCCTGCACTGTGAACAAGGCTTCAAGGAAAGGTTCACCTATTTTGAATGTAATATTGTTTTTGTGCATCTCTGAGTGATGTTCTATCAATTCCCTGGGTCACTTCATGTTTTCATGTGGATCTGAGTTACTGGCATTCAAGCACGCATATATCCGGCAGGTATGACGTAGCACTGTATAAAGTAGTTTTAATATTTAATAGGAATGCGACTTTTAGATGGCGAAAACCTCTATCACACATGTTAGATTTCAATACTTGCCGATGTCATAACTTGGGAGGATGTCTTCTCTCGAATGAACCATTGAATATATTTTTGCGATATTCCTACCTTAAGAATACATTTTTTTTAACGAATCCAATAAATGAAAGAACGTATCACGCGCCACCCAGCAGACCGTCGACCAATCGTATTCACGTTGTCATGCTGCGTCACGCGGTTGCTAAGCTAATCATCATGCAATCCCTTATCAAAGTCAATGTACAGTATATCTACGTGCCTATTTTCCTCGAAATAACATAATAATGTTTTGTACTTGTTGAAAAAAATGTGTGCTAATGTTGTGTTTTTGAGCTAGCGCCCAATAGACTGCACAGAAGGTTGGTGGCACCTTAATTGGAGACGACAGGCTCGTGTTAATGCCTGGAGTGTCATAGTATTAAACACATCAAACACATGGGTTCCATTTGTTTGATGCCATTCCATTAGCTCCTTTCTAGACATTATCATGAGCCGTCCTCTCCGCAGCAACTTCCACTTATAGACTCCAATTCACTTCTTTTCCCAGAATCGCCCCAAAATGCACCGCAGAGTCCATTGACGGAGTATGGGCAACGTTTCCCATCTCCTCATAAGTATCTCTGCCATAGTGAATGTCAGACCTCACTCTGTGAAGCACATCGATCTGCAGGTTGAACATGGTGAGATTGTAGACTCCTAATTTACATGCTGATATTGTCTTTGGTATTATTGTGTGTAGCTACATTTGCTTGTTAGCTAGCTACCAAGCTAGCCAGCCAGCCCACAGAGAGAGAATTGCATTGTGGATTATGTCGTCGACTTGAGATGCAATAGATTTCCACAACACTTGTTCATGTTGCCACCAACCTTATTATAATGCCAAAATGAAACATGTGTTCATAAAAAATATTGTTCTCACACATGAGTGTTATTTAACACTGTAAATGAAAGGAATGAGTGGTTTCGGGTGGATTTGTGTAGCTCGTTGTCGTTATTTGGGATTAATTGGGTGTTCTATTTGAAAGGATGCTTCGACTGATTTTTTTTCCCTAATTCAAGGCCTCTCAAAGATAAATGCATGTCTGTGCCACAAGAGGGTGCAAGGACCTTACAGTGACTGTCTTTTTGTATGTACACATCAAACACATCAAACTTTTTGTATGTACAGTATATACTTTAGACTTTCCTGACACACATCATTTGCATCAAAGTCTGGCTATTTTATGACTTTCCTGACATGACTGACAGACAAATCCTAAACCTGACACATTATTTTTCAACTATTGTCCTAAGATGATCAGGAGAGAGAAATGCAAACCTTCACCATATGCTACTGACAAACTGTGACATCAAGTTTAATCATAGTGTTCCACACACAATACTTTAGCAATGCATCCTTCCTTCATGACGTTCACTATTCTTATGTATTTGAAAATGTGTAAGCGATAAAGAGTGAACTTGACATTCACTCACCCATATCAGTGATACATTGTCAATTAAGGGCCTTACACATTAGCTGGCATTATACCCACCAGCTAGAGTCTTCTATTTACAGCATTGTGTCAGCTGAATTCATTACGTTTAGGGATTTTAAAATGTAAATGAAATCACCATTTAAAATACTAATTATCATTGTTTGATCTATAATGTTCAGTTGAATTGACAATTCATACGTTATATCGATACTTCACACACTTATTTTTTTATCGGGGTCTTGAAGTGAGCCAGGATAAAACCACAATTTTTGGTCGATCTGGCATCTACGGCGCAAAGGGTCCACGCGGCTCCAGAGATGATGATGCAGTTGCAGTGAACGTTGGCTGTACAGAAGATCCGTGCCTAACTCCATGCACCTCCCAAAATTGTACAGCTCTGGAGGTGACTCCCACTTGCATAACAGTGCAACAGTGCATACAATGCACAGTGCAATGAAGACAAACAGCACATTGTGTAAACAAGTAGACTTAGATGATACATGTCTTTAGCTCTTCTGTACCTAATCTTTCTCCTTTTTGTGGGTAAGTTTTGTGGGTTAGCTTATTCGCTTGGTGGAATTCCACTTTTTATTTATTTTAGTGCACTACTGATAATATGTCAGATCCAAAAGTTCCCTGAGAGAAGCCACAGTCAAGAATGACTTGAATTCAGTATTTGAGTTCATTGTTGCGTCATCAATTATATAGAAACGTATATTTTCCCAAATTGGTAAAGCTTTTTAGTGCAAAGTGACAAGATGCGCATCTTGCATGTGAGCACTATATCTCCAAACGAGTGACAATTGGTAGCGGTTATATTCCGCAACATTTTGAGAGATGAAAGACAACTTTGACAGTATTACAAACACTTACAACATCTGGTTTCTAGTAGGCAGAATTAGAGAAGGACCGCACAATTGGCCTAGCGTCGTCCGGGTTAGGGAGGGATTGGTCGGTAGGGATCTCCTTGTCTCATCGCGCACCAGCGACTCCTGTGGCGGGTCGGGCGCAGTGCGCGCTAGCCAAGGTTGCCAGGTGCACGTTGTAGCCTCTGACACATTGGTGCGGCTGGCTTCCGGGTTGGATGCGCGCTGTGTTAAGAAGCAGTACGGCTGGTTGGGTTGTGTATCGGAGGACGCATGACATTCAACCTTCGTCTCTCCCGAGCCCGTGCGGGAGTTGTAGTAATGAGACAAGATAGTAGCTACTACAACAATTGGATACCACGAAATTGGGGAGAAAAAGGGGTAAAATTGTAGCATTGTAGCAGTAAGCTGTTTTAATTATCCTTTATGTTATTGTTGATTTCAATATGGAAGGAAAACGAGTGACAATTGGTAGCGGTTATATTCCGCAACATTTTGAGAGATGAAAGACAACTTTGACAGTATTACAAACACTTACAACATCTGGTTTCTAGTAGGCAGAATTAGAGAAGGACCTATTCATTCTCTGATTCAGTTGGCTCAAGCCTGTTTCTGTACTGAAGTCAGCCTACCTGTCTCATAGACTATGACCAGCAGCTCCTTGTTATTATGGTTAGAAATCACATTTGATGGCCACCATTGGGGGGGGGGGGGGGGGAGTACTCATGTTTACGCAGCTGAATAATCACCCTTAAAATACTTTGAACCACCTTTATTTTTTTATTACAATTTACAATTTGAATTTGAATCATTGTGTTATTCCTATTCCATATTTTTGTGTTCCCCAACTATGAAAGGGGGGCATGAGTGAAACATTTTGGGATTGGCTTCTCTTTGGTTTAGGGGTTAATGATAGTCAGAATAAAAACAACGAGGAAGATCAGAAAACAAGGAATGGCATGTTCAGTAGAATAGATTTGGAATAATTCCAACATCAAAGGTTTTTTTATGGAGTCCAAAGGTATTTCAATATTATGAAGAGTGTGGGCTGCCTTGTTTATGTCTGATCATACAATTTCAGTTTTAAGTTTCTGTTTAATGGAAATCACACAAACCAAGCCTGGGCCCTCACACAATTTACCTGTATGTCATACTAAATGTGAACGTCCATACTTTATGAAATGATCTTACCGGTATGCAGGAATAAAGTTTTGTAAATCACCCATTTGAAAGAACAATTAACAATTCATTTGAACCATACGTAATAACAGCGTCATAATATTGTAGTAATCATTCCCTAAACAAATTACCTGAATATCAAGATACAATACATTCGGAAACTGTTATGACAGCTGTTATGACATATTGGATTAAATGGTTTGCTGTAGCTAAAGTGTTAGGACACATGTCATAACTGCGTCATAGTGAGAAGTATCATAACATTAGAAAAAAGAAAGGCCTGCTCGCTGAAGTGTTTTGGGGAGCGTTTGACAGGGATGAGGGGTAGTCGTTTGACCGTGGACCCATTACGGAGGCAGGCAATGAGGCAGTGATCGCTGAGATACTGGTTGAAGACAGCAGAGGTGTATTTAGAGAGCAAGTTGGTCAGGATGATATCTATAAGGGTGCCCGTGTTTACAGATTTAGAGTTGTACCTGGTAGGTTCCTTGATAATTTGTGTGAGATTGAGGGCATCTAGCTTAGATTGTAGGACGGCTGTTCTGTTAAGCATATCCCAGTTGCGGTCACCTAACAGTACAAACTCTGAAGATAGATGTCGGGCAATCAATTCACATATGGTGTCCTGGGTACAGGTGTCCACAGGTGTCCTGTGGGCTGAGGGGGGTCTATAACAAGCGGCAACAGCAAAATACCTATTTCTGGAAAAAGAGCAATCTAAGGAATGTTGAGTGAGACTGGGGGCTCTACAGTGAAATAAAACAATAAGTACTAACCGAGACAGCAGGAGACTAGACATATTGACATTAGAGAGAGGAATAAAGCTATCACGGGTGTTTGAGTTTGAGGCTGGGGCTGGGGCTGACAGATAAATAGTGAATAGTCCAGCAGGCATCAGCTGTGTAGCGGAGTGCCTGGATACAGCCCTTAGCCGTGGTATATTTGCCACAAACCACAAACCCCATGCCTTGTTGGGTGTGCCTTATCATTTGTTTTTAACAACATATTAAAACCACCATATATCCTTCCAACAGAGGATATAGTCCGGACAAAAATAAGGTTTCTGTTTCTGTCTTCGCTAGACAAAAACATTGATCGCTCATTCGATTGGAATGGTTGCTATGAAAAACAAAAATGGTTGCTTACTTGCTTGCTAACATGCCAACAACAGCATGTTGTACTACGCATGTTCCATTTATTTGTGATGCTCGGCCATTATAAGAGAATGGAAGTTTTATGGTAGTTTTCAGTAGCTGATTGGTTTCAAGTTGGTGTTTTGCTGATACTAGATACATTTGGGACATGCCTCACATCTGATCTTATTCCCAAATTCTTCTTACACCTAAGACAATTATTGCGGCACCATAGAGCACCCAATAGACCGTCAAACATATCAAAACAGTCTAATCACTATATGGTAGCTAGCATAAATATGAAAATGTACTTTTTTTTACATTTTTGGACATGCAAACAAATCATCTGGTCGTCGAAGATTGTCCTGTTCGCCTAGCAAATTCACAGATGTAGCTAGCGAGAGTCATTCTTCGTGTATATCAGGGTTGTTGTCAATTCAAATTAGATGCAGTCAAATCACGTCAAATCACTTTCTAAATTGACTGCCTTCAATTCGAATTGACCCTGACCCAACCTTGGATATCCATTGCTTAAAACATTTTGTTTGAAGATGACCCGGACACACTTTATTGTGGATTAAAGGGATACTTTGAGATTATGGCAATTCCACCATTTTTCTACTTACCAAGAGTCAGATGAACTTGTGGACACTATTTCTATATCTCTATGTGTAGTATGAAGGAAGTTTGAGGTAGTTTCACGAGCCAATGCTAATTAGCGTTAGCGCAGTTACTGGGAGTCTTGCTTTCACTGTCAGAACTCATTGGTCTCTCATCTTTGTTTTCCAACAAACTCCGCTTGTTAGATATTATGCTCATTGATAGCTTGCTTGCAAACGTCCTCGCCAACTGATTTATCAAAGTAGTAGTAGGCAATAGCACATCTAAATGATCTGAGCAAAACATGCGAGGAGAAGTGACAGGTGAAATTATCAAGTGACAAAGAGCAAGTGAACAGAGAAACAGCTTCGCTCTATCCAATTGTAGCAGCAGGATCAACCTACAGCCCAGCCCGCCCATTTCTTTACAGACAGCAGAACTAGCCAGTGGATTTATTCAGAGTGCACAGCACTTCGCACTGTTTGAGTGACGTTAGAAAGATAAATGCCTTTAAAAAAAATCACAGACAATACAAAAAACAATATCATAATCGTATTCTCCATATCCGTTACTATACACATTTTGTGAAGAAAATAGCGTGCTCCCTGATTTTATTAATGAGGTGTAATAACCCAACAATGCTGAATAATTTAATTATAGGTGTACAGCAAGTACCATTTCATGTAAGTTGACCAAATTCAAAGTCATGTTCAGGTACCATTGCATGTCCATTTTATTTTTCATTCCACTTTTGCCGATGGTTAGCAAGTAAAGTTGACACAAAGTTAGATCGTGTACATTAATCAAATTAGGCCTGGATCAGAAGCTTGGACACAGTTGTTGCCTGGTGTGCACACTTTAGTCCACGCCCACTGTGATGTGTACCACTGCCCACCTGTCGAAAAGCAATGTTTTTTAGGTGTCCCATCTTGAGTTTGGTTCACTGCTTTTAGAGTCACTTCCTTCTAAAGCTTTACAAGTCGAGCACAGCATCTCACACTTGCCACATAACAGGCCAGCATATCTCAGCACAATCATGCGTCCATTGTGTCTTACCTATATCCTTTTAGTCGGTAAGTGTATCATTTGTATTTTAAGTGTCTGGTGCCGTTGATGTTAAATGCTCTGTTGAAAGATGCAGTATATCCACTTTACTCACACCATCTGTCCTCTCTTTTCTATAGCAGCAGCAGAAGCTGTGAATCTGCATCAGGAGCAGTTAACAGTGACCAAATCCTCGGGCAAATCCGGTGTTATTGAATGCAGAGCTACAGGCTTCAACACTGGTAACATTCACTGGTATCAGCAAAAAGACGGAGAAGCTCTGAAGTGGATTCTGTCCATGCATAAAGGTGGTGGAAAATCAACCAAGGATCCTGATTTTGAGAATTACCAAGCAGAAAAGGCTGAAAATTCTGACATATTCACACTGACAATCCCTACCCTAAAGACAGATCATGTTGCCACTTACTACTGTGCTAGCTTTGATAACCACAGTGACAACTGCAGTTCATTCCCTGTGCAGAAAACCACCTTACAGTTATCCGGTCCTTCTCAATGAGAGACCTTAGCGTCACCATGGGATGTGACATAAGCAGAGGGTTGAGAAGCTGTTAGAAACCACACCAAACCCAGGTGATGATGTTTTAACTCTCATCTTTATTTCTCCCCTATCTAACCACATTCTCTGATGCTTCATTGGGAGGTCCAATCAAATCAGCGAGAAATCACACTGAGGAATATATTTTTGACTCGCAAATAGTTTCTTGGAATACCTTTTGAATATAACGATAGTATTATATATTATCTAAATATTGTATATAATGTATTACTCCTATATGGTCTATATTGACTATAACCATGTAAAATACAGATTAACTGAAAGCAGAAAAATTGCAATTGTGTCAATAGTGTGGGGGGGACTATCATAGCTTGACATGATAGGATTTCACTTTTAGTTCTCTAGATCTAAATGAACAAAAAGATGATACGTTTTTGTCTAGGATTTACTTGGAGTGTGATTCTGGATCTGGAACACAGGAGATTTTGCAGTTTGGATCCGGCTCAAAACTCATCATCACTGGTAAGGACCTCTACTTGATACTGTATATTATATTTGTTTATTTGACTATATTTGACGAATGGAATTAAACTAATTTTAGATGTTGCATACATATTCTGTTAGACGCAAATGCAATGGCTTAGAATAGGGCAAAATAACTTTCCTTTCCTATAAATAAATAAATGCTCTGTTGTGCAAACACTTTATATTAGAGACATGTAAAACTAATTGCGTGGGGCTGGAGTCTGGTCAAGTGGTAGAGCTGATTACTCTGGATCAGGCGTACCTCCTGACGATGGGGGTTAAGGACCTTTCTGAGCTGATAGATATATAATACACTATTCTATTTTATACCATGGCATTGTTGAAATCTCGTTTCTGATGGCTAGAAAGGCTTTTTTGTTGTGCCCATAATATTTATCCTTATGTGTGTGTGTTGATATTTTAGTACTACAATAGATTGGAAAGTGCAAAGTGTTTCCTTTTACACACAAAGGTGTTCAATATTTTCTTTTTTATTCTTATAACGTGAGTTTCGATTGTTTCACATGCAAATCAGATGAGAACCAGCTCAGGAAACCCAAAGTGACCGTGTACCTGGCGTTCAAACCTGAGCCGAATGGGAAGACCACCCTGCTATGTCTGGCTAGAGACATGTTTCCAGATTTGGTCAAGATCTCATGGAAAATGGAGGATGAAAACGGCCGAACCGTGGAGGTGCCCAAAGCAGAGATGGAACAGCTGGAGCAGAGGGAGGAAGGACAGACGACCAGTATGATCATCATGTATCAGGGAAAGGCAGACGCCAAATACATCTGTTCGGTGGAGCATGAAGCGGGCCCTGAAGAAGCTGACACATCAAAAGGTAGCCAAAGTTTGAAATATTCCACAATTTGAGTGGTATTTTCCTTCTTGTTTGTTTTTGAATTACTAGTTCACATGGCAATGTGTTAGTAATTTTCCAGATGATTTAAAAACGGTGTAATTGAAACATTGAGTTGAGACATTAGTGAACGACCTGTGATAATGAAATTATCCTCCAGAAATAATTAAAGATGTTGTGATTGGATATACAATAATATTTGGTTGAATTACACCATCTAACCAGGGTTGGGTGCTTTGAATAAAATCTAGAAAAACATTCAGTTTACAACCTGAATTGTATTAAAATTGACCCCAACCCTAACCCTCACATTGTCAATCAATTACTTATTTCTCACAAATACATGTTCTTTGTTACTTGTAGGTTTTTCATCAGAGCAAAATGTTTGCTCTCCATCTACCAATGCGATGGCGCCACCCTACATACCCAATGGTGAGATTCATTTGATCATTTTATGAACTTTGAACTTGAGGTCTGCGGGCGACTAATTTCTTTATCATGCTCCTGATGCTTTCATATTGCTCCCTCTGACTTCTTGTCTGACTCCCACCCGTTCCCACAATAACTGGTCCTGCATCCAACCACAGTCCTGAAATGTTGTTTTAGGCGTATGTGATGCAGCTCACTTGACAGTCCTGGTCACAGCAATTGCGCTACTCAAGGCAAGATCAAAATGTGCCAAAATAGCAACCCCCTAGAGTCAATGTCCGCTCCCCGTGAGAAATCCCCATCAAAATATATCTGTTTAAACTAAAGATATTCATTTTTCTGGCATGGGCTGCATCTCAATCTGCCACATCTGCCAATGGACGAGCTACAGCTGTGTTTGTCAGACCATGAGACATCCTGAAAATCGGTCTTCTCACGAAAACGTCTGTAGCGTCCGAACAGTTTGGGCTACACACTAATATGACCCCTCTATGGACAGGTGAGTTTCTCACAAACAAGTTTTTCTCCAGGACGTTCACAAACCTCACAAGACTTGTCTTTAGGTAGCTGGGTACTAGTTTAAAAAAATATATGGAAGTATATATGGAAGTGGTTTAGTGACCAACATTTATTTTTTTATATGTCTAAAAAAAAAAAATCTATACATTTTCCTGACCTTTCGTATATCTCTCAGATATAGGACATACACTTCAAAACAAACTTCCTTAAATTTTTGACTCGATTTTCCATGTATCTTTAAAAATCTCCGTCAGAGATTTGAACCCGGGTCTCCCGTCCGCACGACACAGAGATTCTTTAGCTAAATAGCCCAGTACTGTACAGCCGACCGTCAAGTTATACAGCGCCATATTATCCATTCCATCCTAACAGAAACCCAGAGGGTTTTTCATTTTTCATGGAATATAAACTTAAATTAATCAAGTACCAGTCAAAAGTTTGGACACCTATTCATTACAGGATTTTTCTATATTTTTACTATTTTCTACAATGTAGAATAATAGTGAAGCCATCACAACTGTAGCAGGTGTAGCACATCATGAAAATTGACTTTTTATAACCCGGCTACTGTTGTGAAAATCCCTCAACTTGCAATGTATTCGATGCTTAAGTACTCTAAAGTGTTACATTTCTAATTCAAAACAGCAGTACAGTATTTCTTCATCAACATCTTTATGCTTTTGTTAATCAAATAAAATAACGAGAAAAAAGACATTCAAATGCGGATGTTTATATTAACTACATTTTAGTCTCACTTCCACCCAGCTCCACGACCACAGATAAAACCTTGCTGAGATGATCAATGTATTTGTTGCATTGTTGTACCGTCAATTTCTCTCGCCAAAACCGAAGATGTTGTATGTCTTTTTATTTATTTATTTTTATTTAACCTTTATTTTACTACATAAAGGTCTAGTTACTCTGCTGGCGTCTTGACCCAGTGTATGCCCTCATTTGCATTGCAAACCCGGGCGGCAATGTGTTTTGAGTAATTTTCTGCATTTGGAAAAAATAATATTTCGCCTAACAGCCAAAATTAGGTACAATAATAGAAATGTACATAGGCCTAAACCTAACACAATATTGCTATAATCCTACCTTGAAAGAAACTATGTGTACCCAGAAACACCTCTCCTACATAGGGTCCAGCATATCTCTTGATGATTTCTTCCTCAAAGAAATCTCGAGCCATGATACCTGAAAAAGGAGGCAACAGTGAATTATTGTGGAAAAATAGAAAATGACTCAAGTTAATGTGAAAGTCACCCAGTAAAATACTACTTGAGTAAAAGTATAAAAGTATTTGGTTTTAAATATACTTAAGTATCAGAAGTAAATGGAATTGCTAAAATGTACTTAAGTATTGAAAGTAATAGCATAAGTATTCATAATTTTAAATTCCTTATATTAAGCAAACCAGACGGCACATTTTTCTTGTTTTTTTTATTGACGGATAGCCAGGGGCACACTCAGAAAAAATTTACAAACAAAGCATTTGTGTTTAGTGAGTCCACCAGATCAGAGGAAGTAGGGATGAGCAGGGATGTTCTCTTGATAAGTGTGTGAATTGGACCAGAGCTCAGAGCATGCGCTGACCAGCTGGCAAATGTCTTCACTGACATTTTTAATCTCTCCCTGACACAGTCTGTAATACCTACATGTTTCAAGCAGACCCTGCTCCCAAGAATGCCAAGATAACCTGTTTGAAGGACTATCGCCTCGTAGCACTCACATCTGTAGCCATGAAATGCTTTGAAAGGCTGGTAATAGCTAAAGGACTTTGACCATGAGAAACAAGATTCTATGGTCTGATGAAAAATATATTGAAATCTTTGGCCTGAATGCCAAGTGTCAAATCTGGAGGAAACCTGGCACCATCTCTACGGTGAAGCATGGTGGTGGCAGCATCATGCTGTGGGGATGGTTTTCAGCGGCAGGGACTGGGAGACTTGTCAGGATTGAGGGAAAGATGAATGGAGCAAAGTACAGAGAGATCCTTGATGAAAACCTGCTCAAGACCTCAGACTGGGTCAAAGGTTCACCTTCCAACAGGACAATGACCATAAGCACACAGCCAAGACAACACAGGAATGTCCTTGAGTGGCCCAACCAGAGCTCGGACTTCAACCCGATCGAACATCTCTGGAGAGACCTGATAATAGCTGTGCAGCGATGCTCCCCATCCAACCTGACAGAGCTTGAGAGGATCTGCAGAGAAAAATGGGAGAAACTCCGCAAATACAGGTGTGTCAAGCTTGTAGTGTCATACCCAAGACGACTTGAGGCTGTAATCACTGCCAAAGGTGCTTCAACAAAGTACTGAGTAAAGGGCCTGAATACTTATGTAAATGTGATATTTCAAATTAAATGTTTAATACATTTGCAAAAATGTATAGAAACCAGTTTTTGCTTTGTGATTATGGAGAATTGTATGGGGCGGCAGGGTAGCCTAGTGGTTAGAGCGTTGGACTAGTAACCGGAAGGTTGCGAGTTCAAACCCCCGAGCTGGCAAGATCTGTCGTTCTGCCCCTGAACAGGCAGTTAACCCACTGTTCCCAGGCCGTCATTGAAAATAAGAATTTGTTCTTAACTGACTTGCCTGGTTAAATAAAGGTAAAATAAAAAAATAAAAAAAATGTAGATTGATGAGATTAAAAAAATGTAAAAAATGTTTTTTGAATAAGGCTGTAATGTAACAAAATGTGTAAAAAGTAAAGGGGTCTGAATACTTTCTGAATGCACCGAACATATCTACCTCTATTACCTCGTACCCCTGCACATCGACTCAGTACTGGTCCCCTGTGTAAATAGCCAAGTTATATTTTACTTGTGTATTTATTCCTTGTGTTTTAATGTTTAAATAATTTCACATTTTTTTTCTCTCTGCATTGTTGGGAAGGGCCCGTAAGTAAGCATTTCACTGTTAGTCTACACTTTCTTTTTTATGAAGCTTGTGACAAATAAAATTGTATTTATGTATTTGAGATAATCGTGTATTTAATTTTCAATAAATTAGCTACATTTTCTAAAATCACGCTTTCACTTTTTAATTATTTGGTGTTGTGTGTAGATGGGTGAGAAAACAAATATTTTCTTTGAATTCAGGCTGTAATACAACAACATTGGAATAAGTCAAGGGGTATCAATACAATCTGAAGGCACGAGATTGAAATTAACCCATCAGTCTTCTCCCTCTTCCTCAGCAACCTTCCAGTCCATGTGCAGTCTGCGTCTGGCCTCTCTGATTTACACAGTGATGATAGTGAAGAGCATGGTGTACTGCTGTGGGCTCTCTCTCCTGCTGCACCACAGGAACATGGGAAATAGCCCCCCTACCTGAAGAAAAGCTCATCTCTTCATTATAAAGAGTTCTGAAAGAGCTCTGGGAAATAAGGAGGAAATTTCGGTTCCCATTTACGTCTTCCAATTACTCACAGTGAGAAAAAAGTACTATTACTGATTTCTATGAGACGTTTTTGTACTCCAAACTCGTTTGAAAACATCTGTAAAAGTTACTGTTATTTTAAAGGTAAAAAAATAGTAATGGGTTGCTTGTTTCGTCACAATATTTTTTAGAGCTTTCTCTTGAGGACTGGTGGTCGACTAAAAGTTCTACTCAATGCATTCTCAATTGGCGCTGATTAATATTTAGTCTAAAGTGCATTATAATGACTGGGAAACTGTGATATTTCTCAAGTAGACAAATAATTAGTAGGAAAACCTTTTGTCATCATTGTGATGTCGCCAGATTCCCTTTAGCTGTAGTATAACGTTAACTAGCTATCTGAACCTGAGGGGAGAGCACCGACTGTTACCTAGCTAACATTAGTATTGCTAGATTTTTTTTTACAAACTTTACTAGCTAATGACATTGCCATCTGTCTGAAGTAAATGTGAAGACATAATAATGCTGACAAAATTGTTTCCTACTTAATATTTGCCCTGTGTGGCAATATCATCGTATTTCCGAGACTCTACAGTTTAATTTAGACCAAACATGGATGCTAAGAATGACTGGGCACCGCTAAAGTTGTTGGCATCAGTATCAATGATATACACCACCATTGAAAAGTTTGGGGTCACTTAGAAATATCCTTGTTTTTGAAAGAAAAGCTATTTTTTTTGTCCATTAAAATAACATCACGTTGATCGGAAATACAGTGTAGACATTGTTAATGTTGTAAATGACTATTGTAGCTGGAATTTTTTGAATGGAATATCTAGAGGCTCATTATCAGCAACCATCACTCCTGTGTTCCAATGGCACGTTGTGTTAGCTAACACGAGTTTATCATTTTAAAAGGCTACTTGATCATTAGAAAACCCTTTTGCAATTATGTTATCACAGCTGAAAACTGTTGTACTGGTTAAGGAAGCAATAAAGCTGGCCTTCTTTAGACTAGTTGAGTATCTGGAGCATCAGCATTTGTGTGTTCGATTACTCAAAATAGCCAGAAACAAATAACTTTCTTCTGAAACTAGTTGAGTATCTGGAGCATCAGCATTTGTGTGTTCGATTACTCAAAATGGTCAGAAACAAATAACTTTCTTCTGAATCTGAAGATATCGTACAATGCTGTGTACTACTCCCTTCACAGAACAGCGCAAAATGGCTCTAACCAGAATAGAAAGAGGAGTTGGAGGCCCCGGTGCAGAGCTGAGCAAGAGGACAAGTACATTAGAGTGTCTAGTTTGAGAAACAAAGGCCTCACAAGTCCTCAACTGGCAGCGTCATTAAATAGTACCCGCAAAACACCAGTCTCTATGTCAACAGTGAAGAGGCGACTCCAGGATGTTGGCCTTCTAGGCAGAGTTGCAAAGAAAAAGCCATATCTCAGACTGGCCATAACAAAATATTATTAAGATGGGCAAAAGAACAGACTCTGGACAGAGGAACTCCGCCTAGAAGGCCAGCATTCTGGAGTCGCCTCTTCACTGTTGACGTTGAGACTGGTGTTTTGCAGGTGCTATTTATTGAAGCTGCCAGTTGAGGACTTGTGATGCTCCAGAAACTCAACTAGTCTAAAGAAGGCCCGTTTTATTGCTTCTTTAATCAGTACAACAGTTTTCAGCCGTGCTAAAATAATTGCAAAAGGGTTTTCTAATGGTCAATTAGCCTTTTAAAATGATAAACTCGGATTCGCTAACACAACATGCCATTGGAACACAGGAGTGATGGTTGCTGATAATGGGCCTATGTATGCCTATGTAGATATTCGACAACAAATCTGTTTCCAGCTACAATAGTCACTTACAACATTAACAATGTCTGCACTGTATTTCTGATACATTTGATGTTATTTTAATGGACAAAAATTTTAGCTTTTCTTTCAAAAAACAAGGACATTTCTAAGTGACCCCAAACTATTGAACGATCATGTATATAAACCCTGGATTGCTGATGCTACGTATTGGCCAATGAGAGGCGAAACGTTTTACTTTCAGGAAAATGTTTTTATGTGTATATTTTTTTAAATGTTTAGCTCATATAATATTATTTAAAGTATGCTTTAAGGCGTCTGTAATATAATACAGGTCGCAAAAACAAATTTAGACATTAGTAAATGCACATACAGTGGGGCAAAAAAGTATTTAGTCAGCCACCAATTGTGCAAGTTCTCCCACTTAAAAAGATGAGAGGCCTGTAATTTTCATCATAGGTACACTTCAACTATGACAGACAAAATGAGAGAAAGAATCCTGAAAATTACATTGTAGGATTTTTAATGAATTTATTTGCAAATTATGGTGGAAAATAAGTATTTGGTCAATAACAAAAGTTTATCTAAATTTTTTGTTATATACCCTTTGTTGGCAATGACAGAGGTCAAATGTTTTCTGTAAGTCTTCACAAGGTTTTCACACACTGTTGCTGGTATTTTGACCCACTCCTCCATACAGATCTCCTCTAGAGCAGTGATTTTTGGGGCTGTTGCTGGGCAACACAGACTTTCAACTCCCTCCAAAGATTTTCTATGGGGTTGAGATCTGGAGACTGGCTAGGCCACTCCAGGACCTTGAAATTCTTCTTACGAAGCCACTCCTTCGTTACCCGGGCGGTGTGTTTGGGATCATTGTCATGCTGAAAGACCCGTTTCATTTTCAATGCCCTTGCTGATGGAAGGAGGTTTTCACTCAATCTCACGATACATGGCCCCATTCATTCTTTCCTTTACACGGATCAGTCATCCTGGTCCCTTTGCAGAAAAACAGCCCCAAAGCATGATGTTTCCACCGCCATGCTTCACGGTAGGTATGGTGTTCTTTGGATGCATCTCAGCATTCTTTGTCCTCCAAACACAACGAGTTGAGTTTTTACCAAAAAGTTATATTTTGGTTTCATCTGATCATATGACATTCTCCCAATCTTCTTCTGGATCATCCAAATGCTCTCTAGCAAACTTCAGGCGGGCCTGGACATGTACTGGCTTAAGCAGGGGGACACGTCTTGCACTGCAGGATTTGAGTCCCTGGCGGCGTAGTGTATTACTGATGGTAGGCTTTGTTACTTTGGTCCCAGCTCTCTGCAGATCATTCACTAGGTCCCCCCGTTTGGTTCTGGGATTTTTGCTCACCGTTCATGTGATCATTTTGACCCCACTGGGTGAGATCTTGCGTGGAGCCCCAGATCGAGGGAGATTATCAGTGGTCTTGTATGTCTTCCATTTCCTAATCATTGATCCCACAGTTGATTTCTTCAAACCAAGCTTTTTACCTATTGCAGATTCAGTCTTCCCAGCCTGGTGCAGGTCTACAATTTTGTTTCTGGTGTCCTTTGACAGCTCTTTGGTCTTGGCCATAGTGGAGTTTGGAGTGTGACTGTTTGAGGTTGTGGACAGGTGTCTTTTATACTGATAACAAGTTCAAACAGGTGCCATTAATACAGGTAATGAGTGGAGGACAGAGGAGCCTCTTAAAGAAGAAGTTACAGGTCTGTGAGAGCCAGAAATATTGCTTGTTTGTAGGTGACCAAATACTTATTTTCCACCATAATTTGCAAATAAAATCATTAAAAATCCTACAATGTGATTTTCTGGATTTTTTTTCTTCTCATTTTGTCTGTCATAGTTGAAGTGTACTTATATTGAAAATTACAGGCCTCTCTCATCTTTTTAAGTGGGAGAACTGGCACAATTGGTGGCTGACTAAATACTTTTTTGCCCCACTGTATACAGCTTCCCCCCAAAAAAATACAACGGTGGAGGAGTACCAAAATGGAGGCACGTTGGCTTCAAAACAGTGCCCCCCGTCAGCCATCTAGTGTATATATTAAAGAATATAAATTAGAAACACCTCGTAAGCTTAGTTCAACTGTCATACCCCATCAGAAACCATAATATAAACATGTTTTACTCCAATGTAATTTATCCAACGTTTTTACTAAAACAATGGCGGGGAGCCTGCTTTATTATTGTTTTACCAGCGGATTGCCCCTTTAAAATAAATTATGTCTTTTTTTTAAGTCTTAATGATTAGACTTAGAAACGTTTAATTTTTGTTGTTTCCCTATGTCTTTATGTGTGTTCATAAAAATGTTTTAAAGTTTTCATGGTATTTGTTTTTTGTGTTAAATAAATGTTTTATTATCTTTGCAGTTATTCATTTGGGGGTTTTCATTGGTTTACATTTTAAAACACTAATGTGATTATTTGGGAACACTCAAATAAAAAACTATATTTTAGTATTTTGTCTATTAGTCCACTGTTAATACATTCCCCCCCAAATTGTGCATGTCAGCAGTCAAGCTTTAAGAATTTACAGTAGAGCAATCACTTGCCTTGAATTAGCTTATCAGATCGAACCTCCAGATGCATAGTTCACTAAACGAGCTTGTACTGGAGGTTGATCCAATGGTCCATTCAAGGCATGGTACATTTATTTTCAACCAGCCTTAACTTGGCGATACTTTTTTCATTCTCAATTTGAAATGCACCGGTGTCTTATGAATAGAGAATTATCAACAAAAAAAAACATTTTTGGGGACCGATGGCCAATATTATATCATGTGAAAATGTTGATTTAAAAATCTCCCATAGACAGCCATATGCACTCTTAGAAAAAAAGGTTCCAAAAGGGTTCTTCAGCTGTCCTCACTGGAGTACCATTTTGGTTTCAGATAGAACCCTTCTGGGTTCCATATAGAACACTCTATGAAAAGGGTTCTACATGGAACACAAAATGGTTCTACCTGGAACCAAAAAGGTACCTAAGGTTTTATTATAAACGTTGTTTGACTTGTTTGGAAAAGTTTATTAGTAACGTTTTTATGGATATACAGAAGGACATTATCGAACAAAAGGACCATTTGTGAAGTAACTGGGACCTTTTGGAGTGCCAACAGAAGAAGATCATCAAAGGTAAAGCATTTATTATATCGCTATTTCTGACTTTCGTGTCGCACCTGCCTGGTTGAAATATGTTTTTCATGGTTATGTATGCGAGGGGCTGTCCTCAGATAATCGCACGGTGTGCTTTCGCCGTAAAGCCTTTTTGAGATATGACACAGCGGCTGGATAAACAAGAAGTTAAGCTTTATTTTGATGTATTGCACTTGTGATTTTATGAAATATTTATAATTCTATAGTTTGAATTTCCCGCTCTGCAATTTCACCGGATGTTGGCCAGGTGGGACGCTACCGTCCCACCTACCCATTAGAAGTTAATGATGCCAAAGACACGACACCGCACATGACTCCAACACCATCATTAAGTTTGCCGACAACACAACGGTGTTAGGCCTGATCACCGATAATGATGAGACCGTCTATAGGGAGGAAGGCAGTGACCTGGCAGGATAATAATCTATCCCTCAATGTCAGACTACAGGAAATGGAAGGCCAATCACACCCCCATCCATATCGATGGGGCTGTAGTGCAGCAGGTCAAGAACTTCAAGTTCCTCTGTGTTGACATCACTAAGGAATTAACATGGTCCACAGACAACACAGTCGTGAAGAATGCACGACAGTACATATATATCTCAATTACCTTGTAACCCCCCTTCCCCAGTTCCCCTTCACCCTCTGAATGCCACACAATTAATGTCTCAGTCTTTAATCTGTCTACTCCCATTCATCTACACTAACTAAAGTGGATTAAAGGATTTTCGCCTAAAATGACATACCAAATCTAACTGCCTGTAGCTCAGGCCTTGGAGCAACGATATGCATATTCTTGGTACCATTTGAAAGGAAACACTTTTCAGTTTATGGAAATGTGAAAGGAATGTAGTAGAATATAACACAATAGATCTGGTAAAAGATAATACAAAGAAAAAACCAAACGTTCTTTCATTTTTTGTACCATCATCTTTGAAATGCAAAAGAAAGGCCATAATGTATTATTCCAACCCAGTTGCAATTTAGATTTTGGCCACTAGATGACATCAGTGTATGTGCAAAGTTTTAGACTGATCCAATGAACCATTGCATTTCAGTTCAAAATTTTGTGTAAAGACTGCCTAATTTGTTTATTAATAACTTGTATGTTCAAAATTGTGCACTCTCCTCAAACAATATCATGGTATTCTTTCACTGTAAATTGGACAGTGCAGTTAGATTAACAAGTTTTTAAGCTTTCCGCCAATATCAGTTATGTTTATGTCCTGGAAATGTTCTTGTCACTTGCAACCTCATGCTAATCACATTAGCCTACGTTAGCTTAACTGTCCCGTGGAAGGGACACCAATCCCAAAGAAGTTTTAACCTCTTGAAGCCAGGGGGCACTATTTTTCTGTTTGGAAAAATAATGTTCCCAAAGTAAACTGCCTATTTCTCATGACCAGATACTAGAATATGCATATAATTGACAGATTAAGATATAAAACACTCTAAAGTTTCCAAAACTGTCAAAATATTGTCTGTGAGTATAACAGAACTGATATTGCAGGCGAAACCCTGAGAAAAAAGCAACCAAGATGTGGTTTCTATTTTGAAAACTCCATGTTCCATAGCCTCCCATTGCTCCATTTAAAGGGATATCAACCAGATTCTTTTTCCTATTGCTTCCTCAAGGTGTCAACAGTCTTCAGACATAGGTTCAGGCTTTTATTTTTCAAAAATGAGCCAGAAAGATAACATCGCGTCAGGTGGTCACATGAGTTTTGCTCGCGCAACAGAGTTCGGACAGCCATTTCCTTTCCCTCTCCTACTGAACAAGAACGTTGCGGTTCATATATTATCGATTATATATTTTAAAAACAACCTAAGGATTGATTATGAAAAACGTTTGACATGTTTCTGTGGACATTACGGATATTATTTGGAATTTGTCTGCGTTGTCGTGAACGCTCTATCCTGTGGTATTTTGGATATAAAAATAATCTTTATGGAACAAAAGGAACATTTGTTGTGTAACTGGGTCTCGTCAGTGAAAACATCTGAAGATCAAAGGTAAACGATTAATTTGATTGGTCACGAAAATCAGAAAGGCAATCTACCTGATGCTAAGTGTAATTAATGTTTTGTCATGCGATCGATAAACTTACACAAACGCTTAGATTGCTTTCGCTGTAAAGCATAATTTCAAAATCTGAGACTACAGATGGATTAACAAAAGGCTAAGCTGTGTTTTGCAAGATTGCACTTGTGATTTCATGAATATTAATATTTTTAGTAATATTATTTGACTGGGGTGCTATGCTATTCAGCGGTTGCTGATGACAATTATCCCGCTTAAGGGATGGGTAGCGTCAAGAAGTTGCAACTGCAGTAATGTTTGCTTTGGTTATCAACAGCCTTGTGGCTATTGTAGTCTTTTGACTGTAGAAAAACTTGTCCCAGATGAGGCAGGCATGCGAGGGATGGGCAGCTGCGACTGCGCAATGAAGAGTCTGAGCAGAGGAAGGCTTGATTGATAGGGGTGGAAAATCCCACCGTAAAGTGTCAGGCAGCTACTGGCTTTCTGTGTCTTTACACCACAGAGTGCTACTCAAGTCATCTTTTTATGATTGGATCCCACCTGCCGCTTCTGGTTTGGCCCGGACCTCAGAGGCCGGGTTTTTTATGGTAAAAAAAGTTGAGCAAGGCTAAAGGTGCTTTCTCACCTAGTCCGTTAAATACGAGCACGTCTTCTTTATGCCGCCTTTCACCAATTGCGAAATATCGTCCTTCCGTAATCCGCCAATTATTTGATCGGAACAGGTTTGATTTTTGTTCTCTGAGACACGTGTTGTAGAGACGGAAGAGGAAGTGAGACATCTCACTCACAATCGTTTTCTGGTTCAATGGACGTCAATAAACTGAGCAGACCAGACCCAGCTGCAATCACAAGGTGACTATGGCAGAGCCACTCCATTAAGCAAACCATAACTGTAATTACTTTCCAACAGTAAACGACCTGAGTGTACTATCTTAATTTATCCTCCATATTTGACGTGTTCTGCCACTGACAGTCTGCACTCTACCACTGACAGGTTCGTTGTGTGAATGGATTTCTCTGTGTCGGTCTGTCCAGTGCAGCAATGTATCAATTAATCCCCACAGCCAATCTGATCGCATCACAACAGAGCTTCACGCTCTCATCACTGAAACTTCTCCGGCAGTTTATTTCCAACACTGTAGAATATTTTATATTCAGCATGCAAGATCAGGTGCTTCTCTCCTCGAATAGGCCTATTATTTTTTTTCTAACTCAAAAGTTGTGACCAAAATATATTTCTAATCCTGGGACTCACATTGTTCTAGGCTACACGTTCAAGAGCTATAGACCTAAGTTGAATAGTGAGAGGAGAGAAGAGAGAGAGGCCAGCAGAGCATGAGATGCCAGTGGAGATGTGTGAACAGTGAAGACAGAGAGATGTGTTAATTATATGTTATTTCATACATTAATACATCATTCAGATGCTAGCCTAGCCTATATACAGAGTGTACAAAGCATTAAGAACACCTTCTCTTTCCATGACATCGACTGACCATGTGAATCCAGGTGAAGGCTATCACCCCTTATTGATGTCACTTGTTAATTAACATAGCAGTCAATCTATAGTCTCAAAATAATACAACTTTTTTTGTTTCATGTAATAAAGTATATTTTCGACTTCAAATGAAGCACACTTTGTTATTAACATGGATTGAATCATATTAAATGATGTCACTGAAATAAGTTGACTCACCGACATAAGTATGTATACGTGTGTAACCGGTGTGAAATGGCTAGCTAGTTAGCAGCGCATTCTAGAAGTGTTTCAATTGGTGACATCACTCAATCTGAGACCTTGAAGTAGTTGTTCCCTTGCTCTGCAAGAACTGAGGCTTTTGTGGAACGATAGGTGACAATGCTTTGTGGGTGACTGTTCTTGATGTGTTCAGAGGGTCCTTGGTTTGAGTCCAGGTTGGGTCAAGTAGAGGGAAGGAAGCACAACTGTTACACCTGGATGCACGTGTATCAACTTTGAAGCATAGTTTCTTTGTTTGGGCTAATGGCTAGACTAATGTGGCTTCTAACTGAGCACATGGCAGATGGCAATAGCCTGCAGTTCACACCTTCCAAGTAGATGTCTAAAATTTTCAAAACTCTCAGTGCTCGGCTCCTCATTTCCACCAAACATTCCTTTGTTCATTGAGCAGCTTTGCTGTGTGAACTAGGCGGTGGAGACCAGCTACAGCGCTGCACAATTCGCTGCCATTTCACTGACCCAGGCGGTGACTGTACTTCCATCGGCTGCTTTTTTTTCTGTACTGCATACACGCTTTTTCTGCCTATGAACCCAGCGTGAACCGGCAGAGTTCGCCCATTGGTTGTTGCGTCGCCTGGCCTGAACAGAGGAACGCACCCAAATTCATCATAGTATATTATTGAAGGGGTCAAATTGACCTGTCTCTAATATTGGGGGTGTCATGATCCCCCAGTGCCCCCTGCAAGTTATGTGCATGCACAGAGAAGGAGTCAAAGAGAGGACTGACTTTTGCAGTAGGGTCTGGTTGGTTGGTCTCCTGACCCCTCCTGTCTCAGCTTCCAGTATTTATGCTGCAGTAGTTTATGTGTCGGGGGGCTAGGGTCAGTTTGTTATATCTGGAGTACTTCTCCTGTCCTATTCGGTGTCCTGTGTGAATCTAAGTGTGCGTTCTCTAATTCTCTCCTTCTCTCTTTCTTTCTCTCTCTCGGAGGACCTGAGCCCTAGGACCATGCCCCAGGACTACCTGGCATGATGACTCCTTGCTGTCCCCAGTCCACCTGACCGTGCTGCTGCTCCAGTTTCAACTGTTCTGCCTTATTATTATTCGACCATGCTGGTCATTTATGAACATTTGAACATCTTGGCCATGTTCTGTTATAATCTCCACCTGGCACAGCCAGAAGAGGACTGACCACCCCACATAGCCTGGTTCCTCTCTAGGTTTCTTCCTAGGTTTTGGCCTTTCTAGGGAGTTTTTCCTAGCCACCGTGCTTCTACACCTGCATTGCTTGCTGTTTGGGGTTTTAGGCTGGGTTTCTGTACAGCACTTTCAGATATCAGCTGATGTACGAAGGGCTATATAAATAAATTTGATTTGATTTGATTTGTCTGGCAGATACCTCCTCAAGGCACAAACACTGTGAGACGTGAACTGAAACAGGATTTGGAATGGTGCCAGACAGGATGGTGTGTTACCGTCACCAACAGCACAGGTAGTAAAATTACATAGAAGTAGCTACTTGCCAGGTAGCAACTAGCTATGCCCTGGACCAAATCTAGTGCAAACCAGAACTAGCTAGCTACTAGCTACTACCTGGACCAGAACTGGTTAATGCAGACCAGAGTTAGTGCGGACCAGAGCTAACTAGCTACGCACTAGACTAGAGCTAGTACAGACCAGCTAGTGCGAACAGGTGTGTGTGCAGCACACTAAAACCCTGGACCAGATCTAGTGACATTATAGCTAGGGGAGAAAGTATGCAATGTGTGTGTAACCTTGTTTTCTTTTCCTTTCTGCTCCTCAGGTCGAGGGCACGATATGTTGAAAGCGGGGAGTGTTCCCAATCACTGCTACTTGAAGTGCATATCCCAAAGTAGTCACAATTATGGCAATGCTACCATATACCAGCACTGCTTAATAACATTCTCTATTTTCAACAAATTATTCCATCCATCAACAGTCTCAGTAAAAGAAAAAACATATTTATTAAATATAAAATAGTTGATATAGTTGATATAAATACACTGAGAATACAAAACATTAAGGACACCTCTTTCCATGACATTGACTGACTAGGTGAATCCAAGAGGAAGCTATGATCACTTATTGATGTCACTTGTTAAATCCATTAATGAAGGATTTTTAAGTCTTGAGACAACTGAGACATGGATGGTGTATGTGTGCCATTCAGAGGGTGAATGGACAAGACAAAAGATTGAAGTGACTTTGAACGGGGTGTGGCAGTAGGTGCTCGACGCACCGGTTGCAACTCAATATTCGGAAGGTGTTCCTAATGTTTGGTGTACTCAGTGTAGTATGACGGAAGTGAAGTGAATCGTCAGTTTGGTAGAACAATAATACAACTGCATGTTTGCTATTGGCAGGCCACCTTGGTTTTTAGGCCTTTGAAGGTAAACTACGTAGGCGCAGGGTTTTCTTATTCTGAATAAAAGAGGGAATACATTAATCTAGATTTTTTTAAGAAGGATTTTGATAGAATAACTGGAACACATTGAAATCGGTAGATAAACCTTGGCAAAACATTCATATTCGCAGTATTTATGTGCCTGTAGAGAAAAGGGGACCATTTTTTTATTGAATCTGCTAGTATACTTAAACATGTTTGCTTTCTCTTGTAAAGGCTTTAAAAAATATATTAAACAAATGGTTTGCCGTTGGCTGACTATAAGCTACATCAGAGAACGTTTATGAACATGATTCATCATGATGATAACAAAGAGTAGACTATAACCATAATGTACCTTTTAACTGCTAGAGTTAGCAAACAGGTGCAAAGCAAGCCATATTGTGACGAAACCATAGTGGTGGAAAATGTGGTAAAGATGTTTAGATGGTTTCCATCAGCGGGGGTTCTGAGACAGAGTTGACTGGAAATGAAGCGGCTTAGCCACAGATTGATTGACAGCTTTTTAGTTGCATGTTTTTCTCACACATCAACCCTTGCTAATGTCAATAATGGTCGTGGCATTTCTGTTGTTTGATCAGTGACAGATACACGTTTCCAGTAAAGAGGGAACGGCCTAATTTAATCTGCAACAGCGTTCCACGAAACAAGTCCCTTTTGCATCCTTTTGATATTTTAAGTATAAATTGCGCACCAATATTGGATTTTAAACGCCTTTTATATTAAATGAAGTGCCCTTTAATATAGACCACACGGGAAATGCAATAAATCCGATTTATTTTATATGAATAAAGAATTCAGCATTTTAACCCACTTAACCCAAAGCCCTAGTTATTTTGTTTCTTTGACAATGTCATTCCTGAAGATTATTATTATTTATTTCCTGTGAATAGTGATTCATGAAAAAAACAAATAATAATAAAGATTAGTGAATAATATTAAGGTAAAAAAAAAGAATACAACCCCTGTCACGCCCTGACCTCGGAGATCCTTTTTATGTCTCTATTTTGGTTTGGTCAGGGTGTGAGTTGGGGTGGGCATTCTATGTTTTGTGTTTCTATGATTTCCTATTTCTAGGTTTTGGCCGGGTATGGTTCTCAATCAAGGACAGCTGTCTATCGTTGTCTCTGATTGGGAACCATACTTAGATACCCTTTTTCCCACCTGTGTTTGTGGGAAGTTAACTTTGTTTGATGGCACATAGCCTTAAGCGGCACGGTTTGGATTGTTTATTGTTTTGTCTGCGTTATTTCGAATAAAAGAGAAAATGTACGCTCACCACACTGCTCTTCGGTCCAGTTCTTTTGACAGCCGTGACAATCCCTCTCCTGTAAATGTTATTTATCTTTAAAAAGAAAATGTGTCTGCATATGCCGCTAATATTCTCAACTCCGAATCATTTGAAAAACACTCATATTTCCTGTAAGATAATAGCACTTTCTTTCTCTTGGAAATGAAATGTTTTTAAATTTCCATCTCTCCAGTGAGGGTTGACTAATCTACCAGCTCTACCAGTTTATACGGTGCAATAGACAAACCATGCAAAGCGCATGTTGAGGTTTTATTTTTAAGTATCACACAAACACAACAAATCATTAAGATTGTCGAGACTGATACAAAATAAATTTTTATTTTGTATCAAACAGAAGAACATATTGAGACTAGCAAATCTCTTTTTCAAAGTATACTTGAGTAGGCTTATAGGCTATCTAAAGTATGATAAAAAGGCCAATCATGAAAAGGAAAAGATCACAAAGTTTTGAAATAATGAGAAGTAGGCTAAAACATCACAGAAATGCAACAGATCATTTATGATAATGTCCAGTCTTGATCTTCTTAAATTCTAGGTTCTACGGAGCATTGACCTGAACCAAAAGCATTTTTCCCTGATGGATTTTCTTTGATGCTTGTTTATCATAGAAGTTAGGCTACTGTTTGTCATATCTATAATAAATCGAGGCTTTCATTTTGGCTAGTATATCATGTTTGTAGGCTATAGCGTAATTCTTCGGGTAAATGTCTTGTCTGTGATCAACTTAGGTTTCCCATGGCTACGACCATTCTGAAACACAAACAAGAAAATAAACAAAAATACAAAACACAGTGGCCAGTGCGTCTTTTGAGACAAAATGTAAAACAAAATGATTGGAGGTGATCCCCCACAGTTATGTGGCTTACGTTATTATAATATAAATAAATGAGCCCAAAAATATAAGCTTGATTTACTATGATTAAAACAAAAGAATGTACATCGATGGATCGTCCTTGCATCCATTGCTCTGTCTATGTATTTGAGACACTGTAAAATGGCCTGTTTCTGAGTGTGTACGTGTAAGTCAGAATATCTTTAATATTAAGAAGTAGAAGTAGAAGCTCAGTATTGAGATGTCAGAATAAAAACAGAGCTTGGCCAGTCTTGATTAGTCAGAAGGGTCATGGGTCTTTACACATGCTAGCCCCTAACTCCTTCTCTTCATTGTCCTCATATCATGCCCCAGTTCAGTAGGCAATATACTCCAAACATTTATTTAGCAGGCCTATAACCTAGTTCATACATTACAAAAATGTCTTAATAAGAATGATGGACTATAAAGTTAATGGAGTCTATATTAATACAATCATCAATTAAAGATCCAATATAAAATCACACTTCAATTCAAACTTTATTTGAAGTGCATATAAAATAGCAACACACTTAAAGCAATAAAATCAAAAAAACAAGGTTGGCAATAAAATAGATAAAATGTTATCAAAGAACATAAAACACAAAGGTGTCATTGATTAAAGGCCAAGCTAAAAAAGGCTGGTTGACAAATGGGATTTTAACACCTCAAGCAGTTTCACAGTACAATGCAAAGTTCCATATAAAAAAATGGACAACGCTGATCAGATCCTTATTCTTACTCTGATCATACTGGGCCATAGTCAAAAACACATTTCTTCAAGTGGCTATGTAGGTGCATGTCTGGTGTGCAATACTGTTTCCCATACAACCTTGCAAAGGTATCTCAGAACTGTTGCAAGTGGCGATGAGCCTCTCCAACTTGCTCTTGCTCATTGGGTTTACTTGATAGCTACCTACACAAATAGCTAGCTAGAACAAAGTGTTAATAAGATATTAATTTATACAATACAAATAAGTTCTCCAGTAGGCATCTACTGAGGGAGCTAAGAGCTGTGTTGTCAGAAACATCTTACACATAAGATGGTACAGTCTTTGCTAAAAGTCCCTTAATACATTTTACTGCATTGGGCTAAATCAGGGTCACAGAGTGTTTCTTGGTAGTCTTAAACAAATCTACTTCTGAAACAAAAGTATACACCTCACAGACATGGTTATGAGCTTACAAAAAAGAAGGCACCTGTACAAATGTTATTAGTCACATGCGCCGAATACAACAGGTGTAGACCTTACAGTTAAATGCTTACTTACAAGCCCCTAACCAACAATGCAGTTTCAAAAAAATACAGATAAGAATAAGAGATAAAAGTAACAAGTAATTAAAGAGCAGCAGGAAAAAAACAGCAAGACTATATACAGGGTGGTACCGATACAGAGTCAATGTGCGGGGGCACCGGTTAGTTGAGGTAGTATGTACATGTAGGTAGAGTTATTAAAGTGACTATGCATAGAGGACAACCGAGAGTAGCAGTGGTGTAAAGAGGGGGTGAGAGGGGGGTGGGCACTGCAAATAGTCTCGGTATCCATTTGACTAGATGTTCAGGAGTTTTATGGCTTGTCGGTAGAAGCTGTTTGGAAGCCTTTTGGTCCCCGACTTGGCGCTCTAGTACCGCTTGCCGTGCGGTAGCAGAGAGGACAGGCTATTACTAGGGCAGCTGTAGAACCTTTTGAGAATCTGAGGACCCATGCCAAATCTTTTCAATTTCCTGAGGGGGAATAGGTTTTGTTGTGCCCTCTTCACGACTGTCTTGGTGTACTTGGACCATGTTAGTTTGTTGGTGATGTGGACACCGAGGAACTTGAAGCTCTCAATGTGCTCCACTGCAGCCCTGTCAATGAGAATGGGGGCGTGCTCGATCCTCTTTTTCCTGTAGTCCACAATCATCTCCTTTGTCTTGATCATGTTGAGGGAGAGGTTATTGTCCTGGCACCACACGGCCAGGTATCTGACCTCCTCCCTATAGGCTGTCTAGTCGTTGTTGGTGATCAGGCCACTGTTGTGTCAATGGTAAATGTAATGATGGTGTTGGAGTCGTGTCTGGCCTTGCAGTCGAGTAAACAGGGAGTACAGGAGGGGGCTGAGCACGCACCCCTGAGGGGTCCCTGTGTTGATGATCAGTGTGGCGGATGTGTTGTTACCTATCCTTACCACCTGTGGGCGGCCAGTCAGGAAGTCCAGGATCCAGGTGCAGAGGGAGGTATTTAGTCCCAGGGTCCTTAGCTTAGTGATGGGCTTTGAGGGCACTGTGGTGTTGAACTGAGCTGTAGTCAATGAATAGCATTCTCACATAGGTGTTCCTTATGTCCAGGTGGGAAAGGGCAGTGTGGAGTGCATCATCTGTGGATCTGTTGGGCGGTATGCAAATAGGAGTGGGTCTCGGGTTTCTGGGATGATGGTGTTGATGTGAGCCATGACCAGCCTTTTAAAGCACTTCATGGCTACAGGAGTGAGTGCTATGGTTCGGTAGTCATTTTGGCAGGTTACCTAGTGTCCTTGGGCACAGGTACTATGGTGATCTGCTTAAAACATGTTGGTATTACAGACTGGGAGAGGTTGAAAATATCAGTAAAGACTCTTGCCAGTTGGTCAGCGCATGCTCACAGTACACGTCCTGGTAATCCGTCTGGCCCTGCAGTGAATGTTGACCTGTTTAAAGGTCTTACTCACATTGGCTGCGGAGAGGGTGATCACACAGTCGTCCGGAACAGCTGGTGCTCTTATGCATGTTTTATTGTTACTTACATTGTAATTTAGCTCGTCTGGTAGACTTGTGTCACTGGGCAGCTCTCGGCTGTGCTTCCGTTTGTAGTCTGTAATGGTTTGCAAGCCCTGCCACATCAGACTAGCATCAGAGCCGGTGTAGTACTATTCGATCTTAGTCCTGTATTGATGCTTTGCCTTTTTGATGGTTCATCGGAGGGCATAGCAGGATTTCTTATAAGCTTCTGGGTTAAAGTCCCGCTCCTTGAAAGAGGCAGCTCTAGCCTTTAGGTCAGTGCAGATTCTGCCTGTAATCCATGGCTTTAGTTGGGTTACGTACGGTCACAGTGGGGAAGACGTCATCAATGCACTTATTGATGGAGCCAATGACTGATGTTGTGTACTCCTCAACGACATCGGAGGAAACCCGGAACATATTCCAATCTGTGCTAACAAAACAGTCCTGTAGCTTAGCATCTGCTTCCTCTGACCACTTTTTTATTGATCTAGTCACTTGTGCTTCCTGCTTTAATTTTTTGCTTGTAAGCAGGAATCAGGAGGATCGAATAATGATCAGATTTGCCAAAGGGAGGGCGAGGTTAGAGCTTTGTATGCGTTTCTGTGTGTGGAGTATAGGTGGTCCAGAGGTAAATTTTCCTTTGCTTGCACATTTAACATGCTGATAGAAATTTGGTAAAACGGATTTAAGTTTCCCTGCATTAAAGTCCCCGGCTACTAGGACCGCCGCCTCTAGGTGAGCGTTTTCTTTTTTGCTTATGGCAAGATACAGCTCATTCAATGCTGTCTTTGTGCCAGCCTCTGACTGTAGTGGTATGTAAACAGCTACAAAGAATACAGACGAAAACTCTCTCCGTATGTAATGTGGTCTACAGCTTATCATGAGATACTCTACCTCAGGCTTCCTTAGCTATTCCTTAGCTATCGTGCACCAGCTGTTGTTTACAATAATACATAGACCGCCACCCCTTGTCTTACCAGACGCCTCTGTTCTATTCTGCCAGTATATCGTATAACCAGCCAGCTGTATGTTGATGTTGTCGTCGTTCAGCCACGACTCTGTGAAGCATAAGATGTTACAGTTTTTAATGTCCCGTTGGTGGTTTAATCTTCAGTGTAACTCATCGATTTCATTGTCCAAAGGTTGCACGTTTTCTAGCAGAATGGAAGGAAGTGGGGGTTTATTTGATCACCTATGAATTCTCAGAAGGCAGCCCTACCTTTGGCCTCTCTTTCTCCGCCTCCTCTTTATGCAGATTACAGGGAACGGGGCCTGTTCCCGAGAAAGCAGTGTATACTTGGCATCGGGCTCGTCAGAGTCGTGAAAAGATTCAAAAGGATTCTGCTAGTCCATGGTGAGAAATCTCAGTCCTTATGTCTGGAAGTTATTTTCGGTCATAAGAGACGGTAGCGGCAACATTATGTATAAAATAAGTCAAATATAACTTACAAACAACACAAATAAACTAACAAAAAAACACAATCGGCTGGTGGCACGTAAAATGTCTGCCATGTTCTCCGGCGCCATCTGTCACGTTCTGACCTCTATTTCCTTTGTTTTGTATTTATTTTAGTATGGTCAGGGCGTGAGTTGGGTGGGCAGTCTATGTTTGTTTTTCTATGTTTTGGGGCAGTTCTATGTTTTCGGCCTAGTATGGTTCTCAATCAGAGGCAGGTGTCATTAGTTGTCTCTGATTGAGAATCATACTTAGGTAGCCTGGGTTTCACTGTGTGTTTGTGGGTGATTGTTCCTGTCTTTGTGTTTGCACCAGATAGGGCTGTTTTGAGTTCTCACGTTTCTTGTTTTCGTTAGTTTGTTCATGTATAGTGTCTTCATTAAAATACAATGAACAACCACCACGCTGCGTTTTGGTCCGCCTCTACTTCACAACAAGAGAATCGTTACAGAATCACCCACCACAACAGGACCAAGCGGTGTGGTAATGGGCAACGAAAAAAGCAGCAGCAGGAGCAGCGCGAGGAGGTATGGACATGGGAGGAGGAATTAGACGGAAGAGGACCCTGGGCTCAGCCAGGAGAATATCGCCGTCCCAAAGAAGAACTGGAGGCGGCGAAAGCGGAGAGGCGCTGGTATGAGGAGGCAGCGCGGCGTCGTGGATGGAAGCCCGGGAGTCAGCCCCAAAAATTTCTTGGGGGGGGGCTAACAGGGAGTATGGCTACGCCAGGTAGGAGACCTGAGCCAACTTCCTGTGGTTACCGGGGGGCTAGAGAGACCGGGCAGGCACCGTGTTATGCTGTGGAGCGCACGGTGTCCCCAGTGCGGGTGCACAGCCCGGTGCGGTACATTCCAGCTCCGCGTATCGGCCGGGCTAGAGTGGGCATCGAGCCAAGTGCCATGAAGCCGGCTCTACGCATCTGGTCTCCAGTGCGTCTCCTTGGGCCGGCTTACATGGCACCAGCCTTGCGCACGGTGTCCCCGGTTCGCCTGCATAGCCCAGTGCGGGCTATTCCACCTCGCCGCACTGGCAGGGCGACCGGGACCATTCAACCGGGTAAGGTTGGGCAGGCTCGGTGCTCAAGAGCTCCAGTGCGCCTGCACGGCCCGGTCTATCCGTCACCACCTCCACGCACCAGCCCTCCGGTGGCAGCTCCCCGTACCAGGCTGTCTCTCCGGCCCATCCTTGCAGGGGCTCCCTCCTCTCCAGCGCTGCCGGATTCTCCCGCCTCTCCGGCGCTACCAGAGCCTTCCTCCTCTCCAGCGCTGCCGGAGTCTCCCGCCTGTTCGGCGCTAGGAGAGCTACTCAGCCCAGCGTTGCCGGAGCTTCCCGTCTGCCCAGCGCCATCTGAGCTTCCCGTCTGCCCAACGCCGCCAGCGCCGCCCGTCTGCCCAGCGCCGCCAGCGCCGCCCGTCTGCCCAGCGCCGCCAGTGCCGCCCGTCTGCCCAGCGCCGCCAGTGCCGCCCGTCTGCCCAGCGCCGCCAGTGCCGCCCGTCTGCCAGGAGCCGCCAGTGCCGCCCGTCAGCCAGGAGCCGCCAGTGCCGCCCGTCAGCCAGGGGCCGCCAGTGCCGCCCGTCAGCCAGGGGCCGCCAGTGCCGCCAGTCAGCCAGGGGCCGCCAGTGCCGCCCGTCAGCCAGGGGCCGCCAGTGCCGCCAGTCAACCAGGGGCCGCCAGTGCCGCCAGCAGGGGCCGCCAGTGCCGCCAGTCAGCCAGGGGCCGCCAGTCAGCCAGGGGCCGCCAGTGCCTCCAGTCAGCCAGGGGCCGCTAGAGCCCCTCCGCCCGGAGCAGCTGCCCCTCCGCCCGGAGCAGCTGCCCCTCTGTCCCGAGCAGCTGCCCCTCTGTCCCGAGCAGCTGTCCCTCTGTCCCGAGCAGCTGTCCCTCTGTCCCGAGCAGCTGCTTCACCTCTGTCCCGAGCTGCCCCTCTGTCCCAAGCAGCCCCTCTGTCCAGTGGGGTCATTGAGAGGGGTGGGCATGGTGAGTAAGCCACGGAGGCGGACAATAAGGCGGACTAAGACAATGGCGAAGTGGGGTCCGCGTCCCGCGCCAGAGCCGCCACCGCGGACAGACGCCCACCCAGACCCTCCCCGATAGGTCAAGGTTTTGCGGCCGGAGTCCGCACCTTTGGGGGGGGGTACTGTCACGTTCTGACCTCTATTTCCTTTGTTTTGTATTTATTTTAGTATGGTCAGGGCGTGAGTTGGGTGGGCAGTCTATGTTTGTTTTTCTATGTTTTGGGGCAGTTCTATGTTTTCGGCCTAGTATGGTTCTCAATCAGAGGCAGGTGTCATTAGTTGTCTCTGATTGAGAATCATACTTAGGTAGCCTGGGTTTCACTGTGTGTTTGTGGGTGATTGTTCCTGTCTTTGTGTTTGCACCAGATAGGGCTGTTTTGAGTTCTCACGTTTCTTGTTTTCGTTAGTTTGTTCATGTATAGTGTCTTCATTAAAATACAATGAACAACCACCACGCTGCGTTTTGGTCCGCCTCTACTTCACAACAAGAGAATCGTTACACCATCTTACACATAGAGTTGAAATGTTTTGGGTTTTTTTTGCTTCCCAATGTTACACTTTTTTGACAGAAGACTGAATGATAACAAATAGAAACACACCGTATTTTCAGCATTATTTGATTTTGTATGATTAATTATGAAATTATGCAAATTATTAATAACATTCTGCCCATGAAGCCACTAGGTCATTTGACTGCAAGAAAGGGATATGAGCGAATAAGGAGTAAATGCATGTCCATTTTTTCTGTTCTTGTGCATTGAAAAGAAAAAACCCTGATGAGATTTTAGAAGGTAGTTAGTTGGCCTATGTCTGCAGGTGCTTTCAGTACATCAACTTTAAACTGAAAATTGTGTTTTGCCGTCCCCAGTAAAATATTATGCTTAGGATCCACGACAGCCATGTCTATGGGCATGAAATACGTCAATTTAAATTGCTCAGAGAATCTGGCTCCAATTTCAGTCTCTATTGTTTTCCTCTGTGTTGGTCTTCGCCCGTGTCCACATACTCCCTTGCATATTGTGAACTTCATTCTGACGTTGCAGTACATGGTTCTCCGTCAAGTGCATGATGGAGTAATCTTCTTTTTCACCCCATTTCCATCAGGCATTTGTTGCAACGTGTGCGAGCTTGGCCTGGATCAGTGTTGTTGAACAGCTAAAAAGATTGTGGTAAAAACCCAAATAGGCTACATGAAAGTTAAAAACAGACACTAACAAATGGAGTGACATTGAAAATAAACAGGGGCCTTGAAAGGCCCGGCAATAAAGTAGTCAACTTTATAAATTGTTACGATAGACAGTATTATCGCTAGTTGGAGAATATTCTACTGGGGGACAAGATTATGAATGCTTTTACAGAGGAGACACAAACAACTCCGTAATAACAAACATACACGTACCATGTTCATCCTGCCAAAATAACTCCTGGTTCTGTTCTTGCTGCGATGGCAATTTTATTTAAAGCTACTTAAAGCTGAAATATGAAACTTTTTGGGCGACCTGACCAAATTCACATAGGAATGTGAGGTATAGATATGTCATTATAATTGAAAGCAAGTCTGCAGCTCCGTGGCAGGCTGATAGATCTATGACTGTTATTTCTATGCTTCCCGTTAAGTTTAGTTTTTGTATCTTTTACTTTCGGTTTTGCACACCAGCTTCAAAATGCTGAAAATGCAAACAGCACTTTTGATGGTACAATGATTTTCTACACTATACTTGCTTGTTTTGTCACCACTGAAAGTAGGCAAAGTATTTGCTAATGGCGGTTCATTTGCTAATGATGTTCTTTTAATAGCGGGCAGTAAGGGATATACAACTTAATTCTGGCGAGGTGGACAAATAGAAGTCACAAGAATTTGAATTTGTCCAAATATTGGTTATTTTAGCACTCAAATATGTCACCTGAAATAGTGGTGCGAATATCATGCGTAAAATGTATTTCATGTTTTTGTTTTGACATGTCATCGGAAGAAGTCTGCACAACAGCAGTGTACTATCTGCTGGTTAGTCAGCTGAGATGAAGGTGCAGAGATGGAGAGTGGAGCATGGAGAGTTTGAAGGTGAGTAGTCTCATAAAGACACGTACTTACTGTGACATAGTTCTAAATCTTACAATTTTGTCAATGATGTTGGTATTGGACAGAAAGAGAGAGGTATAAATTGTGGGACACCCTAGACATACCAAAGGATGGGACAACTGATGACAAAATGTCTGATGTGGAGACAGACCCAGAGGAAACGGATGCATTTTTAATAATGTCCCAACCCTGGCGCTCACCTGAGATTGAAGACCTGATAGCACCAGCAGACTATAAAGAAAAGGCCAAGGGAGTTTTTGGGGAGAATAAGCGCAGTCAGAACGAAAACCAGAGAAAGCATCCACTTCCACAGCAGCGCTACCCAAAACATTTGATTGTTCAATATACCAGTGGTACTCAAACTTGTTCACTCAGCCCCTCCTCCAGCATCCGACACATGGGGGATTGAAAATAAAAATGTAGGACAAAATACACATCACGACAAAAGAGACAACGCAGCACTACATAAAGAGAGACCTAAAGACGACAACATAGCGTAGCAACACAACACGGCTGCAGCACAACATCGTAGCAGCACAACACAGGGTACAAGCATTGCTGGGCTCAAACAACAGCACAAAGGGCAAGATGGTAGAGACAACAATTACATCACGCAAAACAGACACAACTGTCAGTGAGAGTGTCCATGACTGAGTCTTAGAATGAAGAGATTGAGATATAAACGTCTGGTTTGAGTTCTTGTTGCAGCTCGTTCTAGTCGCTAGCTGCAATGAACTGAAAAGACAAGCGACCCAGGGATGTGTGTGCTTTGGGGACCTTTAACAGAATGTATGTGGAGGATGAGGGCTGCAGTAGATATCTCAGATAGGGGGGAGTGAGGCCTAAGAGGGTTTTATAAATAAGCAAGAACCAGTGGGTCTTGTGACGGGTATACAGAAGAGTATAGAGTGCAGCGATGTGTCCTATGAGGAACATTGGTGGCAAACAACCTACTGTTCACGACGCAAACGATTCACGCCCCTCTTGCTGCTGGACAGAGTTTTGCAATTCCATACATTTTGTTATGGTATGCAAAGAACATTTAGCAGTTTTTTGCAGTTTTAAAGCACATTTTCTTGCAATTCTATAAATTTTGCCATGTCTAATGTGTATTAATGTGATATTTGAGTGATAAAAAAATTACAACAATATATATGGGCTAAAAAAGTTTGCTGACATGGGCTAGTTGATCTGGACATTTCTGATAATTAATAAATCGTTTTTTTGCAATGACTAACATAATTTCGAAATTGCACCTTGTTCATTCTACTACACTGCTCAAAAAAATAAAGGGAACACTAAAATAACACATCCTAGATCTGAATGAATGAAATATTCTTATTAAATACTTTTTTCTTTACATAGTTGAATGTGCTGACAACAAAATCACACAAAAATTATCAATGGAAATCAAATTTATCAACCCATGGAGGTCTGGATTTGGAGTCACACTCAAAATTAAAGTGGAAAACCACACTACAGGCTGATCCAACTTTGATGTAATGTCCTTAAAACAAGTCTAAATGAGGCTCAGTAGTGTGTGTGGCCCCCACGTGCCTGTATGACCTCCCTACAACGCCTGGGCATGCTCCTGATGAGGTAGCGGATGGTCTCCTGAGGGATCTCCTCCCAGACCTGGACTAAAGCATCGGCCAACTCCTGGACAGTCTGTGGTGCAACGTGGCGTTGGTGGATGGAGCGAGACATGATGTCCCAGATGTGCTCAATTGGATTCAGGTCTGGGGAACGGGCGGGCCAGTCCATAGCATCAATGCCTTCCTCTTGCAGGAACTGCTGACACATTCCAGCCACATGAGGTCTAGCATTGTCTTGCATTAGGAGGAACCCAGGGCGGTGTTGGGCTGTAAGCACAACCCCCACCTGGTGACGTCGGGCCCTCATACCACCCTCATGGAGTGTGTTTCTGACCGTTTGAGCAGACACATGCACATTTGTGGCCTGCTGGAGGTCATTTTGCAGGGCTCTGGCAGTGCTCCTCCTGCTCCTCCTTGCACAAAGGCGGAGGTAGCGGTCCTGCTGCTGGGTTGTTGCCCTCCTACGGCCTCCTCCACGTCTCCTGATGTACTGGCCTGTCTCCTGGTAGCGCCTCCATGCTCTGGACACTACGCTGACAGACACAGCAAACCTTCTTGCCACAGCTCGCATTGATGTGCCATCCTGGATAAGCTGCACTACCTGAGCCACTTGTGTGGGTTGTAGACTCCATCTCATGCTACCACTAGAGTGAAAGCACCGCCAGGAAGCATAGGAACTGAGAAGTGGTCTGTGGTCCCCACCTGCAGAACCACTCCTTTATTGGGGGTGTCTTGCTAATTGCCTATAATTTTCACCTGTTGTGTATTCCATTTGCACAACAGCATGTGAAATTTATTGTCAGTTAGTGTTGCTTCCTAAATGGACAGTTTGATTTCACAGAAGTGTGATTGACTTGGAGTTACATTGTGTTGTTTAAGTGTTCCCTTTATTTTTTTGAGCAGTGTATTATAACCTTCAAGAGTAAGTTTAAGGCCTCCCGGGTGGCGCAGTGGTTAAGGGCGCTGTACTGCAGCGCCAGCTGTGCCATCACAGTCCCTGGGTTCGCGCCCAGGCTCTGTTGTAACCGGCCGCGACCGGGAGGTCCGTGGGGCGACGCACAATTGGCCTAGCGTCGTCCGGGTTAGGGAGGGCTTGGTCGGTAGGGATGTCCTTGTCTCATCGCGCACCAGCGACTCCTGTGGTGGGCCGGGCGCAGTGCGCGCTAACCAAGGTTGCCAGGTGCACGGTGTAGCCTCCGACACATTGGTGCGGCTGGCTTCCGGGTTGGATGCGCGCTGTGTTAAGATGCAGTACGGCTGGCTGGGTTGTGTATCGGAGGACGCATGACTTTCAACCTTCGTCTCTCCCGTACGGGAGTTTTAAAAAAAGAGTACGTTTAAAGCCAGACTGAGTTCCTTTAAAAATAAATTTATGCAATGCCATCGGAAAGTATTCTTGACTTTTTCCACATTTTGTTATGGATTTAAAAAATATCAAATATCCTCAGCAATCTACACATAATACCCCATAAGGACAATGCAAAAAAAATGTTTTAAAAATAAAAAACTTAAGACTGGCTAGGCCACTCCAGAACCTTGAGATGCTTCTTACGGAGCCACTCCTTAGTTGCCCTGGCTGTGTGTTTTGGCCCATCTTTTTTGTTTTGACCCATCTTCAATGCTCTTACTGAGGGAAGGAGGTTGTTGGCCAAGATCTGGTGATACCTGGCCCCATCCATCCTCCCCTCAATACGGTGCAGTCGTCCTGTCCCCTTTGCAGAAAAGCATCCCCAAAGAATGATGTTTCCACCTCCATGCTTCACGGTTGGGATGGTGTTCTTGGGGTTCTACTCATCCTTCTTCTTCCTCCAAACAGGCGAGTGGAGTTTAGTCCAAAAAGCTCTATTTTTGTCTCATCAGACCACATGACCATCTCCTATTCCTCCTCTGGATCATCCAGATGGTCATTGGCAAACTCCAGACGGGCCTGGACATGCGCTGGCTTGAGCAGGGGTCCTTGCGTGCGCTGCAGGATTATAATCCATGTGTTACTAATGGTTTTCTTTGAGACTGTGGTCCCAGCTCTCTTCTGGTCATTGACCAGGTCCTGCCGTGTAGTTCTGGGCTGATCCCTTCCTCATGATCATTGATGCCCCACGAGGTGAGATCTTGCATGGAGCCCCAGACCGAGGGTGATTGACCGTCATCTTGAACTTCTTCCATTTTCTAATAATTGCACCAACAGTTGTTGCCTTCTCACCAAGCTGCTTGCCTATTGTCCTGTAGCCCATCCCAGCCTTGTGCAGGTCTACAATTTTCCCCTGATGTCCTTATACAGCTCTCTGGTCTTGGCCATTGTGGAGAGGTTGGAGTCTATTTGATTGAGTGTGTGGACAGGTGTCTTTTACAGGTAACGAGTTCAAACAGGTGCAGTTAATACAGGTAATGAGTGGAGAACAGGAGGGCTTCTTAAAGAAAAACTAACAGGTCTGTGAGAGCCGGAATTCTTACTGGTTGGTAGGTGATCAAATACTTACGGTATGTCATGCAATAAAATGCAAATTAATTACTTAAAAATCAGACAGTGATTTTCTGGATTTCTGTTTTAGATTCCGTCTCTCACAGTTGAAGTGTACCTATGATTAAAAATTACAGACCTCTACATGCTTTGTAAGTAGGAAAACCTGCAAAATCGGCAGTGTATCAAATACTTGTTCTCCCCACTGTACATGTACTGTAGTTATTAGCATGCATGAGATCCCCACATTGTAGCCTGTACTTTGAATATATTCACGGATCATGTACTCTTCCTTGGCAAATGATGGGTTAATGCTTAATGGAATGCGCTTTGGTTGGTATTCACGGCATATTTGTATAAGTGTTTGGTATAGTGCCTTAGATACATATCAGTGATTTTGGTTGTCTGACGTCATCAACAAAGGCGTTGCCTGGTAGAGTTTGGCAGTGGGCCTAAAACTAGTGTTGTTATGCTTACTGGTATGTGTATTGTGTTTGGGAGAAAATGTGGAGTTGTTTGAAAACTCTGTAGGTTTGATGTTTGCGTCTTTTGTTTGTTTTTTTTGTGTTGTAATGTTTGGTAGGCCCAGTGTTGGTTGCCTTTGTTCGTTTGATAAACTTGCCACTGCGGTGGATAGTTGGTTGTGTGTTGCGTTGGAGAGTACATTGGTTAGTTTCCAGGCCCCTGCCCAGGCTGCAAACTCTTGCTCTAATCGCTGTTGGGACATCGGTCTGAGGTGAATACAATCTCCTGTGTACCTCAGTGGGAGATATGAGTAGGGTAGTGTCATTTGCTACCTGGAGTTATAGCCTTTCTTTTTTTTCCCCTTTTTAGGCTGATCGACGTGTTTCCCTTTGGAATACGTTGGGCATGGTTATTTTTGTGTGGTGTCCATGGACAGAGCAGTTGTCTCGGTGCCACATAATGGGGGGGGGGTTCCTTGCCGGCGGGCTACAGTGTGTATTTGCCCACCCCCACCGCAAATCCACACAACGACTAGGGTTGAGTAATTGTAGGATTTGGGAAAGGCTCCATTGATATCATCTCTCTTCTGTGGTGTCCAGTGTGATTGGTATTTCTCTTGTTGTGGTCTGGTTTGCTCAGCAGAGGAAAAGAGCGAGATAATGTTTTTGGGGTATTTACTTGTGACCATGGTATCTAATGTAGACGAGTTCATCCTCTCTCTATCAGAGGAACTGTTAGAATTATGTACTAAAGAACAACTTGTTGAAGATCGCTGATCACTACCAGGTTGAAATTAGTGATGAACGTCAAAAGAATTCTGTTAGGGTGATATTGAAGGCCAATCTGATGGAGAGTGGTATTCTTGAAGTTAAATCTGGGGCAGCCCTTGTCGGATTCGCCATCTACCCGTTTTGTTAGCCCTAGTAGTCTTTATTTTGAACAACAGAAAGAATTGCTTCCACTGGAGCAGGATCGTGAGAATGCTTGTGTTAAGCTGAAGCTAGAGCATGATCGTGTAAAGTATGAAAAATATTTGGCATTTGAACAGGATTTGAAGCATGCTAAAATCAATTCGCAACAAGAGCGGCTAGAGTTGTTTAGGGAAGGAAAGCTCTCAGGGGAGATTTTGCTCTCAGAAGGTGACCCAGATTTATCTAGGGGTCGGTCCTCTCTCGGTCGTGCCCCGGACTCATTTAATATTGTTTGACACTTACGGTTGTTGACAAAATTTAATGAGAATGACCCTGAGATGTTCTCCTCATTGTTTGAGCATGTTGCTGATGCTAGGAGCTGGCCTGATTCTGATCGTGCTTTAAAATTGGTTTACTCCTCTGTGCAACAAGATCCTGCAATGGACCTGAACACCAGATTATTAAAGGCTAGATACATTTACAGTAAATGTAGACTTCAAACCGTATTTCCATAAGCCAATGTCACAAGCAAATGACCGCACTGGATGACCAATGAACAGTCTACATCGCCACACTGTCTTACATGTTTGTCATTTGAGAGGTTTTGCACAACAGCTGATTTTTTTGTTGTTTTGTTTTGATTTTGACTTGGTGCTTCTAACTCACAGGATATGTATATTTTGATATCCATCAAGGCTTAAAAGAGAGCACACTCAAGCTGACACTTCTACACTCTTATAAAAAAAAGGGTTATTTGGCTCTCCCCAACTTTTTGGTTCCATGTAGCCCCATCTGTGAAAAGGGTTCTACCTGGAACCAAAAAGGGTTCTCCTATACGGACAGACGAAGAACCCTTTAATATATAAAAAAAAGTGCAAAGACTCTCCTACTGCAGAAATAGCCTATCCCAGAATATAAAGGCTTTATTTTTCCAGGAGGATGCTAGCCCTCTTGAGAAGAAAAAAGACATGCAAAAGGTAGGTTGTGACAAACAGTGACAAATGACAAACAGCCTCTACCCACCTCTTACCCAATGGAAGTCTTGTTTGACATGTGTTTGAAATAAATACAGCATTGCACACCATCTTCGACAGGGGACTTTCCCGTAATATGACCAGATGTATAATTCAAGCTGTAAACCTCTCTCTCTCTCTTTAAAACAGGATGTCAGTAAATCGGTTATTTTGTTTATCTTGACATTTACAAATCTGTCCATTAGTTTACTCGATTGAGGTGAGTCATGTTTACCTCTGTCATGAGATCTGGCGAGGATGTCGAGTACTGATGAAGGATTGTATATTACATATTTGTTTTGTATTGCTCTAGACATAAAATGGAAAATGTTAGTATTTTATTCAAGGTGTATCAATACCATTTGCTGGGTTCGAAGGTGCCTGTCACTACCACTAGAAACCACTAAATATGGGTTTCATGTGACAAACATTTCCTGTCATTTTAGCTCGCTTATCTTTTCATTACTAACTTTTGCACGGCCTAGGGCTCGATTTAATCCATTATGCAGAAGATTTGTGCTGTAGCATGGTTTACATTTTTTAAAGGTAATTTCCGATTGAGCCGACGTATGCAATGTTTACTGTAAGGACCGATGCTGGAGTAGAGAAGCAGGTACAGAGAGTCAAACATTTTATAGGGGAGGTAATGACAGAGGTGATTGAGTCAAATAATCGCTGATGCGCGTAATGGGGGAAGGCAGGTGTGCGTAATGATTGTGGCAGGAGTGCGTAATGCTGGGGAGCCTGGTGCCCTCATTATTTGCCTTTAAATATCAATTGGTCTATAACTGCTGATTTTCTGCGCTACGGATTTAATCGACCCCTAACACTTTATTTGTATTTTTATTAAAAACACTATCAGAAGATTTTCAGGAGGAGAAATCTACAATTGGACTGTTGGTTCTATGTGTATGAGAGTGGTGGATCTGAATTTTTCTCCTCAATCATAACCACATAGCATCAAGCAGTTAGATTAGGGTGGGCCTTAGTACTGTAAAGGAAAATACCTTACGAAATCAATTGTCTGTAAAGATCAGAGGTACTATGTTCTCTCCAGACTAGCAGATGAACAAATGTACAGGAGAAACAACCAGAACCCCTTTGATATTCTGTTCACATCGTAGGACCACCTGCAATATTGACGCCCCCTGACCTTTTCGAGATACTCATAATAATTTCCCACAGTAAGAAAGTGATCCCTCAATGGACAGCACAGTATTGCTAATGCTGTACATGAGTTTGGGCTGGTCATGCTATCTGATTAACCTCAGAGAAGCTTCCGATACGCACCCTTCGTCTCAGTCCTCCCAAACCCGATCTGGTCCAATCTGAAATGGGGAATTCCTTGTTCAGAGATGTGCCATAAAAGAGTCTAAAAAGGCAGCATAATCAGGAAAGGTGTCATTAAGTACTCCCTAAGTAATGTTGTGTCTCCTTCCTACAAAAGGTGAGCAAAACGGTCACTGATAAAGGATATGTTGAGGTTTCTTGCTGATACAAAGCAGGCCTATGCGTAAATTAGCAACTTGTGGATTTTTTTTTTTAATCTGTGAGTCAATCAACATAAAATAGCTAGGCCTGCAATGCTTCACCTTGGCAAAACAAGGCCAAGAGGATTTCTAATAGACTATATGTGACGAGCGGCTCAAATTGGTCTTATGACTCAAAATGGTAAACCATTAAACACTACTACGCTATCTGCAGTGAACTGAAAAGAGGAGCGACCCAGGGATGTGTGTGTTTTGGGGATCCTTAACAGAGGGTGACTGGCAGACCAGGTGTTGGATGCAAAGGATGAGGGCTGCAGTAGGTATCTCAGATAGGGGTGAGAGGGTTTTATAAATAAGCATCAACCAGTGGGTCTTGCGACAGGTATACAGAGATGACCAGTTTACAGAGGAGTATAGAGTGCAGGGGTGACAAATCTGATGGACGAATGGTAAAGAACATCTAGCCGCTCTGTAATCCTAGCATGGGTAAAATGGTCATCTGAATCAGGGTTAGTTTGGCAGCTGGGGTGAAAGAGGAGCGATTACAATAGAGGAAACCAAGTCTAGATTTAACCGTATCCTGCAGCTTAGATATGTGCTGAGAGAAGGACAGTCCACCGTCTAGCCATACTCCCAAGTACTTGTAAGAGGTGACTACCTCAAGCTCTAAACCCTCAGAGGTAGTAATCACACCTGTGGGGAGAGGGCCATTATTCTTACCAAACCATATGACCTTTGATTTGGAGGTGTTCAGAACAATGTTAAGGGCAGAGAAAGCTTGTTGGACACTGAGGAAGCTTTGTTGTATAGCGTTTAATGCAAAATCCAGGTAGGGGCCAGTGTAAGTATAAGCTTTTTACTGCCTGAGCTATGTTGATGTAAATTGAGAAGAGCGTCAGACCTAGGATTGAGCCTTGGGGTACATTATCAAAAGCTTTGGCCAAGTCAATAAAAATAGCAGCACAACATTGCTTAGAATCAAGGGCATTGCTGACATCATTGATGACCTTTAAGGTTGCAATGACACATCCACAACCTGAGCGGAAGCCAGATTGCATATCAGAGAGAATACTATAGACATCAAGAAAGCCAGCCAGTCAGTTATTGAGAAGTTTTCCAACAATTTTGTTAAACAGGGCAAAATAGAAATAGGCCTATAACAGTTAGGATCAGCTTGATCTCCCCTTTTAAAAAAAGAAGGCACTGTGGCAGCCTTCCAAGCAATGGGAACCTCCCCAGAGATGAGAGACAGGCTTGGCGATAAAAGAGCGATAAAAGAAGAAATGGTCTAAACCATCTGACCCAGATGTTTTTTGGGGGTCAAGTTTAGAGAGGATCTTTAGCACCTCGGACTCAGTGACCGCCGGCGGGGAGAAACTTTGTAGCGCGGCAGGGGGAAAAGAGTGAAGAGCAACGGGGCTAGTCACATTAAAAGGGCTTGGAGAAGAGGAAATGTTGGAGGTGCAAGGAGGCATGGCTGAGTCAAATAGGAATCTGACTTAATGAAGTGGTGACTAAAGAGCTCAGCTATGTGCTCCTTGTCAGTAACAACCATCAACATGAAGTAACTAACGTTGGCCTTCCGGATAGCCTGAGTGCACGTATTTCTCATTTGCCTGAACGAGAACCAGTCAGCCAGAGCATGCGTGTGCAGAGCCTTTCGGCAAATGGAATTCTTGAGGTGGAGTAACTTTGCAAGATCACTGTCGAACCAGGGGCTGAAACTGTTTAAAATTCTCATTTTCTTTATGGGGCGTGTTTCTACATCTCCTTAGCCCCTTCAAGACTGTTGGAGAGCATTCCAAGTGCAGCTGATTGAGAGAATGCCAAGAGTGTGCAAAGCTGTCATCAAGGCAAAGGCTGGCTATTTGAACATTCTTAAATATAAAATATATTTTGATTTGTTTAATTGGGTTACCACATGTTTTTGGGTTACCACATGATTCCATATGTTTTATTACATAGTGTTGATGTATTCATGATTAAAATAAAGAAAAACCCTGAGTAAGTGTTCTAAAACAGTAGTAACCAGTAGTGTATGTTAACATGGGTAAACGGCATTTTGATTAGCCGTAATCTCCCAGTGGTTTTCTTTTCATTTAGGCTGCATTTACTTATGGAGTCAGAGAGGAATTCAGGACAGCCTGCTAAGGCTGAGTCCAGGAAGAGTCTGTACAAAACAGCAGGAGAAACAGAGCCTTTCTCTTCCCTTTAAGCCTTGAGACAAAAGAGACATGGATTGTGTATGTGTGCCATTCCTAGGGTGAATGGGCAAGACAATATATTTCAGTGCCTTTGGATGGGGTATGGTAGTAGGTGCCAAGCACACTGGTTTGAGTGTGTCAAGAACTGCAACGCTGCTGGCTCTTTCACACTTAACAGTTTTCTGTGTGTATCAAGAATGGTTCACCATCCAAAGGACATCCAGCCAACTTGACACTACGGCGGGAAGCATTGGAGTCAACATGGGCCAGCATTCCTGTGGAACACTTTCGACACCTTGTAGAGTCCATGCACAAATTAATTAAGGCTGTTCGGAGGGCAAAAGGGGGTGCAACTCAAAATGAATATTTTGTGCACTGTATGCAGCAATTTCCTTGCATAGAATTTAATTCCATTTCCTGAACAAAGGCAGTGACAGAAATGAATAGACAGAAATAATAATAACCAAAATGGAGAGGCAGAGTCAAAAGGCTAATAGGGATAAATTGCTCAGGTAAATAGGATTAGTCACAGGTCAGATCCTGACAAAAGCCACTCTGACCCAGCCCATCAGCATGATGGCCATAATGTGAAACACATTTAAATATCAACAATACTGCCACAGCAGAATATAATTTGAGTAGCACTTGATATACTGTACATCATCATCATCAATATTCGATCTGGTTGGCAGAGAGAGGCAGAAAGAAATAGAGAGGAGCGGCTGTATCAACGATACTCCGACTCAACTTCATGCTTTCTTCAGTCGGGAGTTACACAGGTAGTCTAAACCTTAGCTAACTACCATATACTAAAATATCCACACAAGCCACTAGCCAGGAAACTATATATTAGTTAAAGGATTATTAATATTATTTAAGGATTTAAGAGCATTGAAAATCACAATCATTTTGAGCAGCTGCACCCTGAAAGGTCTGTGCACAACCCTGGTCTGGACTGATACAAAAATCACCAAAGTCAACAAATGTCACTTCTGACAGAGGAAATAAGAACACTTTAAATAGATATTTTTTACTTCAGAACTAAGTCTAACCCATACACTGACATTCTCTGTCAGTAACCTTACATTTCTCCACCAGCTACTGTACAATTAAGTCGTTTTGACCAAAGTTTACCTCATGAAAGCCAATGCTTTATCGCCATCCAGTGGTTTTGATGGGAACCTCAGTCTGTTCCCATCTCCATGGACACTGCTATATCAAAGATGGTTTAGTAATAAGATATGTAGAAACTGTTTTTAGGACGTCATACCAAGCATCCTTTGATATTTGATTTTAAGACCCCTTTAAGTATTACAAGAATATATGAAACAATTATTATTATATATTTTTTATCTATATTTTTTTACCCAATTTCATGATATATGTAGTTACAGTAATGTCCCATCACTGCAACTCCCGAACGGACTCGGGGGAGGCGAAGGTCGAGAGCCATGCGTCCTCCGAAACACGACCTTGCCAAGCCGCACTGCCTCTTGACACACTGCTCGCTCAATCCAGAAGCCAGTCACGCCAGTGTTTCGGAGGAAACACTGTACAACTGGCGACAAGCGTGCATGTGCCCCGCACACCACAAGGAGTTGCTAGAGCGTGATGGGACAAAGACATCCCGGCTGTCCAAACCCTCCCCTAACCCGGACGATTCTGGGCAAATTGTGAGCCGGCTGCGACACAACCTGGGATCGAACCCGGATCTGTCGTGATGCATCTAGCACTGTGACGCAGTGTCTTAGACCGCTGTGCCACTCGGGAGTCATAAAACAATTATTTTTGTCACTAAACAGTCTCCAAATACACTACCGTTCAAAAGTTTGGGCTCACTTAGAAATGTCCTTGTTTTTGAAACATTTTCCAAAATGTCAATATGCCTTGGATACTGTTTTTTAGCGTCGCTCTTATTGTTTTGTTTTTCTGCAGAACCCCTAGTCCCGCTCTACATGCCTCGGTTAGCTCCCTTGCCCCACCCCACACACATGCAGAGACCGGACCTAGCTAAACTGGCGCCTCCAGAGATGCAGCCTCTCTCATTGTCACTCAATGCCCAGGTTTACCTACACTGTACTCACACCCTACCATGCCCTTGTCTGTGCATTATGCCCTGAATCTATCCTACCACGCCCAGAAGTCTGCTCCTTTTACTCTCTGTTCCGAACGCACTAGACGACCAGTACTTATAGCCTTTAGCCGTACCCTTATCCTACTCTTTGTCTGTCCCTCTGGTGGTGTAGAGGTTAACCCTGGCCCTGTGTGTCCCCAGGCGCTCTCATGTCAACATCAGAAGCCTCCTCCCTAAGTTAGCTTTATTCCCTGCTTTAGCACACTCCGCCAACCCTGATGTCCTAGCCGTGTCCGAATCCTCCCTTAGGAAGACCACCAAAAATTTGGAAATTTCCATCCCAATTACAACATTTTCCGTCAAGATAGAACTGCTAAAGGGGGCGGAGTTGCAATCTACTGTAGAGATAGACCTCTGCAGACTATGTCCAAACAGTTCGAGCTACTACTTTTAAAAATCTCTCTCTCCAGAAATAATTCTCTAACTGTTGCCGCTTGTTATAGACCCCTCTCAGCTCCCTGCTATGTCCTGGACACCATATGTGAATTAATTGCCCCCATCTATCGTCAGAGTTTGCACTGTTAGGAGACCTAAACTGGGATATGCTTAACACACAGGCCGTCTTACTATCGAAGCTAGATACCCTCAATCTCACAAAAATATCAATGAACCTACTAGGTACAACCCCAAATCTGTAAACATGGGCACCCACAACATCCTGACCAACTTTCCCTCTAAATACACCACTGCTGTTTTCAACCAGGATCTCAGCAATCACTGCCTCATTGCCTGCATCCGTTATGGGTCCGCGGTCAAACGACCACCCCTCATCACTGTCAAACTCTCCCTAAAACACTTCTGCGAGCAGGCCTTTCTAATCCACCTGGCCTAGGTATCCTGGAAGGATATTGACCTTATCCCGTCAGTAGAGGATGCCTGGTTGTTCTTCAAAAGTGCCTTCCTCACCATCTTAAATAAGCATGCCCCTATCAAAAATTTGAGAACTAAGAACACTCCAGACTTGACTGCCCTTGGCCAGCACAAAAACATCCTGTGGTAAACTGCACTAGCTTCGAATAGTCCCCTCGATATGCAACTTTCCAGTGAAGTCAGGAACCAATATACAGTCAGTTAGGAAAGCAAAGGCAAGCTTTTTCAAACAGAAATTTGCATCCTGCAGCCCTAATCCCAAAAGGTCTTGGGACACTGTAAAGTCCATGGAGAATAAGAGCACCTCCTCTCAGCTGCCCACTGCACTGAGATTAGGAAACACTGTCACCACTGATAAATCCACTATAATCGAGAATTTCAGTAAGCATTTCTCCACGTCTGATCACGCTTTCCACCTGGCAACCCCAAACCCTGGCCAACTGCTCTGCACCCCTCGCAGCAACTGGCTGGTCACGGGTGCACCTCAGCCACACTCAAGGTCCTAAATGATATCATAACCTCCATCAATAAAAGCCATATTAATCGACCTGGTCAAGGGATTTGACTCTGTCAGTCTTATCGGCAGACTCAACAGCCTTGGTTTCTCTAATGACTGCCTAGCCTGGTTCACCAACTACTCCTCAGATATTCAGTGTGTCAAATCGGAGGTCCTGTTGTCCAGACCTCTGGCAGTCTCTATGGGGGTGCCACAGGGTTCAATTCTCAGGCCGACTCTTTTCTCTGTATATATCAACGATTTTGCTGTTGCTGCATGTGTTTCTCTGATCCACCTCTACGCAGACTACACCATTCTGTATACATCTGGCCCTTCTTTGGACACTGTGTTAATAAACCTCCAAACAAGCTTCAATGCCATACAACACTCCTTCCAGACTCACATTAAGCATCTCCAATCCAAAATTAAATCTAGAATCAGCTTCCTATTTCGCAACAAAGCCCCCTTCACTCATGCTGCCAAACATACCCTCGTAAAACTTACTATCCTGCCGATCCTTGACTTCGGCGTTGTCATTTTCAAGTTAGCCTCCAACACTCTACTCAGCAAATTGGATGCAGCCTATCACAGTGCCATCCGTTTTGTCACCAAAGCCCCAAATACTACCCATCATTGCGACCTGTATGCTCTCGTTGGCTGGTCCTCACTACATATTCGTTGCCAAACCCACTGGCTCCAGGTCATCTATAAGTCTTTACTAGGTAAAGCCCCGTCTTATCTCAGCTCACTGGTCAACATAGCAACACCCACCCATAGCACGTGCTCCAGCAGGTATATTTCACTGGTCATCCCCAAAGCCAACACCAAAGCCTTTCCTTCCAGTTCTCTGCTGCCAAAGAATGGAACGAATTGTAAACGTCAAATTTGAATAATTTCGTTGCTCCTGTTGCTCTATATCATTCCAACATTGATCAATTACACAATGTACTTTTAATGTAATCTCATCTGCAATCCAGGTAATTTGGTTATGAGATGAAGTACGGTGATATGTTTTATAAAAAAAACAAAATATCTGACATTGTATTATTTTAAATGACTGAATGCATAGTGATAGACATTTGGGTGACAACTAAACCAACATTCGGCCAATTTTTCTATTGGAATGTGGTTGTTTTCAGATGGTTGAAATTAAAGTGATAACACATTGGAAATTCAATTTTGGCTGTCTTTTTGAGTGAGTGAATAGGTTGTAATCTCATTGATCTACCTGTCAATCAAATATTAGCCCATTATCCACGTTCAAGTGACTTTATTTTCCCATTAGGTCCCTTCCCCCACATTAGGACTGATTACAAAAAAAAAGACATTAAGATATCCTATGGAAATACTACACCTTTTGCCAATATATATATACTGTATATATGTTAGTTGTTGTATACTGCTTTAGGTCTACTTGTACACTGACCACAGTAGGAAAACACTACAGAAAGACAGCACACCAAGGCTGCATTGCATAGAATTACATGTGAAACCAGTACAGTATATGTTGTTGCTCAACATCTAGGCTACTCACAAGACATGTTCTGGCCAATTCTGAAACCAATGCATACCTGTAATATTTAGGTGTGGCCAGAAGAACATTCTTGTTATATTAAATACCACTAGAAATAATGATTCTATAAGTGTTATATGATGAATGATATGAAAGTAGGCTAAACCACACATCAGCTAATAGTTAGGCCTACAGTGCAATGGAAATAGTCAGGAAAAATTCACTCAGAAATACTCCCCTCTATGAGTGAAGAATAGGGACTGGCCACATTCAAACAATATAAGAGGGATGGACTAAATTCCCACAGTAGCCTACGGGACTGCAGGTTCGTGAGTGAAATATTCTAATATAATAAATTATTGGGGTATATCCAGTACATAGAGGGGTATGTCATGTAGAACCAAGCGCTATGCACCTTCACCAGACAATAATATCATGGCGAACTAATCGAGCATGTAATAACAACCTACAAATACGCAATGTTGCCACCCAGTGACTGTAAATGTACTGTTTATTATGTAGGCTACAAATTCAACATTATTTATACATCATAATACAAACAAACAGTTTATTTACAAATAGGAACCCTTTGCATAAACTATATTGTGAGTTCGTTTCCTTTCCTCCGTGTCCCCGGAGGTGGGTATCCAGCTACTGATAGTGGTGAATACAACTGCAAGAAGCCATCTGCGAGCCTAGTGAACTAGCAACCCCACCAGCTGCAGCCGCAAAACGCCCGACAAAGCAGGACATGCATGCAGCTTCTGACGTCTGCAGCCACACTTCGCTACAAAGCATAGAATACCCAAGAGCAGAAACAGTGAGATTCAAGTTTATAAAATTTGCATGATTTAAAGACCAGCAAGTTTTATAAAGACATCATCTCAAATACACAAAGACTCATGCAGGGACAGTTCTATATCCCCCGACATGGCGGCAAGAAAAAGGAGAGAGCTATTTACTATTTTGGAAACTAGCACGGACAAAGAAACCACCACGAAGATTATCCCCTTAGTCTTGATGAGGACTGCACTTCTCCTGACTTCTGGGGCAAACCTGATCAGGTCATTTCTATTGAGACATTTTCCCGCTGTCAGTGGCCCACAGCATTCCATGGGAGACGATGCTGACACTTGTGACTATTTCCGGTTACTCTTCACAGATTCTCTTTTTGAACACATGGTAGAACAAACAAACGGTTACGCCCTCTATCGGAAAAAGAGGAGTGGAAAGTCAGACCCCCACTGGCATCCCACTGACCTAAGAGAGATAATAGCTTACATAGGACTGAACATTCTCATGGGCATCAACCAGATTCCTGATGCTGACATGTACTAGGCCAGTGACATTTCCATAGGCAATACATGCTTTAAAAAGACATTTGACAGCTCTACGCTTTGAAAAACTCACCCAAATTCTACATCTATATGACCATGAGTCGGAGCCTGTGCGTGGCGAGATATGGTATGATGGCCTCTTCAAAGTACTTGAACTGCTGGACGTTGTTGAGAGCACCATGTGGGATTCGTACACGCCCAAATGCTGCCTGACAATCGACCAAGGCGCCTTGGCCGTGAAGGGATGTTTCTCCGCTTCCCAGTACGTGCCCTCTAAGCCCCTAAAAGAAAGGACTCAAAGTGTGGATGCTGTGTGATTGGGGTTCTGGCTACTGCCACCGTGCCAGGATTTATGTGGGTAAGGCCAGTGAGGAGGTAGCAGTGGCTGCCCTGGGCTACAGAGGGGTGATGCCACTGGTGAGGGGTCTGGAGGGGAAGCGTCACCACCTCTTCATGTACAGCTTCTTCTCTTCTGTGCCCCTCCTGCAGAGGCTACTCCGGGACGGCTTCTACGCCTGTGGGACCACCCAGCCCAGTCGGCGTGGTTACCCCAATGTCTTCCGCCCGCACAACGTCAGCAAGCTGTCGCCTGGTGAGTTTTAGGGGGATAGTGAGTATTAGCCTAGGCAGGCAGCAGCAGCGTGAGGAGGATGGTACGGACACGCCAGAAGAAGGAGGGGTGTATTTTGAGGTTCCAAACCCCCTCCCCCTGCTGCTGTACCAGGAAAACATGAGACCGGCTAAGGGAGTGTTTTCAAGTGGGTCGCCCCTTTAAGAAGTGGTAGTGCTACTTCCTGTGGTTCTACGTCAACCTCTGCATCATCAACGCCTACGTCATCCTACGGGAGAGCCACGAGGGCACCCCTCTGGCCGGCTGCAACGGCAAGCAATTCACCCAGCGCCACTTCCGTGTCTGCCTGGCACAGCAGCTCATCGGGGAATACCAGGGGGCATGGAGGGGGCAGCACGCAAACGCCATGCAGACTTAACCAGTGAGTACGGGCATGGACTGAGTGGTCCTGCACGAACAAGGGGTTACGACATGAGAGCGTGTTTGGCTGCAAGATATGCAACGTTCACCTGTGCACTACCTACCTCTCTTTGAAATTGCTTTGACTAAAGATAAAATTGACTAAAGCTACAGTACAATAAGCTGAAGCCTGTGTGTAATCAGTGATGGAGCCTGTTTTCATAGTTCAGAACACCAGACCCCTGTGTGTCCTACTCCTGGGGTTTTGGTCTCTGGCTCTCCCCGCTCCCTCTCTCTCTCACTGCTGCTTCCCAGCTGGGAGAGGGTTGGGAGAGGAGAGAGCCCCTCCCGCTAATCCTGTGAGGAGTCACCACGGCAACCCCGATTGGCGAAGACAGAGAGTCCCCAGCAGGTCCGTGTGGTTGTCATGGGTACTCTCTCTGGCTATGGGGTTGGCAGGCGCCAGAGGCCACACCTTCTCAACCCCTTACCAAACCCAGGCAGGGCTGAAGCACACACTGTAGGCCTACACACTGCACATGGCTGACTGTCTGTTTCTGATGTAGCTAGCTCCTACCATATCATCCAGGTTGCATGTCTGTAAATACTCTAAATAAATAATAGAGTACCTATTACTCTTAAAGAATAGGACTTATAAATGCCTCATGACCTTAGTTCAACTGTGGTCCAGCATCGTAACCCAAATTATAAACATGTTTTACTCCAATATCTGGAAGCAAAATAAATGTAAACAAATACTATATAGCCTCAAAACATGGTTAAAACTACAGTATAATGCTGATATCCTGGATGGTCAGTCCTTGCATCCATAGCTCTGTCTATGAATTTGAGTGGTTACATTTCTCCAACCCCATCCCTTTTTTTTTACAGAAACAGTGGCTTGGAGTACGATTTGTTATTGTTTCTACTGCTGATTGCTGTTTTAAGCATGCCTTTGTTATCCATAGATGTCATGTTCTGAGGAACAGCAAACACCCCACTTTCAGCATAACATTTCTACCTGGACCATATTACCATATTACTGTACCTGTTTTTTCAGTGGTGTGTGATTTACTATGGTGTTTCTTCCCACTTGGTTCTCATCCTGTCCCTACTAGTTCAATTTGCATACTGTTTGGTGGCATATACAATGCAAGCAACAATAATTGATGTATGAATGAGATTTCAATATGATCTATGGCCTAAGTAATATTATACTGTAGGACGCTGTAGACTGTCTAATGTAACTGTCAAATCACTAAAAAGTTTGAGCTTACTTAGAACAATACCATTGTTCAGTGTTTTTTCATTTCACCCCCTTCAGTCTTACAAGCTAAAAACACAAGATTAGCCTTGAAGATTAGACATTATTTGAAAACATGGAAATGTCCAGGTTTTGTAGCACAAATATTCTCTCTCCCTCTCGCTCACTTGCTTGCACGCACACACACACACACACACACACACACACACACACACACACACACACACACACAGACACAGACACACACACACACACCTCAGCTGAGGTGAACTTGAGAAAGAGGTACTGTAAATCTTTCTGCCGAGTCAGAACCCATGGACCACTGAAGCCTGCGTGGTGTCCAAATTGCCAGATCTGAAGGTTTCAATATGCATCTCTGTCAAGAGCATGGGCATGGTTTCACTTAAGAGCTATGTGATTGGGGAACACATGAACTTTAAAATTATGAATCTGGTCCTTTTTTGCAGTTTTTTTTTCATCTGAAAGCATAGACGAGGTACGATTATGGACATTTCACAGAACAGAACTCTATGGCCCATTGGTTATGTTTTAAGGCTCTTGCCTGTTTGACGGATGCATACTCCCAAACCTAAAAGTAGCTTGCTTTAGGGGAGATGATTCTTAGGGAGGCAGGTAGCCTAGCGGTTGGAGCATAGGGCCAGTAACCAAAAGGTCGCTGGTTCGAATACCTGAGCCGTCAAGGTGAAAAATCTGTCCCTTGAGCCCTTGAGCAAGGCACTTAACCCTAATTTGCTAAAGGGATGCCGTACTACTATGGTTGATCATGTAAAACAACACATTTCACTGCACCTATTTGGGGTATGTGACAAAACAAAACCATGTTTCTCTCTCCTAAGACAATATATCAAATATCTGTCTGAACTCTAGTAACACAGCCAAGATGTGACCCTCAACTGCTGAAAAGTTATGATGAGCCTAAATGTTGGTGATCCTGCACTCTTATGATAGGCAATGGTTCTCGATTGTTTACCCAAACCAAATCTACCCTGAGTACCTCCGACGTACCCACTCGTGCATTTTTACCAGTAGGCCTATGTTGGAGGTACCCCAGGTATGTACACATACACCAGGTTGGAAACCATTGTGAAAGGCTCAATATACTTTTTTTGTTTGTTTAGTAATTCACTTAGTATAAATATATAGTGAAGTCACTTTATTCTTATTGTCTCTCATAAGAACATTGGATATAGTACTGTATGTAGTGTGTAGTGTAGAATGTAATGTATGTTCCTGAGATACAGAATATTCCATGGGAAAGAGGTGGGGTAGTTTTAAAATGCCACAGTGATTATTCATTATTGGTAATTTTACTGGTATGTTGGGTTGAAATAAAAACCTGCACACACAGGGATCTTGAAGGCCAGCAATGAGAGCAGGCGGGGAGACAACAGTCCTGCTGTCCCCTGGTGATTGACCTCTCACTCTCAAAGACACATCTGGAAGTATTAATGTCTATCAGGTTTGAAGGTAAGACCCAGATGCAGACAACATCAAATAAACAAGGGTTTAATAATCCAACGGGGCAGTCAATAGACAGGCCAAGGCAGGCAGGGGTCAGTAAATCAAAAATGGGGCAACGGTACCGGACGGCAGGCAGGCTCAGGGTCAGGGTAGGCAGAGGTCAATAATCCAGAGGTGGGGCAAAGATACTGGTCGTTAGGCGGGATCAGAGTCAGGACAGGCAAGGGTCAAAACCTGGAGGGCGAGAAAAAGGAAGACTGGGAAAAGCAGGAGCTGAGACACAAAAACGCTGGTTGACTTGACAAACTGGCAACAGACAAACAGAGAACACAGGTATAAATACACAGGGGATAGATGGACGGATAAATCCTGTAGATAGGGAGTCCCCAATGTAGGTCTCCATAGCCTTGGTCTCTGGTCCCAACAGAGAGTACAGATGTCCCCGGGGCAGCGTGATGCTAGGGAGAAGGTCCATCCCACAGTCATAGGGGCGGTGCGGGAGAAGGGAAGTGGCATGGGACTTTCTGAACACCTCCCGGAGGTCTTGGTACTCCGCGGGAATGGCGGAGCAACTTCCGAGCCCCCGTGCTCCCGGGGCAGGTTGCGCCAACTTCAGACAATGGGCATGGCCCAGCCCATGATAGCACCCGTAGACCAGTTGATGAGGGTATTGTTTTGCTGGAGCCAGGATAAACCCCAAAACCACGGGGATCTGAGTGGATTTAATGAGCAGGAATTGAATGGTCTCGCTGTGATTCCCTGACACACGTAGGTTGATGGGAGTGGTCTTATAGGTGACCCGTCCATCCAGCGCTCTAACATCCATGGGAATGGAGAGGGGCTTAGTGGGGATGTTCAGCTTGGAAGCCAGTGTGGCATCCAACAAACTCTCATTGGTCCCAGTCAATGAGGACCCGGAGAGATTTGGACTGGTTTCCCCGCAGCAGAATGACATGAAAAAGGGGTGCGAGTAAGAGAATCAGAAAAGTTCTCCATATATCGCAGGATTTGCAGGAGTGAGTGAGTGATTGCAGGAAAAACATTACAAGATCAGATGTAAGCTACAGTAAAGCATCAAACACATCAGTTATCACATTGTACACTGTATGTGTCACTTATCAGAGTAATTCAGAGAGATTTAGATGAAGCAAATTCAACTGTAAAGACTTTAAAACACAAATACACCGTATTGTTTAAAACAAATTGTTGTAATTGGATGAAAAAAAAAATCTAAGATTAGAAATCAATCATTATTCTTTAAAAATCAAGTGGCATATTTCCTTAGTTGACAGAACCAATGAGCATCACAAAAGAAATCTGTTAACAAAAGTCACTGCTCTGTTACTTTGGCACAACTTTAGAACCTTTCTGTGGCTGACATTCCCATTTAGTGGAGACCAGGTGAAATGCCTTCAAACCAGTGTTATAACTGATATAGCAGATATTGTGTCATAAGGACATTTTTGGAAATAAGGGAATAAGTTAACTCCCAGAGTTAGGAAATTACTGAGTCATCGTGTCAGTTAGTGTTAAAAAAAGTGTGATTCTGATATATTCTGGGAAACTGGGCCTGTAATAATAATAATAATTATTATTATTGATTGTCCCTTTTGGGAAATTTGTCTTGCATCTCAACAAACAACAGCACAGCATCACCAATTGGCCAACCTCACTGAAATTCTTTCTGTATCCGCAAAGCATCTCAGAGTAAGAGTGGGGATGTAGGATCATCTCTTCCCTGTCCATAATCTTATTCATTATGATCTAAAAAGTAAAACTCATCCAAGATCAGTACTCCTATTCTGAGATGCTTTATGGACACAGGGCCATACCTTGCAACCTTTCGGACACTCGTCCAACGCTCTAAACACTAGGCTACGCTGCCACCTTGTGTACATCCAAGGGCCGGCCATGCTGCCCTGTTCTGAGCCAATTACAACTTTCCTAAATCCTGAACAGTAGTCCAGGTGCGACTAAACCATCGCCTGTGGGACCTGCCTTGTTGATAGTGCTGTTGGGAAGGTAGAGCAACGCTTTATTATGGATATACTCCCCATTATAGCTCCTGTTGTATCAATATGTTTTGACCATGACAGTTCAGTTCAATTTGCTCGATTTCCACATTATTTCTTACACAATTGAGTTGAGGTTTAGGGTTTAGTGAATGATTTGTCCCAAATACAATGCTTTTAGTTGTATAAATATTTAGGACTATCTTATTCCTTGCCACCCACTCTGAAACTAACTGCAACTCTTTGTTAAGTGTTGCAGTCATTTCAGTAGCTGTAGTAGCTGACATGTATAGAGTTGAGTCACCCGCATACATAGAAACTCTGGTTTTACTCAAAGCCAGTGGCATGTCATGAGTAAAGATTGAAAAAGTAATAGGCCTACACAACAGCCCTGGGGAATTCCTGATTCTACCTGAATTATGTTAGTAAGGCTTCCATTAAAGAACACCCTCTGTGTTCTGTTACACAGGTAACTCTTCATCCACAATAAGGCAGGGGGTGTAAAGCCATAACACATACGTTCTGCCAGCAGCAGACTATGATCAATGTCAAAAGCTGCACTGTCTAACAAGCCCCCACAATCCAACAAGCCCCCACAATCTTTTTATCATACATTTCTCTTAGCCAATCATCAGTCATTTGTGTAAGTGCTGTGCTTGCTGAATGTCCTTCCCTATAAGCATGCTGAAAGTTTGTTGTCAGTTTGTTTACTGTAAAATAGAATTGTATCTGGTCAAACACAATCTTTTTCCAGAAGTTTGCTATGGGTTGGTAACAGGCTGATTGTTCTGCTATTTTTGTTTAATCTTTATTTGACTGGGCAAGTCAGTTAAGAACACATTCTTATTTTCAATGATGGCCTAGGAACAGTGGGTTAACTGCCTTTGTTTAGGGGCAGAGCAACAGATTTTTACCTTGTCAGCTTGGGGATTCGGTTGCAAGTCCAACACTCTAACCACTAAGCTACCTGCTGCCCCAGGTAGCCTATTTGAGCCAGTAAAGGGGGTTTTACTATTATTGGGTAGCGGAATGACTTTTGCTTCCCTCCAAGCCGGGGGCCACACACATTCTAGTAGGCTTAAATAAAAATATATGTCAAATAGGAGTGGCAATATCATCCGATATTATCCTGAGTCATTTTCCATCCAAGTTGCCAGACCAGACCCCGGTGGCTTGTCATTGCTGATAGACACCAATCGAGGTCCTCTCACCTCTTCCACAATCACTTTACCAAATGCAAAATTACAATGCTTGTTTTTCATAATTTGTTCAGATATACTTGGATGTGTAGTGTCAGCGTTTGTTGCTGGCATGGCATGCCTAAGTTTGCTAATCTTGCCAATTAAAAATGGTTTTTAAGTAGTTGGCAATATCAGTTGGTTTTGTGATGAATGAGCCATCTGATTCAATGAATGATGGATCTGAGTTTGCCTTTTTTCCCCAAATTTCATTTAAGGTGCTACAAAGCTATTTACTATTGTTCTTTGTCATTTATATTTGTTTCATAGTGTAGTTTCTTCTTCTTTTTGTTCAGTTTTGTCACATGAATTCTCAAATTTCAGTATGCTTGCCTTATCAGACTTATTTGCCAGTCCTTTTGCCTCATCCCTCTCAACCATACCATTTTTCAATTCCTTATCAATCCAAGGGGATTTAACAGTTTTTACAGCAATTTTCTTAATGGGTGTATGTGTATTAGTAACTGGAATAAGCAATTTAATAAATGTGTCAAGTACATTGTCTGTTTGCTCCTCTTTACACCCCACGGACCAACAAATATTCTTTACATCAACAACATAGGAATCACTACAAAACTTATTGTATGACCTCTTAAACACTATATTAGGCCCAGCCTTTGGATCTTTGGTTTTCCTAGATATGGCTACTATATTGTGATCACTATGTTCAATGGATTTGGATACAGCTTTCAAACAAATCTCTGCAGCATTAGTAAAGATATAATCAATACATGTTGATGATTTCATTCCTGTGCTGTTTATAACTACCCCAGTAGGTTGACTGATGTCACAGGTCAGGGTTTCTTCCTGGAGTGTACTACCTGTGGTTGCCACTAGAGAGCACCCTTGGGTTTCCACAGGTATCCAGGTGACCCGGATTGGGTTTATTGGGATCACCTGCTGGATGACTATTTAGGTTCCTCTGTGGACTGGGCCAGTTGCTCAGGTCTCATGTTTTGTTCAGTGTTCTCGTGTGCCCTTGCATTGTTGTCTTGCTATGAAGACCTTAAGTGAATATTATGGATTTATCCTTACCTCTGGCTGCTGTTTCTCTGTGCCTTGGTCCAAGTTTGTACTAGCACTATTGTCACACCTGAACCAGGTTGCAGGCACTAGTTACAGTTTGAAGCTTTCTTTTGAGTAGGCAGCCTGATGAAAGCAAGTCAATATTTAAATCACCCAGAAAGTAAACCTCTCTAATGACATCACATACATTATCAATGTAATCCAGATACTGCTTGTTAGCACTTGGTGGTCTATAGCAGCTTCCCACCAAAACGGGCTTGAGGTGAGGCAGATGAATCTGTAGCCATATTACTTCAACAGTATTTAACATGATAGCCTCTCTAATCTTTAAGGTTTTTATTCAAAGAGAAACAGAAATGTTCAATTACATTCCATGATATTCTTATGATATATATGTTGACTGAATATAAGGAAGTGATGTCAGCTAAATAATGAAGTTGATGGCGCAGTCATATATCCTCGGCACCTACATAATGCTGAGTGACTCCGTCATTCATGTATTTGGATCAAAATAATTAAGTACCAACATTCTTTGTTAGTCTTTTAACCTCTTGAAGCTAGGGGGCACTAAAGTAAACGGCCTATTTCTCAGGACCAGATATTCGAATATGCATATAATTGTCAGATTGCGATAGAAAACACTATAAAGTTTCCAAAACTGTCAACATTTTGTCTGTGAGTTAAACAGAACTTACATTGCAGGCTAAACCCGAGGAAAATCCAATCAGGAAGTGCCCCTGTTTTTGAAACCTCTCTGTTGTTATACATCCCTATTGCCCATTTAAAGGGATATCAACCAGATTCCTTTTTCTATGGCTTCCCTAAGGTGTCAACAGCCTTTAGACATAGTTTCAGGCTTTTATTTTGAAGAATGAGCGTGAACGACCACATTGTGTAAGTGGATAGGTGGGGGCTCTCAGAGTGAGTTGTGCACAAAAGAGAATGGCGGCCATTGTTACTCCCGGTGAAAAGCCAACTGTCCCGGTTGATATATTATCGAATAGATATTTGAAAAACACCCTGAGGATTGATTATAAAAAACGTTTTACATTTTTCTGTGGACATTATGGATATAATTTGGAATTTTTGTCTGCGTTGTCGTGACTGCTCTTTCCGGTGGATTCCTGGGCATAACGCACCAAACTAACGGAGGTATTTGGATATAAAAAATATCTTTATCGAACAAAAGGAACATTTGTTGTCTAACTGGGAGTCTCGTGAGTGAAAACATCCGAAGATCATCAAAGGTAAACGATTAATTTGATTGCTTTTCTGATTTTCGTGACCAAGTTACCTGATGCTAAGTGTACTTATTGTTTTGTCAAGCGATCGATAAACTTACACAAACGCTTGGATTGCTTTCACTGTAAAGCATGATTTCAAAATCTGAGACGACAGGTGGATTAACAAAAGGTTAAGCTGTGTTTTGCAATATTGCACTTGTGATTTCATGAATATGAATATTTTCTAGTAATGTTATTTGACTGTGGCGCTATGCTATTCAGCGTTGCTGATGACAATTATACCGGATCCGGCATGGGTGGTTCAGAGAGGTTAATAAAGACATGTTTTGGTTATCCTGACTTGTACACCGTGTATTAAAGTCTCTAAAAGATTACCACCATCTCTTGCGCATGTCATTTTCCGTATGAATCCATAACAAATTACTATGGCAATAAATATCATTGAATTACAGAAATACTCTAACAAAGTAGGCCAATGAAGGTAAACAAATTGGAGCTTACTGGAAAATACTCTTTCAAAATGAATGGAAGAGGCAAGTGGAAGGGGGAAAAGAGGTCAAGACAGCGCTGCTCTGAGACAAGCATGGGGGCTGATCTTGATAAATCAATGAGATTTTTTATTTTCACTGAATCTCCGTTTGGGTATTGGTTAGCCGACAATTAGGTGGGGAAATGTTAGGATTGTTTTGCTCTTACTGCAGTACATTATGAGCCGGAGCTGAGAGGATCACCAAAAATAAAGGTATTTTGGTTTCAGTGCATTTTCTTAAAAAAAAATGTATATAGCCTGTCAATGTGTAGGAATACTGTGTAATAAAATTGATAATTGTGTACTAAAAACTTGAATGTGTTTTTGTAGAGTATACAACCACAACGGGCTGCACCGAAAAAAAAACGCATGGTTCCACAGAATACCAACTGGGATAAATCCCGAGGCAAATGTGGCTTCTTCATCAACATCTTTATGCTTTCATTAATAAAATTATACAAATACTCTCGCCAGCTTTGACCCATGCCTGGGCCTGCAAGATGCAAATGTGTTAGTCAGACAAATCATTGGGTCGAAACTATAGAACAGTACAAAACAGGAGAACACAAATGGTTAATGTTCTGAAAAACACACACACCAGTTGATCAATTGCCTGTGAATCTAAACCCACAGTTAATCATGTGCCATTCCAAGGTAGGTTATATTTTACAGAAAATCTTATCAGGCCTACTTATTGCATCTGTTTTCTAGCAATAAAGTAAATGATGAAGTTTAATATTAATTAAGTCACAGCATAAATTAAACGTGAGCCTACACAAACGTGGACTATACAATCAAATTAAATATGCTAGTCAAGACCCTGCCAATATTCTTCTCCATGATTACTTTTTATTCAAGACAAAATACACCCGGTTCTGACATTTTTCAACAGGAAAAACAGACTTGTAGCTGACTGATTCTCAAGACCCAGCCAAACAAATGTAGAATAACATTCGATACACAAACTTATGCTACAGGCTACATGAAATAACCTGGTAGGGCTACCATGTAGCAAACAAAATCATTTGCATAGGCCAAAACTGTTTAACTTGTTGCTTCAAAACAGGCTGAATTCAGTTCGGCATAAATTAGTAAAGCTTTGCCACAGACATTTTTTTTTGTATGAATTAAATCAGGTCGGCCTACCCGTAGCTCAAAAGTTTGAGCCAATTTTGTTACTGTATTAATTGAATGTCAAGGTTGCGTGTACATGCGCTTTGAATTCCTGGCGACTATAAATACGGTTGGCTACGACGCACACCCTGAGCGTTCATCAAGCCGATAGAGAAGGCCTGTATGAACCGACATTACATTTACCCGTTTCTCGCAATGATTTATCCCATTTAAAACGGAGTGGGTGGGAAATCCTGTTCCTGCCCTCACCAGGGTTAGAGGCGCTACAAGCAACTCTGGGAGAGCTAGGACCAGATAGCAGCCTGCCAGTTAAGACAGGATAACATTGACTTAATGTAAAAGTTTGGATTTTCACTGGCATATGAAGACTAACCCCCCCCAAACGATGGGCTAATGACACAAGAGATGGTTTTTACATGTAAGCATTCACTAATAGGAAACCAAGTCAAGAGACTCACGACTAGTATACACCCAGCAGAGTAATTCTAGCAACATCCTCATGTACCAACCCCAAACACTCAGTTCTACAATCCAGTAAACAAACATCAAGTTTTGATCAACTAGAACCCATTGCACATCATTTGATGCTAAAAACACATTAGGATGCTACTAGCATAAATTGACCTACACTGAGAAAATGTAGCTTGAGTCAAATGGTCATTTAAACACCTTGACCCCTTTGTCTAAACTGGTTAAAGTAAACTCAGCAAAAAAAAGAAAATGTCCCACTGTCACCTGCGTTTATTTCCAGCAAATTACAAATGTGTAAATATTTGTATGAACATAACAAGATTCAACAACTGAGACATAAAATGAACAAGTTCCACAGACATGTGACTAGCAGAAATTGAATAATGTGTCCCTGAACAAAGGGGGGTCAAAATCAAAAGTTAGTCAGTATCTGGTGTGGCCACCAGCTGCATTAAGTACTGCAGTGCATCTCCTCCTCCTCCTCATGGACTGCACCAGATTTGCCAGTTATTGCTGTGAGATGTACCCCACTCCTCCACCAAGGCACCTGCAAGTTCCCAGACATTTCTGTGGGGAATTGCCCTAGCCCGCACCCTCCGATCCAACAGGTCTCAGACGTGCTCAATGGGATTGAGATCCGGGCTCTACGCTGGCCATGGCAGAACACTGAATTTCCTGTCTTGCAGGAAATCACGCACAGAACGAGCAGTATGGCTGGTAGCATTGTCATGCCGGAGGGTCATGTCAGGATGAGCCTGCAGGAAGGGTACCGCATGCAGGAGGAGGATGTCTTCCCTGTAACGCACAGCGTTGAGATTGACTGCAATGACAAGCTCAGTCCGATGATACTGTGACACAGCCCCAGACCAAAAAAATGTCAGATGAAGGAAATACTGAGCTAAAGGACTGTTTTGCTAGCAGACTGGACTCTTCTGATGGCTGAGCACTTGATGGCTTTACCTTCACTCTGCGGTCCAACTCATCCCAAACCTTCTCACTTGGGTTGAGGTCGGGTGATTGAAGAGGCCAGGTCATCTGATGCAGCACTCTATCACTCTCCTTCTTGGTCAAATAGCCCTTACACAGCCTGGATGTGTATTTTTGGTCATTGTCCTGTTGAAAAACAAATGATAGTCCCACTAAGCACAAACCAGATGGGATGGTATATCGCTGTATAATGCTGTGGATAGCCATGCTGGTTAAGTGTGCCTTGAATTCTAAATAAATCACTGACAGTATCTCCAGCAAAGCACCATCACACCTCCTCCTCCATGTTTCACGGTGGGAACCACACATGCGGAGAACATCCATTCACCTACTCTGCATTTAACAAAGACATTTGGACATTTCCACCAGTCTAATGCCCATTTCTCGTGTTTCTTGGCACAAGCAAGTCCCTGCTAATTATTGGTGTTTAGTTGTGGTTTCTCTGCAGCAAATCGACCATGAAGGTCTGATTCACGCAGTCTCCTCTGAACAGTTGATGTTGAGATGTGTCTGTTACTTGAACTGTGTGAAGCATTTATTTGGTCTGCAATCTGAGGTGCAGTTAACTCTAATGAACATATCCTCTGCAGCAGAGGTAACTCTGGGTCTTCCTTTCCTGTGGTGGTCCTCATGAGAGCCAGTTTCATCATAGCGTTTGATGGTTTTTGCAACTGCACTTGAAGAAACATTCAAAGTTCTTGAAATGTTCTGTATTGACTGACCTTCATGTCTTAAAGTAATGATGGAGTGTCGTTTCTCTTTGCTTGTTTGAACTGTTCTTGCCATAATATGGACTTGATATTTTACCAAATAGAGCTTCTGTATACCACCCCTACCTTGTCACAACACAACGGATTGGCTCAATCTCATTAAGAAGGAAAGAAATTCCACAAATTAGCCAGGCACACTTGTTAATTGTAATGCATTCCAGTTGACTGAAGCTGGTTGAGAGAATGTCAATAGTGTGCAAAGCTGTCCTCAAGGCAAAGGGTGGCTACTTTGAAGAATCTCAAATATACTTTGATGTGATAAAGGGAACACGTTTTTGGCATGATTCCATATGTGTTTTTTAATAGTTTTGATTTCTTCATCTAAAGAAAACCCCTTAATTTAGTAGGTGTGTCCAAACTTTTGACTGGTACTGTATGTCATTGTTGTGTTATTTTTTTCACTCAGGTTCCCTTTATCTAATTAATATTAGGTTTTGGTTGAAGATCTGAGAATATTCAGTATTAAAAATATGCAAAAGTAGAGAACATTTGAAAAGGGGGAAATACTTTTGCACAGCACTGCTGTGTATCTTGCATTTCAGGATGTACAGTGGAAACCTGAACAAGTTGCATTTACAACTGGAGCAGGCTAGAGATTTGTGCAGGCGATTTCCAGAGACAATTCGTAGATAACAATAGATTGTAGCAACTGGGCAACTGTAACAACTAGAAAGAGCAGATGTTTGGCTTCATCTCAACAGTCAAATGTTTTTTCCTTGACATAGGAGCTGGAAGTGAGATGCATTTTGCTGAAATATAGTGCTGTAATAATATGAAATACTATACCCTTCAGCTCTTGACACAGTACCTGAACAATAAATTCGGGCATTTTGAGATGACAGGTGCATTTGGAAATAAATTCTCATGCTTGATTGTGTCAATATTACTAAGTTGTACTTTCATGATGAACTTTATTCATTTCAGATGAGATATAATAACATAAAGATTTTCTTCTGATTAACTATTTTTGGTATTAAATCAGTGATTTGAAAAGGTTTCAAAGTGAAAGCATCCCATAATAATTCCTGATGTATTGCACACTTTACTATACCATGTGGATCCCAGTAATCATGGACTTCTGTGTCATTCACGATCATTGACAATTTTGAGTATGAAATTTCATTACTGGTCTGTTTCACCATGCAGTACCACACTCCTGTGTGACCTGTGGCGTCACACATCTCTCAGCTCCACCATCTTCCTGCGGATTTGTTTGATGTCCTTTTGCAGCTTCTCCTTGTCCAGCCGGGCTTTGGTGTCACCGATCTGCCTCAGCGAGTCTATGGCATCATGGATAGACTGGAACCCTGGCCGTCAGAGAGGTGGGGGATAAGGAGAGTCAGTCCCTACAACATGACTTACAGCCTTGCAGACTCTCCTATAGGCTCTGCCTTACTGCTGCTGCTGTGTGTTGAACATTAAGAACCTTGTCAATTATGCACTGTCCTCCCCTCTCTTTTCCCTTCCTTTCCTCTGAAGACAGAGTGAACGATTGAGGGGTCTGAAGCGCTAGCCTCGCAGCCTTATTAAAGCTGAGACTGAGGCGTGATTCATCCCTGCGTTTATTGCTAGTTTTATTTACTGAGCTGTCCCTTCGCCTTTTATCACAAGGGTTTCAGAAGCCCTGCAGAGCGAAGGCCTTAGAGCCAACATCAGCTCCTTGGGGAAATTAACTATAAACTGGAATCAGAAAATTGGCATTAGATGTCAATCCAACAACAGGCTGCCGTGCTTACGTCCACCCCATGACTTATTAACGGAGAGATGATAGGGACATAGCTAACATCGCCCCAACTGCATGCTTGAAGGCTTGGTGGAAGGGCCTGTTACAGTTTCTTTTTATGTTGTTTTCATGTCACATCGAGTGGATCGATTTGACTAGACCCTGTTTATGGAAACCCCAATAAATAAATCAATATTTCACGTTTGACTTCCCTGATGTCTCATGAAAGACGATGTTTGTCACTGCTGTTACTATGCTTCAGTGGTGTGCTCATTATCTATCTGCTCCAAAAGGCACCATTCTCAATTAGTTTCTGAGCTCAGGTGGCACTTATCAGGCCTACTTAATCAGAACAGGCCCACACAACTGTGAGGTGTGTAATTTAACTTTGCCAAAGAAATACAAGCTGAGAGCTCATTGCTAATGTAGGCCATTGGATCTAGGTCTTTAATGCACCTGCCCAGTTGTCCTATTTATCGTTCCTTCGCTGACCCCTATTGTGACAGTCATCCACTCCGTATATAAGTTATATCGAATACCCAGAGTTTTTCCTGGTAAAGGTCTCCTGTCTCTGTTATTGACAGTGTTAGTGAGGGTGTGAGTAGCGACCTGACTGGTAGTCCTGTTTGATCAGCTGCAGCTCTTCCCGGAAGCTGGTCTCCAATGTGCTGATCCTACTGTGGAGTTTCCTCTTCGAGTGCTTTACCCTGTCTGCCTGGTGCTCCTGTTCCAGCTGAATCTCTGCTCTCTCCACACGGACTGACAGCAGCCTGACCTGCTCACTGAGCCTCCCATCTGCCTCCACCTGCACACACCCACACGCCTTACCATAGTCCAGCAGACAAACACACTAAAACACACACACATATATACATACTACCATTTTGTCCTGCAGTAGAGACCGTAGCACCTCACTGCCATGTCTGTGTGTCTGTGCTGAGCTGCTTAGCTGTTGCTCTGTCCACATCCTGAGTCTGTCTGTGTCCTCCCTCGCCTCCCTTACCACACCAGAGCTCCTGTAGGTGGAATATATATGTTATTGATGTTATATCCACATGCAACTGGGTACAGATTGTTGAGGATTGTGAACAATCATATACACCTCACAAGAGTCACCTCTGACAGTCTGGTTAAGGATGGTTTACTGAGAAATGGACCTAAACAGTTGCACAACTATCTCAATAGTCTATCTCAGATTTAGGGTGTCACTTCTTATTAACTGAGTATGTTTCTATAGCAGGCCCTGCAGTTGGATGGGAGGAGGAGGTAACCTAAACTATGTTCTCTTGGGTAGTTATGCCAGTGACCTTCTCAGCAACAGCACACTCTTTGTTTTGTTTGGTCTGCAAGCCAAGCACTTCTCTGCTGCACTCAAATGCTGCCTCTCCATTAGAAGTCCACAGCCAGGCTTTCTCCATTTGAGAGGAGAGACTCGAGACAGCCATCTGTCCACACTAATCGTAAATAGCAGAGGAAAGTCTCAAAAACAGTGCGGTGAAAGCTGCCAGCTTGGATATGCCGAGTTAGTTTCCCACAAAGGCTTTCTGCAAGTTTTAGCACAATATACTCGATCACTCATCAATAATTGCCTCAAGGGTGTGACGTTATGTCTTAGCCCCTTAGCTTCTCAAATACAGCATGCCTCATTCCTCTCATCGAGTGTTTCCTCTTGACAGAGTTTCAGTGAGGCAGCATCTAGGGTGGGTATCGGTGCACTGTGGGTTGTGTACCTGCGTGTGTACCTGCGTGCATGTAGCAATGCATATGCCACAACCACCTGAGGACATCTCCTTTTAAATTATCTAGTTCCTGTGTTTGAGGAGTGCAAAATCCCCTTGCCACTTATTTTTCCCTGGATTGTTTGCTTTCATTTTACTCTGGCGACTCTTTCCCACTCTTGCTCGTGCCATTTTTTTTGTCCATTAACGTAATGACCAAGGAAACGTTTGTGATGACCTGTCAAATGCACTTAGGTAATGGCTGAAATGAGCTCAATGAAATACATTGGCTTTTCCGTTGCATCTATAGGAGCACTGATGCTTGTTGGCGATTTAACACATCGTCTAGAGACATTTTCTACGCAATTGAAAAAAGTAATGATTTCATACAGTTGTAACGTTTACAAATTAGATGCGCTGGAATATGTATTCATTTATTCATGTATGTCACGCCCTGACCTGAGTATTCTTTGTTTTATTTATTTATTTTGGTTAGGTCAGGGTGTGATGAGGGTGATGTGTGTTTTTATCTCATCTAGGGTTTTTATACTGTATTGGGGTTTTGTAGGTTTATGGGGTTGTTATCATCTAGGTGTTTATGTAGGTCTATGGTTGCCTAGACTGGTTCTCAATTAGAGGCAGGTGTTTATCCTTGTCTCTGATTGGGAGCCATATTTAGGCAGCCATCTTCTTTGGGTATTTCGTGGGTAATTGTCTATGTTATGTTGCACGTTAGCGCAGTGTTTCGTTAGCAGTCACGGTTGTGTTATCATTTTGTTTAAGTGTTCTTTGTGTTCTTCAATAAAGAAGTATGTATTATAACCACACTGCGCTTTGGTCTTCTCCATACGACAATCGTGACAATGTATGTAACTACACCTAGTGTATATATGTGCAATTCCACGGGCCAGCATCCTTGCGGGACGCTTTCGACACCTTGCAGAGTCCATACCCCGATGAATTGAGGCTGTCCTTACCAAAAGGGGGTACGTCCCAATATTAGAAATGTGTTCCTACTGTTTTGTTCACTCAGTGGATTTGAGCGCATTACAAGAAGAAAAGTTACATTATACAATAAATGTAATACCTGGAATTTAAAATAATAATAATTTAAAACTGAATTCCCACCAAAATGCCTGAACTTCATTCATTATTTGTCCTTGCCAGTAAAATATTTTGTGCTATACTGTAATTCAGCCATCTGATGGATTATAGTTTGGATTATCTTTATCCATTTACAACTTGCATTCATTATAATTGTTATTTTTTACTTTTTACAACTTCAATGACTGTTAGTGTGCGTGTGTGTGTCTGTATTTTTGTTTGTGTGTGGTTTGAAGGGGCAGGGCTGTGCAACATGATGTGCTTAAGCTATTCATTACCTGTACCTGGGGCCAGGCCATGATGGATTAGATACAGATGGATTACCTGCTTGGGTCAGATCTTAGTGTCTCCATTGTAAAAAAATACAAATGTAAAACTGGTGGATTCAACATTGAATAATGATTTTGCCTCACCACTTATAATGGCAAAGGTAGTGCATTTCACAAGGAAAGGAGAGAGCTATCTCTTATATTGCCTATGAAAAATAAGCATGTAAGACCAAGCTTCCTTGATGTAGGGGCTTTGACCTAGTTCCTTCGTGGTGCTACTACATGATGTACTGTTATATTCAGTGGCATAGAATACAGCGTAGGTACTAGTATTCGTACCCCGTTCCCCCCATAAATAGTATGATTAAGTTGTCTCTCAACAGGCTTTTAAAGGTCAGTGTCTAGGTTGTGTGTTAAATGGGGTTACTGTAAGAGCACAAGACACACTTGGCCTCCAGGAGCTTGATTTGGCTGTGCAGGTCAGTCCAGCTGTTTCTCTGGCCGTGGGTCTGGTCCACCAGCAACACCTCCAGTCTGCTAACTGCCTGAGACAGCTGCGCGCGCGCACACACACACACACACACACACACACACACACACACACACACACACACACACACACACACATTTTAAATACTTGATTTGAATCCACCAATCAAATGTACATTAAAAAAGGATCCAAACATTTAAAGGTCCTTGTATGCATGGACACTCCAGACAGACAGGAAGGCAGACAGACAGACGGACAGATAGACAGGCAAACAGACAGGCAGTGTAAACAGTCAACTCAGCCTCAAACCTGGCCCCTGTGTGACATACACATGAGTTTATTTCCAAAACGCTATATTCCATATTCGCTATATTCTGTGTTGATGTGTGTGAAAAATATTACTGTTCTCAGATTTGTTGTTTTAATAGATTTTAGATGTGTTTTTTTTTTTATAAACGCTATACATCCATTGTTTAGCTGGACATCTGCTAAGTGACAAACATTTCAAATGTAAATGTTTTACATACAGATCTCATAGGACTGTATTGAATAATTATTATAATAGTTTTTTTATATATATCTTGATGTCACAAATGTATCATTTGTAGAAAAAAAAATGTTATGTAGAAATGTGTTACCTTTGACTGTGTAAAACCTAGCAGTACTACTTATTTATCTGAGAGTGAGGCGGATATACTGTATAGCAAAAAAACAACTTGATCAACATGTGCAAAATGTGCAATTCACTGGCTAGATGCTGAGGCTGTTTTGGGGGCTCTAAAGCCTTCATGTGTTTGTCAACCCCAGGCCACAATTCACTAATACTCTAATTAGAGAATTGTGGCCTGGAGTAATATCCTCTTTCACTCTTCGTCAAACACAAAAGTCCAGCCAGTTTTTGCTACAGTCGTCATCCCTACTATGTACTGTATGTATTCAGTGAGAGGCCATGTTGGTTCCTTCAGGAAAGGAAGCTAAAATGAAAGGGAGATTCCTTTATGCATCTTGTTGTGAAGTGCTTGGTCAAGTTGAGTCTGACCTAAAAGCAGTCCAGTTGTTCAGAACCCCTAACCTTGATGTCTATCTCTCTCAGTCGCTCTCCCAGACCTGACTTGACCTCTGACACCTCCTGTTGGAGCCTGGCGATCTCCTGTGCCCTGTCGCTCACATCACCTGACAGCTTGGCAATGCTGGCATCACACCTGAGAGTGAGACAGGGAAAGAGAGATGTCTTTATCATTACAGTACAATACACTCCCACCTGGCTTGACCATCTCTGGGAAGTTTGGGTGTCAAATGAAAGCTAAGAGTCTATATTTTTGAGAAATTCAGTTATTTATACAGTACAAGTCAAAAGTTTGGACACGCCTACTCATTCAAGGGTTTTCTTTATTTGTACTATTTTCTACATTGTAGAATAATAGTGAAGACCTCAAAACTATGAAATAACACACATGGAGTCATGTAGAAACAAAAAAGTGTTAAACAAATCAAAATGTATTTCATATTTGAGATTCTTCAGAGTAGCCACCCTTTGCCTTGATGGCAGCTTTTCACACTCTTGGCATTCTCTCAACCAGCTTCATGAGGTAGTCTCCTAGAATGCATTTCAATTGCTAAAAGTTAATTTGTGGAATTTCTTTCCTTCTTAAATACATTTGAGCCAGTCAGTTGGTTGTGACAAGGTACTGTAGGTTTGGTATACAGAAGATAGCCCTATTTGATAAAAGACCAAGTCCATATTATGGCAAGAATAGCTCAAACAAGCAAAGAGAAACAACACTCCATCATTACTTTAAGACATGAAGGTCAGTTAATATGGAACATTTCAAGAACTTTGACGGTTTCTTCAAGTGCAGTCGCAAAAAACCATCAAGCGCTATGATGAAACAGGCTCTCATGAGGACCGCCACAGGAAAGGAAGACCCAGAGTTACCTCTGCTGCAGAGGATAAATTCATTAGAATTATGCAATTATGCATTAGAATGCACCTGAGATTGCAGCCCAAATAAATGCTTCACAGAGTTCAAGTAACAGACACATCTGAACATCAACTGTTCAGAGGAGACTGCATGAATCAGGCCTTCATGGTTTTCTTCTGCAAAGAAACCAATACGAAGAAGAGACTTTCTTGAGCCAAGAAACACAAGCAATGTACATTAGACCGGTGGAAATCTGTCCTTTGGTCTGATGAGTCATAATTTGAGATTTTTGGTTCCAACCACTGTGTCTTTGTGAGACGCAGAGTAAGTGAACGGATGTTCTCCGCATGTGTAGTTCCACCGTGAAGCATGGAGGAGGAGGTGTGATGTGTGGGGGTGCTTAGCTGGTGACCCTGTCTGTGATTTATTTAGAATTCAAGACACATTTAACCAGCAAGTTAATAACCTGTTAATTCATATGCCTTGCAACAGTGATATATAGGCCTCATTGGCCAGTACGGAGAATTAAGTAAAACCACAAGTCCAAATCCCTATCTCCATCCATGGCTCATTTAGGAAAGGGCCAATTTTAGATAGCTGGCTAGCCACTAGAGGACAACAACAAAACAAGATGCAACAATTCAAGTTTCTCTGTCAATGACACATTTGATAGTAGTGACACCAAATCCAAGCTGGCTTCCCTTGACACTTTTTTTGGGTGTGCCAGGACCATTCACAGTTAAGCTCACTCAGTTTAGCTCAACCCTGATTGGGCAATTTTGTATTATTTTTGTCAAGGAAGGTCAGATGCTTGCTGGCTTCCCTTGTTTTAAATGCTACAGGCGGCAACAATGTCAGAGAAAGCAGACAAGGCGGACTGATCCAAGATGGTGGATTGAACAAGATGTAGATCACCTCAAGATAAAAAAGTAAAATTCAATATCATTAAGTTAGACTAAATTTTAGCACTTCACAAACTGGTGGGTAATAACCTTCAATCTGGATAACAACACAAAAAAAATCATAAGACTAGAGAAATGTATCAACAATATTACAAAAACAAGTAACACCCAAACATGGAGAGTAAAACAGGGGAACCAATCTCAAAACAAAAACAAAACCCGTCTTGAACGTGTACACCGTTTCGTACAGAGAGGGCAAGGTTATGAACGCCCAATCGTTGCCAAATTTGCTTTCATTAAAGATAAAATAATGGTTAAAAGCCAGAGTAAAAGACTTGCTGGCACGAAAATAGGAATGCTCAGTTCCCGAAAGAAATGGCAGAACGTTGCAAAGTTCTGAAAGCAATCTTCAAGGAAAATAGATTGAAAGGGAAATACATAGCTCTCGTAGTCGATGAACTGTATATTGATAACCAAATGTTCAGAGACACAAAGACTACTCCATGGCTATTCTAAAAATGACAACATTCGCATAGAGGAGGCGAATAATGGAACACACAAAACTATCCATGTTAGGGATTGTAATAGTGCAAAAAAAATAGATAGAAAAGCAATCTTCAAATATAACTAATTGGAACACAAAAGTACTAATTCAACATGGTGTAGATAAACACAGCAGGCAGAAGGCACAGTATGTGGGTATGTGAGGATGTATTGTGATGGAAGGTGTTGTGTGTTTTTTGGTGCTTGGGAAAGTGTGGCGTTAAGTGAGTGAGAAAGAAAATGGTTTGTACATACAGTATGCATGTCTGCGAGCTGGGGTTGTGAGAGAGCTTTCAATTTTGTGCAGATGAGGGATATACATTTTATAATGAATTATACATCTCATTTACTTATTTATTGTCCAATAAGGGTGGAACAACATTTTTAAATAAATGATACATCTAATTTATTTATCTATGGTCCTATCTTGATGGGACGGTCAACAACCCTATACGCTAGACACCAACCTGAATGACTCAGACACTAAAGAGATGTCCTTATCTGTTTTATGGGCCTGCTGTAAGCTGCCTGTATGCAGCCAAAATGCAATCAGAGACCTTCTAGAGCAGCACCGCCCCCTCAAGATTCTAAGCCTGCCTGGCAGGGTTGGTCCTGCAAAGGCAGAGCTCCCTGATGGGAGAGCATAATATACAGGGAAATTCTCAAAGCTGCTAATGAGAACCTTGACGACCTTGTACGTAGCCGGTTCCCCCACCCAGGCAGTGACAGTGCTGGGAACACTAGCTGTAGTAACCCCCATGGGGAGGGGGTCACACTGACATTCAGAGAGGGGGCATATTATTGTGGCCCTGGTGGCACAAAATCATCATCAAAGGTCTGACTGCATGGAGATGCTTGGGATTATGGTCACAACGGGGGATCATGTGTGGGTGTTTCAGGGGAAGTATATCTGACCTCCATCATCTAGGACGTGACAATGGTTAATTAAATCTCCCCATTTCTGCCCATTTTTGTTTTCATGCATCTGTATATGCATTCGTAAATCAAGACCTTTCTTCAGTTGGGCTCTGGGATGGTGCAACTGTTGAGCATCTGAGTGTATGGTTGATTGTGGGGGAAAGGGGTTGAGTGTGTATGAGTGTATGAGGGTTTGTGTGTGTGTGTGTGTGTGTGTGTGTGTGTGTGTGTGTGTGTGTGTGTGTGTGTGTGTGTGTGTGTGTGTGTGTGTGTGTGTGTGTGTGTGTGTGTGTGTGTGTGAAGGTGTGTGTGTGAAGGTGTGTGTATGTATCCCACAACTTGCGAGGGAGTAAAAGATGTTAGAGCCAATATAGGATGAATCACAGTAATTGTTTGCTAAAATAATAATTGCTGGCCAAAATTGTAATGTTCGTAATGGCAATACTTTTAAGAGGTAACAATCCTTTGCATAAACTGCCTACATTACGACAAATATTAATTGATAATTAAGGAAATTAAGATAAACAGGATTTTTAAAATAGATATATATTTTTTAATAGCTATATATAATACAAATCGAGGTGAGTGCGATGGATCTGCTTCTGTTCTGTGGGTGGCACTATGTGCTCTTTTCGAAGGATGGGTCCCTCTTCACTGTTGACGTTGAGACTGGTGTTTTGCGGGTACTATTTAATGAAGCTGCCAGTTGAGGACTTGTGACTAGTGTCTGTTTCTCAAACTAGACACTAAAATGTAATTGTACTCTTGCTCAGTTGTGCACCAGGGCCTCCCACTCCTCTTTCTATTCTGGTTAGTGCCAGTTTGCGCTGTTCTGTGAATGGAGTAGTACACGAGTTGAACGAGATCTTCAGTTTCTTGGCAATTTCTCGCATTGAATAGACTGACGAATTTCAGAAGAAAGGTCTTTGTTTGCTGATGCTCCAGATACTCAACTGGTTTAAGAAGGACAGTTGTATTGCTTCTTTAATCAGAGCATCAGTTTTCAGCTGTGCTAACATAATTGCAAAAGGGTTTTCTAATGATCAATTAGCCTTTTAAAATGATCAACTTGAATTAGCTAACACAACGTGCCATTGGAACACAGGAGTGATGGTTGCTGATAATGGGCCTCTGTACGCCTATGTAGATATTCCATAAAAAAAATAGTCATTTACAACATTAACAATGTCTACACTGTATTTCTGATCAATTTGATGTTATTTTAATGGACAATAAATGTTATTTTCTTTCAAAAACAAGGACATTTCTAAGTGAGCCCAAACCTTTGAATGGTGTATATATATATAGATATAATTACAAAAAATATATATGGGGATTGGAAATGATGCAGACAATTACATTGAAAAAACTGTCATACTTGTTTGGGACAGACAGCATCAGATAGATGGCACTGTTTCCCTTGCTCGGATGCTTTCTCCTGTGTGATACAATCAGCGTCTTGCAAATCGATGGCCTCCATGAATACATGCCACTGAAAGTCTATGTTTCAGTAAAGTAATAATAAGTTCAGTACAGTCCTGTGCTGTACTCTACAGTAGAGTAGAGTAGAGTAGAACAGTAGAGCACACTATAGTACAGTATAAGGTACTGTATTGTATTGTACGATACTCTACTGTACTCCACTCTACTATTCTGTACTATACTGTACTGTCCTCTACTGAGCTGTACTTTGATGTCCAAACTTGTGTGAACTATAGACGTCTACGATTGGTTCAGATTTGGTCCGGTGCGGACCAACCAATTCTGGTATTTTGTGGGCGGAGTTCAGTAAAATAATAGCCAGTGTGTAGAATAATGCTCAAATATGCGAATGCATATTTCATAATATGCATATTTCATGTTTTGAATACACATTTCAGAATGGATAACCCCAAGTGTTTCACCATGCGACAGATAATAATCAACAACGGACTATACTAAATATATTCACGTCACCAAATAATTGATTTAATCACACTGTTTTGCAATGAAGGTCTACAGTAGCCTCAACAGCACTTTGTAGGGTAGCACCATGGTGTAGCCAAAGGACAGCTAGGACAGCTAGTTTCCATTGTCCTCTAGGTACATTGACTACAATACAAAAGGAGCCTTGTGGTTACTTCCACAGTAAATATGACAACTTCCAGAGTACGTCCTCCAACCTATTAGACCTTTCAGCATGAACTGACATGCTGTCCACCCAATCAAAGGATCAGAGAATGAATCTAGTAAAACCGGGGATAAACATATCTGAATTTCTCCAATAGAAACTCTAGTTTGCAACTGTTAGACTAATGACTACAGATCCCTAGATCAGCTAGATACAGAACCCTAGATCAGCTAGATGCAGGCAAGATTGTGCAGGGCGGTTTTGAATATGTCAATGTCTGTCACCTTGATCACTCAAATTTCTCTTGACCTGTACACCTACGTTGTAAACGTTCATTCATAGGCTAGGTTATAGCAACCTCATGATGGGTACGGGAAGAATTTGAGTATCACGTAGTAGCCTAAACCTATCAATGTTACATTGACTGGGGTGAATGTATTATGACTGACAGTCATCCAATATGCCATAATAGAAATAGAAGGCTATGCTCATTTAAAAAATTATCGTTCTCTTCATGTTAAACGGCACCGACCACCACTGGTCTGACTGCACTGTATAGCTCTATGGTTCTTTAATTGATCTGGTCCAGTGGTTCCCAACCTTTTTTTTTTACAGTCACTGTACTACCAACTGAATTTTGCTCTGTCTGGAGTACATCTGAAGTACCCCCTCATGTACATTTTACCAGTAGGCCTATAGTTGCAAGGTCGAATCCCCGAGCTGACAAGGTACAAATCTGTCGTTCTGTTCTGTCATTGAAAACAAGGATTTGTTCTTAACTGACCTGCCTAGTTAAATAAACGTACCACTGGTCAATGCCTTTTATCAACACAAACAGAGCTTCAGCTAAATGTGTCATCACCTACTGTAGCTTCCCCTTTGCTCTGTTACAAAGCACAATGTGGAGAGCAACAATGTATCATGATACCTTTTACTGGTACTCTACACTTAGTTTTACTTGTTTACAAGAACAGCAGACAACCTGATTATTAATGAATTGCCCAAAAGCGGTAAATCGTTCAAGTTGGAGAGCTTTAGACAACCTTGGTAGACACTAAATCAACACAGCACTGAGCAGCCACTTCTCTCCCTCGCTTGACTGTCCTCCCCAACCTCCATGCATGACGCCATCTATATTCTAGACTGGGCTAACCTGCTGTGACCCACACACGGATCCTCATTTCCTATCAGAGAGATTCATCTGACCAGCCTGGAACTCATATGTTCCTCCTGATTACAAATCTATATTCACACCTCTCTGTTTGGTTTGCCAGATTTTGATAGCAGATATGGAATTCCAGATGATCAATCAAATATGATGAAGGGAGATGCTTCATAGCATTTTTTCTACTTGGACGAGTATCAAATACACAAACACACTCAACACACGCACGCGCGGACACACACACACACTTCTAAGGATGGGAGCTATATAATTTCCATAATGCAAATTGTAAAGTTCTGCTTTGCCAGGTATGGAAATTAAACAGACTTTCATGCAACCCATCATAACACTAATGAGTGTTATTGTTTGTGTGAGTGTGTGAGAGACAGTGACTCAGTTATAGTAAATGCATACCTGGCCACCCTGCCCCTGAGGTCACCAAAACCAGCCAGGTTTTTGTGATCCAGACTCTGCATAGCAAAAGAGGTCCCAGAGGTGACACTGTCCCGCTGGGCTATCTGACTCTTCAGAACCTGCGGGGAGAACAGATCGAGGCACTGTCAGGTGGTATCGGCCTGTTGCTAGAGATCATCATCGCTCACGCACTTACTCTCCTCTTGCATGGACAATCACTCGCAGAACCATTCAAATGAGTTGAGCTCCACTCACCCTATATCACACGACTGTGCCCTGGCAGATAAACCAAAAGAATATTGAGCTCCTGTGCGACAGGTGTATTAAACGTTATCACACCTCGTTTTCCATGTAGAGGAGTAAAATCCTGGCTCTGCTTATTGCTTCTCTCGCTCTCTCACACACACTAATTACCTCATAATTTATCGTTTTCATTTCAGATGCAGTAACCGTGAATGGCGAACATTTTGTCAAAATAAATACCCACATTTTGCCATGTCCCCTTGTGTTTGTGAGGTCATTGCTGTGGAGGAAAATATGACTCCAGACACAAATCTATTTGATCTATCTATTTCATGCGCCACTGTTATTACGCAATCCCTCTTTTAAGTGGCCCTGTTGGCAACCGTTCCAGAACTCATTGAGGTTTATTGGATGTCGTTAAAATTTCTGCTTACTTATGAGGAATACGCCATGAGCCTGAATGAGATTCAGTGAGGCTTTGCTCAGTGCAGCATAATCAAATCAGCCTGATCTGGCAGAGAGAGAAAGAGAGAGACTCACACAGAGACACTCACAGATGTAGGATCTTAATTTGAGCCAGTTTTCTACAGCAGTAAAACAATCCTGCAGCAACAGGACATTTTAATTATTATGAATATTATAATTAATGGACATTTTTGTAGGGTTGATACATTTTACGTTAGGGCAAATCAAGTTTGTGGGAAGTGGAAAGTGGAAATTAGAAACTTTAGAAGCCTTTTTAAAACACAAATACACGTATAGGTTTGCATTCCCAGCAACAAAGGGTGATCAAATTAATATCCTATCTGTAACACTCTCTTGTCAATCTGACCTCGCGCTCCTATACTCACCGCTCTCAGGTTTTCTACACTACCATATGTATTAAATGTACTCCTTCCATTGTTTATTTATTTTCTGTTATGCTCTTGTGTCTTGTGCATTTAGATTTTCATTGAACTTGTCGACACAGTACAGCAATACCACACATGCAAGTTATGGTCATGGTTATGATGAACATGATTACATGAACCAGTTTTGTAGTTCTCTATGTGCTGTTTACTGGCTGTTACCATAGAGTTTATTATCAACTGAAAACAGAACACATGTATATATGTCCTGTATGTGTGCTACATGATGACATCAATGGAGAGAGACACGTGATGCTACAGGCCTGTATGTCAGTGCTGAGCTGTTTGACGATGTGCGTGATGGTGTGGATGTGGCTCTCCAGCAGCCTGCGAGAGGAGGTCTCTGACTGGACAGAGCCCTGGGTGAAGTGCAGACTGGCCACCACCTCCTCCTTGATCCTGAACGCCTGCTCAAGCAGCACGCTCATCGTACGCTCCTGATTGGTCAGACGGCCTTCTATGACATCAGACCTTGGGGAAAAGGAGGAAGATTTAGATTCCTCTGGTAGCACTTAATGTGCATGCTGCCGTTTTGGTTTGACATAGTATTGTGCTACGACCAGTTATGTGTCTTACTAATGTGATTCATCTGTGTCCAATGAAGCTACAGATGTAGGATCTTCATTTTGTTACTGTTTTGTTGCTGAGAATTTTCCTGCACAGCAGTAAATGCAAACGTATAGTGTATTGGAGGTTAAAAAGGCTTCTGAAGTTTATAATTTCCACTTCAACATTTCAGACTTGATTTTCCTTAACAAAACACGTATCAACCCCTACCGAAGATATCCACTAATCCACATAATAATTCACATTTCCTGTTGTGGCAGGATTAGTTTCCTGCTGTAGCAAAATGGCTCAAATTAAGATCCTACATCTGTAAACTGTAAGGCTGCTTGCTTTCTTCAAACAATGAGATTACCCTGTAGCATTGCATGGAGATATGTATATCAACAGATCTGACTTGGTTGACATTGCACCTAGGCAGAGAAAATCAGGGCAGATTCAGTCTACCCTCCAAGAGGATTAGAAACACCTCTGTCAAATCTGAAACATTGTCAATTTCTGTATATCCACTCGGCGTATCCATGGGAAAGCTGCATGGCACTGGGTTTGTTACCGTATCCTCGGGCCTTTCACAAATCATATTTCCCATTGACTAGGTCTCTGTGGGTTTTCTGACGCACTATGGTGCAAACTCAATGTCTCCACTGCACTGATTGAATGAGGGTTGCTAATGAAAGGAAATGTGAGAGACTTTTTGAAGGTCAGTTTTGAAACACTTTCGGGAAAAGTATTCAGACTCCATCCTGTTTTCCACATTTTGTTACGTTACAGTCTTATTAAAACATGTATTAGATTCCCCCCCCCCTCATCAATCTACACACAATACCCCATAATGACAAAGCAAAATCAGGTTTAGGCATTTTTTTTCGTATTTATTAAAAATGAAAAAAAAAATTTCACACAAGTATTCAAACCCTTCAGTACTTTGTTGAAGCACCTTTGTTCGATCGGGTTCAAGTCCGGGCCCTGGCTGGGCCAATCAAGGACATTCAGAGACTTGTCCAGAAGCTACTCCTGTGTTGTCTTGGCTGTGTGCTTAGGGTCGTTGTCCTGTTGGAAGGTGAACCTTCGGCTCAGTCTGAGGTCCTGAGCCCTCTGGATCCGGATTTCATCAAGGATCTCTCTATACTTTGCTCCGTTCATCTTTCCCTCAATCCTGACTAGTCTCCCAATCCCTGCCACTGAAAACATCCCCACAACATGATTCTGCCACCACCATGCTTCACCGTAGGGGTGGTGCCAGGTTTCCTCCAGACATGACGCTTGGCATTGACGCCAAAGAGTTCAATCTTGGTTTCATCAGACCAGATAATCTTGTTTTTCATGGTCTGAGAGTCCTTTAGGTGCCTTTTGGCAAACTCCAAGCGAGATGTCATGTGCCTTTTACAGAGGAGTGGCTTCCGTCCGGCGACTCTACAATAAAGGCCTGAATGGGGTGAGTGCTGCATAGATGGTTGTACTTCTGGAAAGTTCTCCCATCTCTACATAGGAACTATGGAGCTCTGTCAGAGTGACCATCGGGTTCTTGGTCACCTCCCTGACCAAGGCTCTTCTCCCCCGATTGCTCAGTTTGGCCGGGTTGCCGGCTCTAAGAAGAGTCTTGGTGGTTCCAAACTTCTTCCATTTAAGAATGATGGAGGCCACTGTGCTCTTGGGGACGTTCAATGCTGCAGAAATGTTTTGGTACCCTTCCCCAGATCTGTGCCTCAACACAATCCTGTCCCTGAGCTCTTCGGCCAATTCCTTCCACCTCATGGCTCGGTTTTTGCTCTGACATACATTGTCAACTGTGGGACCTTATATAGACAGGTGTGTGCCTTTCCAAATCATGCCTAATCAATTGAATTTACCACAGGTGGACTCCAATCAAGTTGTAGAAACATCTCAAGGATGATCAATGGAAACACAATGCACATGAGCTCAATTTTGAGCATCATAGCAAAGGGTCTGAATCCGGATGTAAATGTGTTATTTCTGTTTTTACATTTGCAAACATTTCTAAAAACCTGTTTTCGGTTTGTCATTATGTGGTATTGTGCGTAGATTGATGAGGATTTTTGTTGCATTAATCATTAAAAAAAAACAAGCCTGTAATGTCATAAGAAAATGTGGAGAAAGGGAAGGGGTCTGAATACTTCACGAATGCGCTGTAGGTATAACTCACTTGTCATAAGGCTGGTACGGCTGTGACATGATTCCTCTTCATAACAGTTTTCTGACTCCCTGAAAAGAAGATAGAACATTTTGTTAAGCATGCAAAACAGCTTTCACCTTGACAGATAACACAAATTCCATTCGCTGTTACAGTAAATGGAAATTGGGTCACGGGAGGTTGCTCTTCAATTCAAACACAAGGATACAAGTCATGTTATTTCCATTAGCCTTATCTCAACTCCCTTACGTAACATCGTACTTATTAACCAGTCTGAGAAGTCCATTGTCCTCTGTAGTATATCATTTTATTGCGTTTTATTCATCAAGTAAACTAACAAAAGAAAATGCAGGATACTTACAAACCAATGTCTGGTCTACCGTGTGTTGTGTATAATGTGTTTGTTTTGTTCACTTGGTTACTGCAGTAAAGCTGAATGTGGTTTGCCAGTGTGGACTTGGCAACGTGATAATGAGGGATTGATGTTGTGTTCGTGCTGAGCTCAGCAAGGAAAGCATCTTTACTTCCTCCATTACTTTAGTGGCTAAAGTATAGTCATTTTGGCTAAAGAGTGTGATAATTGCCAGTGTTTGTGTCGTGGTAGACCAACAATACTTTTCAACTTGGATTTCTATTGAGGCTGGATTGTTCCGGAGTGTTTAGTTCACAGCAATTCAATTTGGATATGTATTCTGTCTGTTTGATTAGTTTCCATGTCTGTTGGCGCTCAACTATGGCAATCTCCTTCACTGAAAACTGCTGCTCTAGCAGAGCCTCATTAACATCTGTAAAAAGCCAATTACACATTTACAAACCTGTGCTTAAAATGTCCCTTTTCCAGACCAAATGTTAATATCTACTCAGAGGAAATACTTTTAATTGCCCCAGCTGAAATGCTAGTGATTACATTAAGTGATTAAATTGGAACATTCTTATTTGAAGATAACTTTCTTCTGCCCATATAATTATCTCATAGAGAAAGGGATTAGATTTGCATACGAACCCGTCCCTAAACCCAGTCAAACACCTCTGGGCCATGGCAGAAAGGTCTAGTGGAAGATGGTTTCACCAGTACATGCAACACTCTGCAGTGCAGATTTAAAAGCTGACCTCGTGTCTCATTCCCTTGCCCTCCAATCGATTCCATGCTGATTAAAGTAAGACGACTAGCGCTGTGATTGATTTAGCCTATCCTCCAAATTAATCCGTCTAAGAGCTTCTCCTAATCCAAGAGATTTTTTTATTGGGCTGTACTTTTTTCCCCCAACATTCTCTTGAATTATTTACCCCTTTCCAAGTCTAAATTACTGTGTTGAAAAAATACCTACCTTCCTGAGTGATTTTTTTCCTCCTTCTCATTTACCCTATACATATATGTATGTTACCAGGGTGGAGGTACTGTACATCTATTCAGTGAATTACAGTAGCCATGTAATATGGAACTGAGCTTATTTGTCTGTTTGAATGAATTGCTTGTGAGCTCTGATTGGTTGCAGTTGTGACCATGAAGAATGCACCTCCACCAGATGGTGGTTCATTTTCCAGAGGGACAGAGGGAAACACAGGGACTGAGCTGCTATTGTCTCCAAGTCCCTGCACCGTCCATAGTCTGAGAAACAACATTTACATGTGACTTGTAGTTGTTCATTTAGACGTGGAGTTTGGATTAAGTACTTGGGGTGTGTTTGACTTTCAGGTGTCATGAGTTGCTTCATGAATGGATTGTGAGAGGGGTGGATAGATAGAGTGCTTTAGCAGTTTATCAGATCATCTTATAGGGATCATGACCTACAGAAATGTACATCCTGGTCCTTGGCCTGTCAGACCGCACCATATACAATATTCATGCTCACAATCCCCATGTTAATGCCATCATCTAGGTGTAATGGCAATGGGTTTGTGTGTGTGTGTGCCTAAACTAGGCCTAAGCTTGTCTCCTTTAATATTACTTTTTTGAATATGAATATCATACAGTGGACGCCTATGCATTTATCGCTCAAATCTCCGACAGCTGAACCATGAGATAGACAAATATTGTTTTAGGAAAGTAAAAACCAATAAAACAATAAACTATAACGTTTTTAATAGGCTACACATCGAAACACATTTGGGATAATTTGTTATACCCAGTTTTTAATGACACGTAATTATGGATCATGGATCAATATGGTTTGTTTGTTGACGGCGCTGGCAGCGCACAGTAGGAGGTTTCTTTCTCTCTCTCTTTCTCTCGGATCTGAACAGGTCTCTCGGATCCAAACCAGCATGGGTCTGTTTTCCACTGTCCTTTGGGTCTGACTGTCCTCGGGTCCATTCTGAACGGGTCTCTATTTAATTTTTTTAAATTTATGCATATCAGGTCAAGTGGGAAAGCCGCAGATCCAACTTTTTGGACCCGTGAAGACCTCTAGTCCTGAGTCCTGCTTCCTCTCCTTACATCAGACAATCCCACAGGATTACACTGTCAGTGTCTCTTTTTACCTTAGTTCGGTGTGTGTGTGTGTGAACGCTGCATGCCATTGTGTGTTTGTTTGTGTACATGGGATTGTGTACATGGGATTTCAAAAGACTAAATGCAGATGCACTTGTTAAACATCTGCTTGTTCCAGCTGATATTTATGGTAAACTTGACCTTAAACATGCTTAAAGGCCCAATGCAGCCATTTTTCTATCAATAACAAATCATTTCCGGGTAACAATTAATTACCTCCCTGTAATAGATATCCATTAGATTGCCATCAATGGAGAAAAATAGCTTTTTAGCAAAAAGCTCTTTCTCAAGCAATAATGTAGGACTGTCTGGGAGTGGTCTGAACCACTTGCGTACAACACTCCCCCGCAGCTCCCGCAAGATGGGGGGGGGGGGGGCTATGGGCTCTTGGAGGTTGCCCTCATAGAATTAGGAATTTATTTTCTTGCATAAGTAAAAATCTGGATTATGCCTCTACTGCCATTCATTCCGAATGAGACTGGTTTGGATTTCTTCCTGATGAATTTGTCTGCCATTTTCAGCCCACTTTGGAACTTCAAGGGTTTTGACATAGCCCCTCTAGAAATTTAATAGGATATCCAGAGGCGCCCAAAATGGTTATCCTCTGAGTGTGCTCCCTTCTCTCAGAGAGAAAGTGCATTCATTCACAACAGAGGGGAAGGCATCAAAAGGACTAATTTATTCGGCTAGTATTCATTAAACGCACGCATGCACACGCACACCCCTCTTGCAAAATGAAAACAAGATCTACTGGCCTTTGTCAATAGCATGAAATGCAATCAGAACATGTGATAACTTCAACCCACGACCAGGGGGAGGCGCATTGAATATTTTAATATGTCCAGTCAGTCTTATGTTCAGTTCTCTACTCTATCTCTATTGGAAATGTATATTGCAACTACTAACTACCAACGCATAAGTTATTAAGCGCTGTCTGTTCAACTATGTGTTTCCATCTGATTCTGACTCCAATAGGGGTGATGATTTTTCTGCCCATGCAGCCTGTGTGAACTTCACATGTATGGCAAGCGCAACGCTTCCGCTCCATCATTTACCGTTTGACCGCAACACAACACGTTTGTCATGAAATTCACACTTCAGGCGCACACATTCGCGGATGACGAAGATCCAGAAGATCTACACGAGCCCATGCGTCTTGTGCCGCTCATTGGCGCTGGAAACTGATCATAGTGGAAGTGCAGTATCTTCAGCCAACGGTGACATTCACGACGCCGTGCGCGCAGACTGGCAGGCTGCTGTACCGGCACTATGGAGGAGAAAAACAAGGACGATAACGCCACGAAGGGACAGGAATCGATGTCCTATCAACGGAGGATGTGGAAGAATTTTCAAGAAAAAACCAAACCGTTTTTGAGTCCCAAATTGGTCTCTGAACGTCGCAATCCCGACAGTAAAAAGGAGACGGGGTTATGGATGTTTAAAAGGAAAAAGAAACAGTTGGACCGTGTCTTTTCGTCCTCACAGCCCAATCTCTGCTCCTCTACCCCGTCGACTTTCCCGGGCGACCTGTCACTCGGCGGTACAGCGGTCCCTGGGAACAGCGACAACGGGCAACCTATGCAACAGCTGCTGGGTGCGGTTGGAGTGTCGGCAAGCAAGCCAGAGCTAACGGGACACGAGTGCCCGAAGCTCATCGTCTCCCATTTAATCATGTCCCACCAGAAGAGCTCCTCTCTCGGCTCTGCATGCTTCGAGAAGCTGGTAGTAAAATCTGCGGACGTTGGAGAGGAGGAACAGCTCCGCAAAAACGCCAGTGATTCTGTGAGTAACTTGGAAGTAAATAAACGTGCCACAACGTCTCCAAAAGCACCCCTTAATGATATGTGTGAATACATATTAGCAGGTTGTTTATGTATTTTAAGAAAATTGAAGAGGCTGTAGAAGTGTCAGTTTACGGACAATGACATCGCGGTATGATGGACTTTCCATTTTGTGTGTCCGTAAAAGTTACTAGATTTCCATAAATTGCCTTCAAATCCCGTCTCATTACTACACTTACACAAAATCTCAATTACAGTAGACCTATAAATTCACTGTCTGTAGATATGGGGGAGCAGGGTTTGAACCAGAAACCCTGCAAAACAAGACAAGTGTGCACTACCCCCTGTGCCATAAAGGTCCTGACCTCTGAGTAGAGCCTGTAGTAGTAAACGTCCTCATTTGTAACACCAAGTTTATTAAATTATTTTTTTTAAATATTCTACATGGATGCAAATGATTAACATTCAAATGTACAAGCGGAGTCAGCTATGAATGCTGCAGCAGTCAAATATAATTCTAATGCACATAGACAAGTTCAACAATAAAGGCCGCCTACTGCGGTGCAAGGTAACGTTAGTGGCGTTATCAGCTTGATCTCTTGCAGTGCAAAAACTTGCCTGGAAAAGTCGACCCTCAGCCACTATAGGGTTGAATTGTAAAATACATATGCCATCGAAAGGTTGCAATAGTAAACTCAAAATCCAAGAGGAAAACAGTTAGCCACTCCAGAAAAGTTAGCAAGTAAGTGCATGAACGTTTATTTGGCTGTAGGTTAATCACGCAAGCAAATGCATGTGTGGATCTATCTGTATACTAGCCATCTAAATGAGCTAACTAGCTACCTTCACTTACCAGAAGTAGCTGAGACAGAGCTGACCTTTTTTTTTGTTTTATTATTATCCTGTGTCCAGCATGCTGGCACTGGTCATGCTGAGGAGTCTAAAATATGGTCCCATGAGCAAGAAAATATTCTCAAACTCTTGCTAAATGAAAATCGCTTGCAATTCCAATTTTCATCCAGAAGCTCAAAGTAGCAACATCAAAACAACTTTCTAACAATAGACCTGCCAGTGTTTAAAAAAAATATATTCTCCTGCACATCATCAGCTGTTGCACCCAGACAGACACACAGACTGACTGACAGCCGGGAGACGATATTCTTAACCGTTAACGACATGTATTTGTCGGCTAAATTACATTTGTAATGAGGGATATAGCTAGATATACACTACTGTTCAAAAAGTTTGGGGTCGCTTTGAAATGTCCTTGTTTTTGAAAGAAAAGCAGCATCCCGAAGGCCAGCATCCCGGTGTCCCCTCTTCACTGTTGACGATGAGACTGGTGTTTTGCGGAAACTATCTAATGAAGCTGCCATTTAAGGACTTGTGAGGCATCTGTTTCTCAAACTAGATACTCTAATATACTTGTCCTCTTGCTCAGTTGTGCACCGGGGCCTCCCACTTCCCTTTCTTTTCTGGTTAGAGCCAGTTTGCTCTGTTCTGTGAAGGGAGTAGTACACAGTGTTGTACGAGATCTTCAGTTTCTTGGCAGTTCCTCGCATGGAATAGTCTTCATTTCTCAGAACATTTGGATCACTTTGAAATCGGAAATGACTATTTTCTAAATACACTGCTCAAAAAAATAAAGGGAACACTAAAATAACACATCCTAGATCTGAATGAATGAAATATTTGTATTAAATACTTTTTTCTTTACATAGTTGAATGTGCTGACAACAAAATCACACAATTGAAATCAAATTTATCAACCCATGGAGGTCTGGATTTGGAGTCACACTCAAAATTAAAGTGGAAAACCACACTACAGGCTGATCTAACTTTGATGTACTGTCCTTAAAACAAGTCTAAATGAGGCTCAGTAGTGTGTGTCGCCTCCATGTGCCTGTATGACCTCCCTACAACGCCTGGGCATACTCCTGATGAGGTGGCGGATGGTCTCCTGAGGGATCTCCTCCCAGACCTGGACTAAAGCATCCGCCAACTCCTGGACAGTCTGTGGTGCAACAGACTGGTGGATGGAGCGAGACATGATGTCCCAGATGTGCTCAATTGGATTCAGGTCTGGGGAACGGGCGGGCCAGTCCATAGCATCAATGCCTTCCTCTTGCAGGAACTGCTGACACACTCCAGCCACATGAGGTCTAGCATTGTCTTGCATTAGGAGGAACCCAGGGCCAACCGCACCAGCATATGGTCTCACAAGGGGTCTGAGGATCTCATCTCAGTACCTAATGGCAGTCAGGCTACCTCTAGCGAGCACATGGAGGGCTGTGCGGCCCCCCAAAGAAATGCCACCCCACACCATGACTGACCCACCGCCAACCGGTCATGCTGGAGAATGTTGCAGGCAGCAGAACGTGTTGTTTAAGTGTTCCCTTTATTTTTTTGAGCAGTGTATATAAATACAGGGGAAAACAGGGTCATTTTATTTGGGACTTACTTAGTCAAGCTTTAACATTCTACACAGGTGTCATACAGGAATTAGATGCTACGCAGCAGCTTAGCACAGGGATGAACAAACTAGTTTAGTTTCAATGTCTATTCAAACAGCAGTTACCTTGCCATCTACACAGCCATATATCATCTCTGCACTGTTCTGAGGTAAAAGTCATGCTGTTCACTCTTCACAGCAGCTGCCTCGACGCGCTGCTCAGAGGTTTCCGTATGGTCCTAAAACATTCTCTCTTCTACCGCTAAACACGGCTCTTAGCTATCCGCATGGTCCTAAAGCCACCCCTTAGTACTTGCTACACTGCATTTCCTTTTTAATGATTTTAGTAGCCTATTTGAAATTGTTGGTGTTGAGCTAGGGTATGGCGAATGCCATACACAATGATAGCCATCTTACTTGGTTGGAAAAAAAAATCTAACCCTGCTGTAGTCAAGATCCATTCAGCTCTCAGTACGTTTAGATAAACTAAATTGACTCCCACTCCTTCCCCAGTGTTTCTGGCTTTAGCCTCCACAGTACAACAGCTCCGTCTGACATCCAGGTGCTTGTGTAAGCAATTTGGCACACATACTTACACAAGTGCACTTTTCCCCTGTGCCAAGGACCTCTTATCCATTTCATATTTGAGACACCTGCATTCAGGTGACAGGGTGAAGGGTACTTCAATAAAAAAAAAGATCTGTGAACACTATGTGTACTCTATGGCCCCTTTACCAGAGATAGGCCTACTGTATAACCAGGGTTGCCAAATAAGCATTTCTTATTTCTAAAATGCCTCCCAGCGCTCAGGATTTAGCCTACACTTTCTAAATGAAATGAGAGTTTATGGGAAATAACAAGCCACTGCATTACATTGTCATAATTTCACAATGTAATTTGGAGAGTGAGCGGTGGTGATTCATTGTAACTTCTGAGAGTCAGTTAAACATTTATTCAATGAAAGGGGCATACAACTGGACATTCTAGGATGTCCTAGTTTGTTAACTAGTAACCACACAGTGCATACTGTCCATTGGAAGTGGGTGTATGTCATAGGGTGTATATTACTACGAGTCCCAATTCCTTTCAGAACTTTGCATACCTCACCAATGCAATGCATATCTGATGATGATGATGATGTGTGTGTGTGTGTGTGTCAGCAAGGCTGAATGGTTTCTTGATGTCACAGAATTCATATTGTCATGCAGTATCTACTGTTTTGTACCCCATATCATTTAATTTGATCATGGGAAATGGGCGGATAGACAAACTGCAGGAGAACTGTCATGCGTTTCCTCATTATCTGTCATAATCAGCATGTGTCATATTCCATGGACACTATGCGTTGCATGACGTTGATGTTGCTATTTAACAGATGCTTCTTGCCAGGGTGATAGGTGTTTCAATAGGACCTCTGTGTATTGAAATAAATCAGCTGCTGGAGTCACAGCTATGTTCATCTTTTGCGTTCAGGTCATGAGGCTCTCCACTTAACCCCAGCTCTACTGATGTCCACTTGATGAATGGCCACTCCCAGACACAATAACCTCCAGCCCATGTGAAAGTGACTGTGGGTCTGCTCTGTTCCAGTATAGATCTTGGCTAGCGTCGCACACCACAGACTCTTGTGTTTTGGTTTTGGTGACACCGACACGTGATGTTTCTGATTGGCTGGATATGTGCACACTTTTCCAGGTAGAAATCAGCCCCTGCTCCCAAGCTAAAATGCAAGGTTAGAATCATTCTGGGAAGATTAAATCCCCTCATCTCTCTCCCTTCATTTGACTCTCTCACTCTCCACCTCATACATAGCCCTCTCTCTCTCCCTCTCACCCCAGACTGCTTATCAGTCATCCTGCCTCTGTGCCCAGCTGTTATGGGCCATTTGTGAAATATTTAGCAGTCAGGAAGGAGGAAGGCCATCTTGTATGCAGGACACACCAGACTCAAATGTTGTCAGTCAACTCACAGACTGTTTCGTACAAGCGCTGTCATACTGACTGGTTTCCTGGGCCGGTAGCGTGGATGAAAAAGTGGCTGATGTGCGTGGGCCTCTGGGTTGTGGGGGCGTGGAAACATGGCCTTCACCTTCCAGTGGCAGCACCCGGCTCGATCTTAATGGCAGTTCCCTCGATGGAAGAATCAGAATCACTTTATTCAGTAAGTGCATTTGCATATATTTGAGGTTCTTGACCTGCTGCTTGCCAGAGAACGACTGATGTTGAGAGCCTGAAAGTGTCTGGGCACCATGATTCGGAGAACAACCCACTATAACATTGGTGCAGGCTTGAGCAGCAAATGCTCAAGAAATAAAGGCGTGTAGCTCTCACCTCTGATAGATTGCAATATCACCCTCTTTCTTTCCCGGACTCCCACCTGCTACTCAGGTGTGCTCAAGGTCTAGTGAAGGATACTGAGGGGAATGGAGGAAAGCCTTTCACTTGTGTCTGACTGAGCATGTTGGGCAAATGCAGCCAGACGGTCAACTACAGAGAGTTTAAGCCTATCAACAATACTCACTTTATTACCACCACATCCAAGCATCCCGGTGTGTATCTCCCCCACCTCTCTGACGTCTCCCCTGGACTGATCTCAATCTGGGTGTCTGAGTGAATGTACGACAGACACCTCGCCTAAGGTTGAAATGGAGGATTCTCTGCTCTGAGGACACATATGCATACCCTCTAAAAACAGGAGAGAACTGGGAGAATAAACAGGGTGGTGTGTGGAGAGAGAGAGAACGCCAATGCATGGCATTCTTTCCCTGAGGCGTTGCTCTCTAGATTCTGCCTCTTCTCTCGGGGCGACAGAGTTGCGTGCTAAACCACCGCATGTCTCAGTAGTCCTCTACAGCTCTCATCACGAGCAGCACAATCGGAGATGTGAATCTCACATTGTAACGTCAGATCACAGAGCACTGCTCTGTCCCTCTGACAGACAGAGCAGAAATGCACAGTAAGGCTTACTACGGTTGCCTTCTCTTCGGTCTTTTGTGTTGACACACGTTAAAAACTCAAATGTACTACAAACTACTGTAGTACTTACTGTATAACTCTGTTGTAAACTTTATAATACTATACTACACACTGTAGTATCCCTCTATCATGTGTAGTACTTACTATAGAATGTTGTCATATACTGTAGAATACTATAGTAAATACTATAGTTTTATATGAATGGAAAAAAACACTGTAGTTAATACTACAGTAATGTCCGCAAAACACACTTTTTTTTAACTATAGTAAATTGTACAGCATTTCATTTGCATATACCCTGCCAGTCCCCTCCCCATATCCCAATTTGTGCCACCCATAAGTGAGAAACCCACATGCCAAGTATGACCATATATTGTGTTCCCTACAGGTTCTAGGAAAAGAGCAGGAGCTCTGAACTATCTGTTCAGACCTCTGTCCTTCCTTCAGGTTATGGAACATTTGAAAAAGCCTCCACAAAGATAATGAAACACAAACAGTGCAATTAGGAGAACAGAAGGGATGGTTTAGCTTGACAATCGACACATGAATCAAAGGAGTATTGCGCATGGAACGGAACCCTTAACTGCTGACAAGTAAAATCCTTATTGAACTGGGATCTCAGAAACACGGGCAGTGGCCGCATGAGGAACGATGACATCAAACATGAAATGGAACATCAGTCCAATTACTGAACAGGATATTTTAGCAAATTAGATATGCCGTTTGTAGTTCATTCCGACATGAATTCATGTCAGTTAAGGTCAACATGCTGGTTATTTGAGTTCACGTTTTCTTAGTCCTCTTAATAGCTACTCTACCCTAAGAGCCTAATAAGCAGTAGCAATCCGCCAACAGCTCAAAAGTTGTAAGCAACCGCCTAAATGTTTCTTTTAAGTTTTTGGCAGATTCCGGACACTGCTGAATGTATCGATATTGGCAGAGCAGAAATGTTGAGTTTTATTTTTGTCATCAAGATAATAAAATGTCCTCGTCTGGTAATAAAATGTTTCAGTCTGTTTGAAAGGTTTACAAGCTAATATAGGGTTTAATTTCAAAATCTCGTGCAAACGCAACACACCACTTCAAAAACATCTCCTCATGCAATTGAACAGCCTCACAATGATAGGACAACAGCAGACATTATTAGCTGTTGCCATATGTAAAACCAGACAACACGGACGAGGGAACAAGACACAGGTGGGCAGTAAACATTCAGTGGACCAACGGGCCGCAGAACCTTCACTGTTCAAAAAATGCTAATCAAACATAAGCCATTTGCAGCTCAATGAACACAGCTCCACTCACCAGAGGAGTATCGAATGCATTTGCAAATGAGGCCCCCAAAAGAGGAAACCTGCAGTCCTAATAACCAATGATGCATACGTTGTTTGCTTTCATTTATGATCTAATCTGGTCTCGGTATGAATGATAACCATGATACACTGTCTCTTCCAGTTGAGTGACAGTTTCTGTTCTGTGCTCTACCTCATTGGAAAAGCCCATTATCCTTTCTCAGAATTAGATTAAAAAAAAAACAGGAATTCCAATTCTGGAAAAAGAAGCAGAGTTTGTATTGTGATTGCCAGGTGTTGCAGATGTACTATCTGCACCGGGAATAGAACAACGGTGTGTTCTAGTGCTGTCCCCAACTAAAAAAAATATTGGTTGACCGAAAATTGTCTGTTCTTTTGACCAATCGATTGGTCAACATTTTCTTAAGTGTATTTTTCCATTTATAGACATACCATAAGTGTTTTAATAAAATCAACTACAGTGGGGCAAAAAAGTATTTAGTCAGCCACCAATTGTGCAAGTTCTCCCACTTAAAAAGATGAGGCCTGTAATTTTCATCATAGGTACACTTCAACTATGACAGACAAAATGAGAAGAAAAAAATCCAGAAAATCACATTGTAGGATTTTTAATGAATTTATTTGCAAATTATGGTGTAAAATAAGTATTTGGTCACCTACAAACAAGCAAGATTTCTGGCTCTCACAGACCTGTAACTTCTTCTTTAAGAGGCTCCTCTGTCCTCCACGTTACCTGTATTAATGGCACCTGTTTGAACTTGTTATCACTCACTATAAAAGACACCTTTCCACAACCTATTAAAGGAACAGATGGAAGAAAGTTTGAAGTGCTGGTACTCAGCTCCGGTGAGCTCCTGCCCAAGTCAAGCACTGTGTCACGCCATGACCTGAGTATTCTTTGTTTTCTTTATATATTTTGGTTAAGTCAGGGTGTGACATGGGTGATGTATGTGTTTTTGTACGGTCTAGGGGTTTTGTAGGTTTATAGGGTTGTCTACCATCTAGGTGTTTGTATGTCTATGGTTGCCTAGATTGGTTCTCAATTAGAGGCAGCTGTTTATCGTCGTCTCTGATTGGGAACCATATTTAGGCAGCCATCTTCTTTGGGTATTTCGTGGGTTATTGTCTATGTGATGTTGCATGTTTGCACTCAGTTTTGATAGCGGTCACATTCGTCTTGTTATTTTGTTTGTTTGTTTAGTGTACTTCGTGTTTTCCGTCTTTCATTAAAAAGATGTATTCACATCACTCTGCGCTTTGGTCCCCTCACTACGACTATTGTGACACACTGCTTCTTATTGCTTGCACAAATAGCCTACAGCTGTGTCTGTCCAGGGCTCACTGGCAGCAGGAAACTCTGAGGGCCGAGAATACTTCATACAATGTTGCAAATTCGCTAGCACATGCTTTGGGCATGACCAAAGTTAATAGGTAATTCAATGTTTCAAGTTCATTGCAGACAGGTCATGCGTAGCCAATAGGATATATTTTTTTAAATCAGGATATTTTCTACCTAAAAGCTGCAATGTTTTTGTTTGTTATTTTTATGTAGGCTATTTTTACATAGTTGGCAATGACAATAGGAGTTACTTTTTAGGTTTGCATCATTTTCATTTAGATTTGGATAGAATTTTGATTAACCACATAACAATGATTTTTAGATATTAATACGTTATTATAAAGGAAATGAAACTGATCCACAAAAATGTGCATATGAAAACCATAACTGGCATGCAGATCGGTAGAATTGGTAAGATAAATTGTTATTCCATATGAGAAAGGTTGCCGGGGCCTCGTGTAGCCTATTACCGGCAACTTCAGGAGTTTTTTTTTTCTTCTGGCTATCTAGATCTCTGACTCCCTCTTGAGTTATTTGTGTATTATTTCATCAAACAGTAAGCTTAAAGCATCAGATAAGCTCAATGCTCATCAGATAAGCTCTGGCGGCTCAGGACAGACGGGAGATTGGCGGCTCAGGACAGACGGGAGACTCTGGCGGCTCAGGACAGACGGGAGACTGTGGTGGCTCAGGACAGACGGGAGACTCTGGCGGCTCAGGACAGACGGGAGACTCTGGCGGCTCAGGACAGACGGGAGACTCTGGCGGCTCAGGACAGACGGGAGACTCTGGCGGCTCAGGACAGGCGGGAGACTCTGGCGGCTCAGGACAGGCGGGAGACTCTGGCGGCTCAGGACAGGCGGGAGCACCTGTAGGGATGAGACGGAGAGACAGCCTGGTGCGGGGGGCTGCCACCGGAGGGCTGGTCCGTGGAGGTGGCACTGGCTAGACCAGACCGTGCAGGCACACTGGAGCTCTTGAGCACCGAGCCTGCCCAACCTTACCTGGTTGAATGCTCCCGGTAGCCAGGCCAGTGCGGCAAGGTGGTATAGCCCGCACTGTGCTGGCGAACCGGGGACACCATGCGTAAGGCTGGTGCCATGTACGCCGGCCCGAGGAGACCTCTCTCTCTCCGGTAAGCACGGAAAGTTGGCGCAGGTCTCCTACCTGGCTTCACCACACTCCACGTGTGCACTCCACGTGTGCCCCCCCAAGAAACCTTTGGGGCTGCCTCTCGTGCTTCCAGCCACGCTGCCGTGCTGCCTCCTCATACCAGCGCCTCTCTGCTTTCGCTGCCTCCAGCAATGCTTTGGGGCGGCGATATTCCCCTGGCTGTGCCCAGGGTCCTTCGCCGTCCAGAATCTCCTCCCAAGTCCATGAGTCCTGCGTTCTTTGCCGCTGCTGATGCTGGCCATTACCACGCTGCTTGGTCCATTGTTGGTGGGTTATTCTGTCACGATCGTCGTAGTGAGGAGAACAAAGCGCAGCGTGATGTGAATACATCTTTTTAATAAAAGACGGAAAACACAAAGTACACTAAACAAACAAACAAAATAACAAGACGAACGTGACCAATATCAAAACTGAGTGCAAACATGCAACATCACATAGACAACAACCCACAAAATACCCAAAGAGATGGCTGCCTAAATATGGTTCCCAATCAGAGACAACGATAAACAGCTGCCTCTAATTGAGAACCAATCTTGGCAACCATAGACATACATAAACACCTAGATGGTAAGCAACCCCATAAACCTACAAAACCCCTAGACAGTACAAAAACACATACATCACCCATGTCACACCCTGACCTAACCAAAATATATACTCAACATTGATAGGAGCGCTCCAAACAAAAGTCGATGACTAAATTGAATTGACAAAACTTGTAATGGGAAGGAAGTAAACAAAAACGTGTTTCTCAAATTAAAATCAAACTTTATTTGTCACGTGCCGAATACAACACAAGTATAGACCTTACCGTGAAATGCTTTTATTAAAATACTTAACCAACAGTGCAGTTCAAGAAGAGTTAAGAGAATAAAGTAAAGTAAAAAATTATAAAAAGTAACACAATAACATATCAATAACGAGGCTATATACAGGGGGTACGGGTACCAAGTCAGTGTGCGGGGGTACAGGTTAGAGGTAATTTCTACATGTAGGTAGGGGTGAATTGACTATGCATAGATAATAAACAGCGGGTAGCAGCAGTGTACAAAACAAATGAAGGGGAGGGGTCAATGTAATAGTCCAGTGATTTGATTAATTGTTCAGCAGTCTTACGGCTTGGGGGTAGAAGCTGTTAAGGAGCCTTTTGGTCCTAGACTTGGTGCTCCGGTACCGCTTGCCATGCGGTGGCAGAGAAAACAGTCAATGACTTAGATGACTGGAGTCTCTGACAATTTCATGGGCTTTCCTCTGACACCGCCAATTATATAGGTCCTGGATGGCAGGAAGCTTGGCCCCAGTGATGTACTGGGCCGTACACACAACCCTCTGTAGCGCCTTATGGTCAGATGCCGAGCAGTTGTCATACCAGGCGGTGATGCAACCGGTCAGGATGCTCTAGATTGTGCAGCTGCAGAACTTTTTGAGGATCTGGGGACCCATGCCAAATATTTTCAGTCTCCTGAGGGGGAAAAGGTTTTGTCGTGCCCTCTTCACGACTGTCTTGGCGTGTTTGGACCATGATAGATCGTTGGTGATGTGGACACAAAGGAACTTGAAACTCTGAGACCCGCTCCACTACAGCCCCGTTGATGTTAATGGGGGCCTGTTTGGCCGGCCTTTTCCTGTAGTCCACGATCAGCTCCTTTGTCTTGCTCACATTGAGGGAGAGGTTGTTGTCCTGGCACCACACTGCCAGTTCTCTGACCTCTTCCCTATAGGCTGTCTCATCATTGTCGGTGATCACGCCTACCACTATTGTGCCATCAGCAAACTTAATGATGGTGTTGGAGTAATGTTAGGCCATGGGTGAACAGAGAGTACAGGAGGAGACTAAGCATACACCCCTGAGGGACCCCCGTGTTGAGGATCAGCGTGGCAGGTGTGTTGTTGCCTACCCTTACCACCTGGGGGTGGCCCGTCAGGAAGTCCAGGATCCAGTTGCAGAGGGAGGTGTTTAGTCCCAGGGTCCTTAGTTTAGTGATGAGCTTTGTGGGCACTGTGGTGTTGAACGCTGAGCTGTAGTCAATGAACAGCATTCTCACATACAGTAGGTGTTCCTTTTTTCCAGGTTGGAAAGGGCAGTGTGGAGTGCGATTGAGATTGCGTCATATGTGGATCTGTTGGGGTGGTATGCGAATGGGAGCGGGTCTATGGTATCCGGGAGGATGCTGTTGATGTGAGCCATGACCAGCCTTTCAAAGCACTTCATGGCTACCGACGTTTGTGTTACAGGGCGGTAATAATTTAGTCAGGTTACCTTCGCTTCCTTGGGCACAGGGACTATGGTGGTCTGCTTGAGAAATGTAGGTATTACAGACAGAGGTTGAACATGTCAGTGAAGACATTTGCCAGCATGCTTTGAGTACACGTCCTGGTAATCCATCTGGCCCCGCGGCTTTGTGAATGTTGACCTGTTTTAAGGTCTTGCTCACATCGGCTACTCAGAGTGTTATCACACAGTCATCCAGAACAGCTGGTGCTCTCATGCATGCTTCAGTGTTGCTTGCTAGCTTAAAAGGCATTTAGCTCGTCTGGTATGCTCGTGTCGCGGGGCAGCTCGCGTCTGGGTTTCCCTTTGTAGTCCGTAATAGTTTTCAAGCCCTGCCACATCTGATCAGAACCGGTGTAGAAGGATTCAATCTTAATCGCAATCAATCGCAACAGATGAGAAATGATAGGAATTAAAGGTGAATGTACTACTAGTGGTATATGTAATCTGGAAGTGATACACACTAACAATCAAACACAAAAATTCACACAATGAAGTTATGAGAGAGAAGTGCATTGTGCGTCTGGGCGCTGCATGGTCAATCCGACGTTTGCATTGGCCGTGCAGCATTTACAGCTATATGGCCTCTGCAAATGTCACTGCATTCATACTTGCACTTCGCAGAGCAGTGCAGTGCTGTTGTGAAGGAAGTTGTCAAGGAAGTGAGTTTGTGTTTATACAGGATGTACTGGCCCCACCTACCGCCAACCCACCGCGTCAATGTGGACATGAAGTGGTGACCACAGTAAAAAGAGGGGGGAATATTCCCATTTCCCACCCGATCCTGATGGGTCATGGTATCAGTCTAGTTTACCTAGTATTGCAACCCAGTGTGTCCTTCCTTCGTCCCTCCTTATCCTTACTCTAATATGACACTTCCTCACCACCTCCTCTCCCTTCCCAGGCTGTGTGCAGAGTGGCAATCTGGAGAGGAGAGATTAAAATGGGAGACGGCCGCAGGGAGGGACAGCAGCGGTTCCATAAATCACATTAAGGCGACCATAGAGTTGGAAATGACTTCAATCACATTGTGCCTAGTGTGAGTCAGATGGAGGCTAGCCGAGGACAGGGTTAGCACTACTAGCAGCACGCCACAGAGGCAGAGATAATTCAGCTTTCGGGGAGGTTGGACACCAATTCCAAATCCTGTGGAAAAGATGCGTCGCTCGAACCCAGCCGACAGCATGATTCCTCACGCATGTGCTTGTTTATCATAGCTGTGTCCTTCACAGGAATTATAATGCCAGGGATGTACCGTATAAACGCCTACAGGTCGGTGGTCACATGGACACTCATTGGAGAAGCCCCATGTCAGCATTTACATACGCCATGATGTTTGAGATATGTGTTGTGTTCCTAGAATGGCAACTGCATGAAACATGCTTGTTTAGTCTGGCTTGGCTGGATCTCTTGGTGGGCCCTTGGTGTGCCCCGTGAAGTGGTTTGTGGCTCTGCTGCTCTCTGCTCTCTTATTGTTATTGCCTACCTACTGTGGTTGTGTGTGTGCGTGTCCGTGTGCGTGTGCGTGTGCGTGTGATATTTAGTTTGTTTCCGTTTCTTCTACCAAATTCGAAAGTAAAACAGCAAGCAGTGTGTGTGGGCTAACATAACTCATCTAGTATACCAAGCTTTACCCACACACTGTTTGGTATGTATTGACACGAGAATAGGAAATATCATTAACCTGGATTCATTCCTCTTCAAGCAGCACATTTGAACAATTATCCCTCTGCTCTGTCTGATCATCTGGGTGAATGCGCTTTCACTGTTAGTGAATGCAGCCTCTCGAGTTAGTACAGTTTCAAATGCCGTCCACCCTCTGTCTCTCTAATCCTCCGTGTCCTCTGCTCTGCTGTTACCACTCAAAGATTGGAGGGAGGAATGATGATAACCTGTAATTAGACCTGTTTTACTGAACCGAGAGAGAGAGAGAAGAGAGAAGAGAGAAGGAGACAGAGAGAGGAGAGAGAGATAGGAGAGAAGGAGACAGAGAGAGAGAGGAGAGAAGGAGACAGAGAGAAGAGAGAGAGGAGAGACAGAGACAGGGAGAAGAGAGAGACAGAGAACGAGAGAGAGAGAGAGAGAGAGAGAGAGAGACAGAGAGACAGAGAGAGAGAGAGAGACAGAGAGACAGAGAGAGAGAGAGAGACATAGGGCAAGAAGGAGCTGGTTATGTGTGTCGTGACTGCTAGCCTGCAGAGTTATTTATTGGGACAGAGTTATGCAGTGCCTTCAAAATATTCACACCCTTTGACTGGCCTACACACAATAATAACCCATAATGTGGAATTATGTTTTTAGAAATGTGTACAAATTGATGAAAAAAATGAAAATCTGAAACGCCTCGAGTCAGTAAGTATTCAACCCCTTTGTTATGGCTAGTCTGAATAAGTTCAGGAGTAGAAATCTGCTTAACAAGTCACATAATAAGTTGCACAGACTCATATTGTGTGCAATAATAGTGTTTAACATTATTTTTTAATGACTACCTCATCTCTGTACCCCACATATACAATTATCTCGGTCAAGCAGTGAATTTCAAACACAGATTCAACCACAAAGACCAGGGAGGTTTTCCAATGCCTCGCAAAGAAGGGCACCTATTAGTAGATGGGTAAAACAAACAGTAGACATTGAATATCCCTTTGAGCATGTTATTAATTACACTTTGAATGGTGTATCAATACACCCAGTCACTACAAAGATACAGGCATACTTCCTAACTGCCTGGAGAGGACGGAAACCGCTCAGGGATTTCACCATGAGGCCAATAGTGACTTTAAAACAGTTACAGAGTTTAATGGCTGTGATAGGAGAAAGCAATACTAACCAAATTGACAGAGTGAAAAGAAGGAAGCCTTTACAGTATACAAATATTCCAAAACATGCAACAAGGCACTAAAGTAATACTGCAAAAAAATGTGGCAAAGCAATTAACTTTTGGTCCTAAATACAGTGGCAAGACCTGAAAATGGTTGTCTAGCGATGATCAACAACCAATTTGACAGCGGTTGAAGATTTTTTTTCAGAATAATGGGCAAATCCAGGTGTGGAAAACTCTTAGAGATTTACCAAGAAAGACTCACTATTTTTGTTATACGCTTTTTTCTCCCCAATTTCATGGTATCCAATTGGTAGTAACAGTCTTGTCTCATTGCTGCAACTCCCGTACGGACTCAGGAGAGGCGAAGGTCGAGAGCCTTGCGTCCTCCGAAACACAACCCAACCAAGCCGCACTGCTTCTTGACACGATACATTTGCAAAAATATCTAAAAACGTGTTTTCACTTTGTCATTATGGGGAATTGCGTGTAGATGGGTGAGAGAAAAACACATCTATTTAATCCATTTTGAATTCAGGCTGTAACACAACAAAATGTGGAGTAAGTCGAGGGGCATGAATACTTTCTGGAGGCTTTGTGGTTCCTCTTCATTGTTTTCCAAGCAGCGCTGACCGATGCTCTGCTGGTTTTCTGGTTGGACTTGCGATGCCAATTTTAGCCCCGAAAACCTCCACGTCGGTGATGTAAGGATGGCAGGATGGCACGGCGCATGTTTTTCTTTTCTAGCGTGCTCAGATTGAGGAAGGTTAAACCTGCCCTTGGGGCATCTTTTAGAAGGCATATTTTTTGAGATGCAGGATTGCAGAGCTCTGTTAGTGGATCGTGTGGATGTGCCCAGTGCAGTTATGTAATCCAAGAACACATCCCTATGAAGTTCAACACAATGTATACCACGCTGTTCAGATGAAGCCCTTTGACCTATTGAGTCGTAGCTATCGCCTGCTATTGCTGCGCACCACGCACTAATTCACAGTTGGAATGTATTTCCTGTCCTGTGTAGATCAAGAGGGAAGTCATTGTAGCATATGATCCCTTTTATATTAGAGTGGGTAATCAACACCCTGCACCTGGCATCCGTAGTGACAATGTAGAGCCACTTTTTCAAACCGTGGCATGTGTGTGGTGAGTGGGACCCTGCACCGGCAGTGTCAGTGGGCGAGAATGGATTTGGCGCCACCTGCTGGCATTAAGGTGGCTATGTCTGGCCCGGTGAGGAAAACAGAGGACGTGGCTGACAGTAGGTCGAGATTGACAATCAGACTCTGATAATCATGCCTTGCTTATATTTCAGAGTTTAGACCCTGTTAGTCCTTGATAGTTCTGTGGAAAGAGAATGAGTCGACACATAAGTAATGCCTATTGGATTTGAAGGAGACATGTTAATAGCAGAAACCTGTAACCCAAAAGGTTTCATGTGGTTCCTTGAGACGGGTATCGTCTGCGGGCTCTGCCTCGGACACTCCCTAGACACACCCATAGTCACTTGCTGGGGCACATTCAGCAGGACACAATGTTGTGGTACATTTAGATAGAAACATGTTATGTAGAACAAACGTGCCTCTCCGACATGTAGAACAAGGAATCGTGTTGTCTCTGTTCGTGGCGTTTCTATCTGCAGTGTTCGACAAGGTTTGACAACTGAACGTGTCCTTGTTTGAGTATGTTTTGGTAAAAAAATGATAGGTGTAACTAGGAAACTGTTTATAGTTTGAAAACCTATTCATCTCAAACAATACAATATCCCTTACAAGTCACTGAGAACATTCTCACGTGAATGGCATATCAGAATACGTTTCCTTTGGTGGACTATTGACTTACTTCCAAGTAGAAACGTGTGGAAGGCTATCTCTCAGGCCTACTTATATATTTGGTGTTTTTCCTCTGTGGACTAGGCCTATTTCTCATTTGGATTTTCTGACAGACTAACAACCTAACTGGTAAAGTCAATACTTATTTTGTTCATCTTGGCTGAATGAATTCGATTTTTGCTTGCTGTTTGGAATTCTTACTGGATTTTGGGACTGAACTGAATTGAACATTTACTTTTATTGGAGGACTTAAATTGATCATTCAGATTTTTGGCAATGAAGCCCTTTATCTACTTCCCCAGAGTCCGATGAACTCGTGGATAACATTGTTATGTCTCTGCGTGCAGCGTTAGCATTGGCTTGTGAAGCTACCTCTAACTTCCCACTGGGCACAAACTGCTTTGAATCATAACGTCATTTGCCAACCTATTGTGAAGTGGAATCTATGTGGAAAATACACTGGATTTGCTAAAAGTCATCAACATGAACTGTTGTTTTGAAGGGGAAAGTTCAACCAGAGGATTAGGTCATCATGGTAACAAATATTCAACATAGACAAATCTGGTATCAAATATGTTGAATTTGTACCTTTTGAAACAACCTCAGATCTTCAACATTATATTCACAAATGATATATATAGGTTGGGCAGCACCTCCTACTGGAGGGTTGATCTATCTACAGTTGTCTCTTTGGTCTTCCATTCAGGGTTTTAACCATGCCTAGCCCTGTTTAGTTTTGATGTTTGTCACTGACTACTACCAATGTGCTATCATGAGAATGATTATTTAGAGATCTCTTCTTAACTAAATAGGTTCACTGATTCTATCAAAGTTATTCCAAAGGGTAGGTGTAACAGAGCAAATGAAATGTAACCACACTTTATCACTGATATATATATATCATCTTTGATGCTATTTAGGCCTATATGGCATTTGTGAGGTCATCAACAGCTATTGTTTCAATTCAACAATACCTATAGGCCTACGGTTTAAAGCATGGGTTATTTTTCAATTTAATCGACAAGTTATAGAGTTAATATGTTGGATTAACGTCTGCATCTCAACCAAAAAAATGTAAGTTAAAGAAAAGGACTAAATCAAATCAAACTTTATTTAAAGTGCATCTAAAGTTTTGTCCTTTTCTTTAAATTAGATTTTTGCATTGCGACAGAAGTGAATCCAACAATTTATTGGTAGACAAACTGGGTATTGCGTTGTCTTTGGTTGTCAACGCAGCCAAATATCAGCATTTGCTTGGATAATTCCATATATGCCACTGACTTAATTCCGGTTTGTCTACAAATGAATCATTTATATGTGTGATTCACATCTCAACATAACATCTAAGTTAAAGAATAGGAATTGGAAAAGGAAGTCAAATCAAACTTGAATTACAGTGCCTTGCGAAAGTATTCGGCCCCCTTGAACTTTGCGACCTTTTGCCACATTTCAGGCTTCAAACATAAAGATATAAAATTGAATTTTTTTGTGAAGAATCAACAACAAGTGGGACACAATCATGAAGTGGAACGACATTTATTGGATATTTCAAACTTTTTTAACAAATCAAAAACTGAAAAATTGGGCGTGCAAAATTATTCAGCCCCTTTACTTTCAGTGCAGCAAACTCTCTCCAGAAGTTCAGTGAGGTGATGGGGATAGAAGATGGGTCAATGAAGGTCGGCAGATAGTGGCCTTTAAATGAGTAAAAGCTGCAACATTTTCATATTATTTTGTCCCCTAAACACCTGTCCACCATGCCCCAATTCATACAAGCTCAGGGGTCAAGAGGTCAACACAAAGCTCATTACTATTCATGTCTCTGTATCATATGTGGTCGTGTTGCTGTGGTCGTGTTGCTGTGGTTGTGTGTGTGTGTGTGTGTGTGTGTGTGTGTGTGTGTGTGTCAGCTTGGAGAGGTTTGGGATGCTATTGTTTCATTGTATTCTACTACCGTTAGCTATCCTCCGGGTTTCATTTGATGCCTCATGATCAGACATGGTTACTCTTTCCCTCCTCTCCTCTCCTCTCCATCCTGTGTGGTTGAGCCAGAAGAATGAATGAGCCCTCGGCAACCCTCTCCTCCCAGCGGCAATAACAGTGTGTGTTTGTGTGTGTGTGTGAGTGTGCATGGATACGTGTGTGTGTGTGTGTGCAGTACCACGTGACTCAGGCGTATAAAATAACCATGGCTTGAATCACAGAGTAAAATGCAATGGGAATTCTATCTTTTGACTGCTGGGGTTGTGTCTGTTTCAATTCATTGTCTGCCATCTCAAAATACTGTATGTTCCCGCTTTTTAGTCCAGTTGGTTTGTAACCCACACCTGTATTATGGTAATGGTCTACTCTGTATGTACTATGTGCATCAATGCATAGAGAAGATCAATATAGCGAGTCATTGTGTAGCCTTGTGCTGTTTATTTGCTAGTATAGCAGTGTTGGTGGCCAGTCCATATGTCTGTTTATCAGTGTTTACATGTGGGTTTTTTCCATTTAGGTCAGCAGTCTGAGTGTTACGTCTAATTCCTCATCTTGGACAGCATCCCAAACTGTACAGTGACTTCAGAGATACAATAATTAGTATGCCCCTGACTGTCGCTTCTTGTGGTATTTTATTCTGCGTATTGAGTGTGTGTGTGTGTGTGTGTGTGTGTGTGTGTGTGTGTGTGCGTTCGTTCGTGCGCAGGCACTAACACTGACATTCAGGACACAGATGCACATACACTCCAAAATGCATGCATGTACACATGTACACTATTTTTCATATTTTGGCTCAACATCACTAGTAGTTCCTTTCATGTGCTGGAAATGCAATATGTCTGACAAAATAGCAATGTCACACATTTGCATCAGTGACAGTCAAGTCTAATGGGTGGGGAAAAAAACACCCACTGAGTTATCAATTTGCACCTCCTGAGAGAGTGATTCTAACCTCAAGGGACGTTTGAGGGACATTGGATCCTCTTCTTCCCTCGTGGCAGGTGTTTGAAGTCAACTTCACACCCAGATAAAGTACATTTTCTGGTGTGGTGATGGACTGTACCACTGTAGGCCAGCTGTGCTATGCTGGATACATCTGGATGAGAAGCTGTCAGAACCTGTTGGTGAGAACTAAATACAGCATTAAAGGTCCCGAACAATCATTCTGATTCCCATGTAAAATAGCCTTTTTGAGTGACTAAAATATCAACCATAATATTTGTTTGGGATAGAAATGCCCAACATTTTAGAAAAATACTTTTTCTCTCATGGCTAACTATCTGGAAGTTTGAAAAGACAGGCTGAGTGGGCATGGAGCATATATTCTTGAGCTCGTCTTGACTGACAGCTCTTTGAAACACCTTTGTCAAGAACCTTGGATGCAGTGTTGCAGTAAAATCCTCTCAAGCAAACGTGGTGATACACAAAACAACTCACACAACATTGAAATTGCATCAGTGATGTCCATTTTTTTTTTATACATGTCTCTTGTGGTTCGGTTCACAGCAGCACTGACGGATGTGTTGACAAGACAGCTACGTCAGGGTTATGAACAACCCTTTCCCTTATTATGTTCTAAACTGGCTGAAGACCCAGCTAGCCAGTAACTATCTAACACTAGACACAGATGATAGGGGAGACATAGGTATCTTTGCCATAGATTAATATTTTAAACTTTTAATTACATTTGCTGACACTCTAAAGTCAAATTTTGGCACCAGTAGAGTAGCTATCTAGCTATATAAACTTCGCAAACACACATTTTCCGATGTTGGCTACAAGGCTGTACTTATTTAAATTTGTTAAGAGAATATCATGTTACCATTGGTGTAAAATGAGAGTTAGGGTGATGTCACCCTATCCCCTTAATAATCCCACCTCCAAGTGTTTGAAATGAGGGAGGGGACCAGTAACCTTCTGAAAAAACGTTATCAATGAGGAAGCAACAGTCATTTTTCATACTCTGGTCGGCTTTCATCCAAATATCATCCAATTTCGTGAAAAACATGATTTTGACTGTTCATGACCTTTAAGGTTTTATTGGACGCACTTTCCTACAAATGAGCATCTAAAATAGGCCGAGCATTTCACTGATCTGGTGTCACACCTTTAAAACAGAGTATGGGAAGTGTCAGAGACGTGTGTGTATAGGTGGCAGGGAAGTCAGGCGCAGGAGAGTCAAACGGAGTGTAAAATGGAGCCTTTTAATAAATGTCCAAGTAACATGCTTGATAACACTAATAAGAAAAAATGAATATAAACAAATGTGGGTATGAAGACATGTCGCGCACCTATACAAATAAACACTACACTGACAATAAACAAACCGTGTGGTGAACCAAACACAGACACGGAAACAATCACCCACAAAGTACCCACAGAATATGGCTGCCTAAATATGGTTCCCAATCAGAGACAACGATAGACAGCTGCCTCTAATTCAGAACCAATCTTGGCAACCATAGACATACAATATACCTAGATAGGAAACAGCCCCATAAACATACAAAACCCCTAGACAAGACAAAAAACACATACATCACCCATGTCACACCCTGACCTAACCAAAAATAACAAGGAAAACAAAGAATACTAAGGTCAGGGTGTGACAGGAAGAGATGTTCACCATAATTCAGAGTAGATTAGAAGTGTCATATAAAATGTAATCAGGATTAAATAGATGGCAGCATTACCTGTCGGAAAGAACCCATTCCTCTTGGAAAAGGAAGTTAAGAGAGAGTTTCACTGTTCTCCAGTCAGACAGGGTTCTAAATCAAACTGACACAAGCCACTGACTGACAGGCCTATTAGCCTTCCGTTCACTCTAGAGGTCGACCGATTATGATATTTCAACGCCGATACCAATACCGATTATTGGAGGGCCAAAAAAGCCGATACCGATTAATCGGACAATTTTTATTTATAATAATGACAATTACAACAATACTGAATGAACACTTATTTTAACTTAATATAATACATCAATAAAATCAATTTAGCCTCAAGTAAATAATGAAACATGTTCAATTTGGTTTAAATAATGCAAAAACAAAGTGTTGGAGAAGAAAGTAAAAGTGCAATATGTGCCATGTAAAAAAAGCTAACGTTTAAGTTCCTTGCTCAGAACATGAGAACATATGAAAGTTGGTGGTTCCTTTTAACAAGAGACTTCAATATTCCAAGGTAAGAGGTTTTAGGCTGTAGTTAATATAGTATTTAATAGTATTTATAGGACTATTTCTCTCTATACCATTTGTATTTCATATACCTTTGACTATTGGATGTTCTTATAGGCACTATAGTATTGCCAGTGTAACAGTATAGCTTCTTTCCCTCTCCTCGCCCCTACCTGGGCTCGAACCAGGAACACATCGACAACAGCCACCCTCGAAGCAGCGTTACCCATAGCTCCACAAAAGCCGCGGCCCTTGCAGCGCAAGGGGAATAACTACTCCAAGTGTCAGAGCGAGTGACGTTAGAAACGCTATTAGCGCACACCCAGCTAACTAGCTAGCCATTTCACATTGGTTACACCAGCCATTAGGCTGATAGGCTTGAAGTCATAAACAGCGCTGTGCTGGCGAAGAGCTGCTGGCAAAACGCACAAAAGTGCTGTTTCAATGAACGATTACGAGCCTGCTTCTGCTCAGTCAGACTGCTCTATCAAATCAGACTTAATTATAACGCAATAACACACAGAAATACGAGCCTTTGATCATTAATATGGTCGAATCCGGAAACTATCATTTCGAAAACAAAACGTTTAATATTTCAGTGAAATACGGAACCTTTCAGTATTTTATCTAACGGGTGGCATCCCTAATTCTAAATATTCTTGTTACATTGCACAACCTTCAATGTTATGTCATAATTACATAAAATTCTGGCAAATTAGTTCGTTATTAGCCAGGCAGCCCAAACTGTTGCATATACCCTGACTCTGCATGCAATGAACGCAAGAGAAATGACACAATTTCACCTGGTTAATATTGCCTGCTAAACTGGATTAGTAGTTATAACTAGTGATTATGATTGATTGTTTTTTATAAGATAAGTTTAATGCTAACTAGCAACTTACCTTGGCTTCTACTACATTCGCGTAACAGGCAGGCTCCTCGTGAGGCATGTGGTTAGAGCGTTGGACAAGTTAACTGTAAGGTTGCAAGATTGGTTCCCCTGAGCTGATAAGGTGAAAATCTATCATTCTGCCCCTGAACAAGGCAGTTAACCCACCGTTCCTAGGCCATCATTGAAAATAAGAATGTGTTCTTAACTGACTTGCCTAGTTAAATAAAGGTATATAAAAAAACAAAAAGGAAATCGGCGCCCAAAAACACTGATTTCCGATCGTTATGAAATCGGCCCTAATTAATTGGCCATTCCGATTAATCGGTTGACCTCTAGTTCACACTGCAGGGAGAGACGCCATGCCTACACCTGCCTACACACACACACACACACCCTGATGTGTCATCAGCAGATGAACACGGATACGGTCTGTGAAACAGGGTGGTCAAAGCTGATGATGCTATGTAAAGCAGAGGTACAGTGGGGCAAAAAAGTATTTAGTCAGCCACCAATTGTGCAAGTTCTCCCACTTAAAAAGATGAGAGAGGCCTGTAATTTTCATCATAGGTACACTTCAACTATGACAGACAAAATGAGAAGAAAAAAAATCCAGAAAAATCACATTGTAGGATTTTTAATGAATTTATTTGCAAATTATGGTGGAAATTAAGTATTTTGTGAATAACAAAAGTTTATCTCAATTCTTTGTTATATACGCTTTGTTGGCAATGACAGAGGTCAAATGTTTTCTGTAAGTCTTCACAAGGTTTTCACACACTGTTGCTGGTATTTTGGCCCATTCCTCCATGCAGATCTCCTCTAGAGCAGTGATGTTTTGGGGCTGTTGGTGGGCAACACGGACTTTCAACTCCCTCCAAAGATTTTCTATGCGGTTGAGATCTGGAGACTGGCTATGCCACTCCAGGACCTTGAAATGCTTCTTACGAAGCCACTCCTTCGTTGCCCGGGCGGTGTGTTTGGGATCATTGTCATGCTGAAAGACCCAGCCACGTTTCATCTTCAATGCCCTTGCTGATGGAAGGAGGTTTTCACTCAAAATCTCACGATACATGGCCCCATTCATTCTTTCCTTTACACGGATCAGTCGTCCTGGTCCCTTTGCAGAAAAACAGCCCCAAAGCATGATGTTTCCATCCCCATGCTTCACAGTAGGTATGGTGTTCTTTGGATGCAACTCAGCATTCTTTGTCCTCCAAACACGACAAGTTGAGTTTTTACCAAAAAGTTATATTTTGGTTTCATCTGACCATATGACATTCTCCCAATCTTCTTCTGGATCATCCAAATGCTCTCTAGCAAACTTCAGACGGGCCTGGACATGTACTGGCTTAAGCAGGGGGACACGTCTGGCACTGCAGGATTTGAGTCCCTGGCGGCGTAGTGTATTACTGATGGTAGGCTTTGTTACTTTGGTCCCAGCTCTCTGCAGGTCGTTCACTAGGTCCCCCTGTGTGGTTCTGGGATTTTTGCTCACCGTTCTTGTGATCATTTTGACCCCACTGGGTGAGATCTTGCGTGGAACCCCAGATCGAGGGAGATTATCAGTGGTCTTGTATGTCTTCCATTTCCTAATAATTGCTCCCACGGTTGATTTCTTCAATCCAAGCTGCTTACCTATTGCAGATTCAGTCTTCCCAGCCTGGTGCATGTCTACAATTTTGTTTCTGGTGTCCTTTGACAGCTCTTTGGTCTTGGCCATAGTGGAGTTTGGAGTGTGACTGTTTTAGGTTGTGGACAGGTGTCTTTTATACTGATAACCAGTTCAAACAGGTGCCATTAATACAGGTAACGAGTGGAGGACAGAGGAGCCTCTTAAAGAAGAAGTTACAGGTCTGCGAGAGCCAGAAATCTTGCTTGTTTGTAGATGACAAAATACTTATTTTCCACCATCATTTGCAAATAAATTCATTAAAAATCCTACAATGTGATTTTCGGGATTTTTTTTCTCATTTTTTCTGTCATAGTTTATGTGTACCTGTGATGAAAATTACAGGCCTCTCTCATCTTTTTAAGTAGGAGAACTTGCACAATTGGTGGCTGGCTAAATACTTTTTTGCCCCACTGTAGCACCTTTCCTATTAGAAGGAACAGTGGAAAATGACGAGAAACACACAACAGCAGGTGGCTTCTATTTGTCTGACTTCATTGTGACAGGCCATAGTTAGTGAATAGGCAAATATTTTGTAAACACTGTCGTAGTCCTCTCAAACACAAGTGACTACATGTAAATTCCGGAGATATTAAGGTCCCTCAACTGTAGGACATGGCTGACCTACAGAATATCTCACACCCCAAAGGTTGCTGGGAGAATGGGTAGTATTTATTATCACTGAGGCCCACTCTTCCCTACATCATGCCAGCTGTAGCTGTGACATCCCCCATATGACCTTGTGTTAGTCCACTGTTGACCTCTGTCTGGGTGGAGATCAGGGCCCGTATCCACAAAGCATCTGAGTAGAAAATTGGTCTAGGAGCAACATCGTCTCAGTCTGGAAGTGGTAGGCTTCACAAGCTCACAGAACGAGACCACCGAGTACTGAAGCGCGTAGCGCGTAAAAATCGTCTGTCTTCGGTTGCAACCCTCACTACCCAGTTCCAAACTTTTAGGAGTTGATTTTATTCCTGGCTCATAGTTTATATTGAAACCATTGAAAAAATGAGCAATAATGACTGTTTGAAATAAATTATTCAAATACTGAGCTACAGTATATTGTATGCAAAAATGACTACGTCAACCTACAAAATTGTTGGATGCATTTGCAGTTAGTTTTGGATGTGTTACAGATTATTTTGTGCCCAATTTTGGAGTAACTTTTTATTGTAAATAAGAATAGAATATGTTTCTACACACTTCTGTATTAATGTGGATACTACCACGATTACGGATAAACCTGAATGAATGGTGAATAATGATGAGTGAGAAAGTTACAGAGGGTCAAAGATCATGTCCCCAAGACACATTAACCTCTCCGCCATCCAGGTACTCTATACCAGACTGTGTCAGAGGAAGGCCCTAAAAAAAATGTTAAGACTACAGCCAGCCAAGTCATAGATAGACTATTCTATCTGCAGAACCCTGAACACCTTCTAACCCAAGACACAAGACGGCTAAATAGTTAGTTAACTAGTTAACTATCTGCATTGACCCTGTTTGCACTAACTTGTTTGACTCATCACATACGCTGCTGCTACTGTTTACTATCTATCCTGTTGCCTAGTCACTTTATTCCTAGTTATATGTTCATATCTACCTCAATTACTTTGTACCCCTGCACATCGACTCGGTACTGGTACCCCATGTATACACCACATTTTGTTATGTTACAGCCTTACTCTAAAATTGATTAAATTGTTTTTTTCTTCATCAATCTACACACAATACCCCATAATGACAAAGCAAAAACTGGTTTATAAAAAAAAAAAAACGGAAATATCACATTTACATAAGTATTCAGACCCTTTAGTCAGTACTTTCTTGAAGCACTTTTGGCAGCGATTACAGCCTCAAGTCTTCTTGGTTATGACGCTACAAGCTTGGTACACCTGTATTTGAGGAGTTTCTCCCATACGTCACCGCAGATCCTCTCAAGCTCTGCCTGGTTGGATGGGGAGCGTCGCTATTTTCAGGTCTCTCCAGAAATGTTTGATCGGGTTGGGACACTCAAAAACATTGAGGCTTGGGCCTCCCGGGTGGCGCAGTGGTTAAGGGCGCTGTACTGCAGCGCCAGCTGTGCCATCAGAGTCCTGGGTTCGCGCCCAGGCTCTGTCGTAACCGGCCGCGACCGGGAGGTCCGTGGGGCGACGCACAATTGCGTCGCACAACCCTAGCGTCGCCCGGGTTAGGGAGGGCTTGGTCGGTAGGGGTGTCCTTGTCTCATCGCGCACCAGCGACTCCTGTGGCGGGCTGGGCGCAGTGTACGCTAGCCAAGGTGGCCAGGTGCACGGTGTTTCCTCCGGCGCATTGGTGCGGCTGGCTTCCGGGTTGGATGTGCGCTGTGTTAAAGAAGCAGCGGCTTGGTTGGTTGTGTATCGGAGGACGCATGACTTTCAACCTTCGTCTCTCCCGAGCCCGTACGGGAGTTGTAGCGATGAGACAAGATAGTAGCTACTACAACAATTGGATACTACGAAATTGGGGAGAAAAAGGGGTAAAATTCAAAAAAATAAATAAATAAATAAAAAAAATAACAACATTGAGGCTTGTCCTGAAGCCACTGCTGCATTGTCTAGGGTTGTTGTCCTGTTGGAAGGTTCAGCCCAGTCTGAGGTCCTGAGTGCTCTGTAGCAGGTTTTCATCAAGGATATCTTTGTACTTTGCTCTGTTCGTCTTTCCCTCGATCCCGACTAGTTTGCCAGTCCCTGCCCCTGAAAAACCTCCCAAAAGCATGATGCTGCCACCACCATGCAAGGATGATGCAAGGTTTCCTCCAAATATGACGCTTGGCATTCAGGCCGAAGAGTTCAATCATGGTTTCATCAGACCAGATAATCTTGTTTCTGATAGTCTTAGAGTCTTTAGTTGCCATTTGGCAAACTCCAACTGGGCTGTGCATTTTATTGAGGAGTGGCTTCTGTCTGGCCACTCTACCATAAAGGCCTGAATGGTGGAGTGCTGCAGAGATGGTTGTCCTTCTGGAAGATTCTCCCATCTCCACAGAGGAACTCTGGAGCTCTGTCAGAGTGACCAACGCCCTTCTCCCCCGATTGCTCAGTTTGGCCGGGTGGCCAGCTCTAGGAAGAGTCTTGGTGGTTCCAAACTTCTTCCATTTAATAATGAATAAGGCCACTGTGTTCTTGGGGACCAATTTAATGCAAATTAATTACTTAAAAATAATACAATGTGATTTTCTGGATTTTTGTTTGAGATTCCGTCTCTCACAGTGTACCATTGATAAAAATTACAGACCTCTACATGTTTTGTAAGTGGGAAAACCTGCAAAATCGGCAGTGTATGAAATACTTGTTCTCCCCTCTGTATATAGTGTATTTATGTTTAATTTATTTACTAACATTTCTGAAACCCTGTTTAATTTAACAAATACATGTATTTTCTGCCCAGGTCTGATGGAGATGAGTGTGTGAGACTGAACTGCTGAGATATTTTACTTCACCACACACCACCCCCCATCTACAATCACATCATGCACATTGCAAACACTTGCACACACACACACACACACACACACACACACACACACACACACACACACACACACACACACACACGGTATTTGTTTATCTACTGCTGGCACATATAGTGTCACTGGCCTACGGTACACACAATAGCCAATAATATCAAAGTATAATATTTTACAAATGAATAAAATATGAAACTCTGAAATGTCTTGAATCAATAGGTATTCAACCCCTTTGTTATGGCAAGCCTAAATAAGTTCAGGAGTACTGACTATCTCATCTCTGTACCTCACATATACAATTATCTGTCAGGTCTTCAGTCGAGCACAGATTCAACCACAAAGACCAGGGAAGTTTTTCAATGCCTCGCAAAGAATTGCACCGATTGGTAGATGGGTAAAAATAGAATTTGAATGACCATTTTAGCATGGTGCAGTTATTAATTGCACTTTGGATGGTGTTGCAATACACCAAGTCACTACAACGATACAGGCATCCTTCCTAACTAGGTTGCTGGAGAGGAAAGAAACTGCTCAGGGATTTCACCATGAGGCCAATGGTGACTTAAAAACATGGCTGTGATAGGAGATAACTGAGAACAATAGCATTGTAGTTACTCCACAATGATAACCTAAATGACAGAGTGAAAAGAAGGAAGCTTGTACAGAAAAAACATTTCCTAAAAAAATGCATCCTGTTTACAATAAGGCACTAAGTAAAACTGCAAAAAAGTGGACAAATAAATGTACTTTATGTCCTGAATACAAAGTGCTATATTTGGAGCAAACACACACATCTCTAAATACCACTCTTCATATTTACAAGCATAGTGGTGGATGCATCATGTTATGAGTATGCTTGTCATCGGCAAGGACTAGGGAGAATTTTGAGAATTAAAATAAATGGAATAGAGCTAAGCATGGGCAAAATCCTAGAGGAAAACTTGGTTCAGTCTGCTTTCCAACAGACACTGGGAGACAAATTCACCTTTCAGCAGTACAACAACTTAAAACACAAGGCCAAATACAGTATACATTGGAGTTGCTTACGAAGACGACGTTGAATGTTCCTGAGTGGCCTGGTTGCAGTTTTGACATAAATCATCTTGAAAATCTACGGCAAGAATTGAAAATGGCTGACTAGCAATGTTCAACAACCAATTTGACAGAGCTTGAAGATTTTTTTTAAGAAAAATGTGCAAATATTGTACAATCCGGGTGTGCATTATGGTGTATTGTGTGTAAATGGGTGAAAAAGTATATTAATTAAATCCATTTTGAATTCAATTTTTAACACAATGAAATGTGGAATAAGTCAACAGGTAAGAATAGTTTCGGGAAGGCACTGTATTCAATGATGGCAAGTTGCCGTGCAGTGAATTGACTCCCTCCTCACCCAGATCCATATAACACCCCTCCCTTTTTATCCTTCTGTCCTCTGCCAAGTCACTCTCTCAATGTGTTCGAAAGGCATTAGGGCTCCGACTCAGACACCCCCCCCCCCTCCACACACACACACACAAACAGTTCCAGCAATTGTGTCTTGTATCCATGGTCCTGGAATTATGGGTGTTCTCTCCACTCAAGCTAAATATATTTCAATCTAGTTTCTAGTTTATTGGAAAGAGACAGAAGTAATATAGGTGAGAGAGAGAGAGAAAGAGAGAGAGAGAGAGAGAGAGAGAGAGAGAGTGAGAGAGAGAGAGTGTGCTGAAAGAGCAGGGGGAGAGATTCATACCCATGCTCGCAGTGGGACATTGCACATGTGCTCCAGATGCAACAGCTAAAGCACCCAATGCCACGTACCTGTGACATTTATAGACAAAGGTATGCTGATGCTGTGAGCTGTGTTATGTTACGGTAACTTGGGATAGTGGAAGGCATGGTTGTGTCCGTGAAGTTGTTCTTGACTTGAACCAGTGGTAAAAGTACAGGATTGATTTGACAGTGATCTCATTTATAGAAGCTGTTGCTCTTTTTTGTTTTCTTTTTTTTTTTTTTTTTGCACCTCAGTCAAATCAAATGTTATTTGTCACATGCTTCGTTAACAACAGGTTTAGACTAACAGTGGAACACTCACGGGCCCTTTTCCAACAAAGCAGAGTTAAAGATACAGAAATATAAAAAGAATATAGAAAAAAGTGACACAAGGATTAAATACAGTGAATAGCGGATAACAATAATGAGTAAAAATAACATGGCTATATACAGGGAATACCACTAGTACTGAGTAGATGTGCAGGGGTACGAGGTAACTGAGTTATACATATAGGTAGGGATAAAGTGACTAGTCAACAGGATAGATAATAGACTGAGCAGCGCCGTCCCATAGCTCTCTTTCTGTCTCTCTCTTTCTGTCTCTCTCTCTTTGCGTTTGTTTGTTTCTCTCTCTCTCTCTCTGAATAACGTTTTCTTCTGTAATTCAAAGCGCCCTCTAGTGGCCTCAAAGCTTCATGTTATTGATATTTGTCCTAATTTCCTAATTAATCAACAACAACAACAACAACAACAACAAAAATATCTGTTTTTTCTACAGTATGTCAAACGTTTTTGTTATATTTAAATCTTCTTTGACGTATATGAAGTGCAATACATTTCAACTTTATATCTGACATGGCACAGGTGCCTTCTTTTTTTAAGCCCATTACCATGTGTGTGAGGTGGATAATTCGGTTTCAAAGTAGATTTGTTTAAGACTTCCAAGAAACACACTGTGCGACCCTGATTTAGCCCACAGCAGTAAAAGATGAACAAATAGTGTGCTTGTTCTTAAGAACACTCCGGGTGCTATAAACCACGGGTTCCCTCATGATAAAGATTCAAAGCCTTTCTACCCTTTTATCTTAAGCGGTGGTGTAAACGGTGCTGCTATCAGCACCGCTAAGCAAGGGATTAGTGCTTTGAATGAATATCATTTATAAAAACACAGTCATCGAGGATGCTTGCCTGGTCCTTGCTTTCACAATCTGCGGCTCCATTTTTCTACCTTTTGCTATGTTTGTCTTTTTTGAAGTAATAAAATACGTGGACACACACTGTGGGCGGCGTGATAGAGGGATAGAATGGAGAGAGATGGAGGGATGCATTTCACCCAGGCTTTGTGGAAAGGCTGTGCAGCACAAACAGCTAGTTTATGTAACTGTGTTCCACAGATAGTGTTCTGCCTCAGTGCAGACTCTGACTCTGAGCTGGAAAAGGCAGCAGCAGGGTTCAGGTGTGTGTGTGTGTGTGTGTGTGTGTGTGTGTGTGTGTGTGTGTGTGTGTGTGTGTGTGTGTGTGTGTGGTTTTACTATCCTTGTGGTGACCAGAAGCCCTCACAAGGATAGTAAAACAAGGAAAAGTCAGACAAGTGGGGACATGTTGCAAATAGACGTCTCACCAAAATAATACCAAATACCAAACTCATTCAGTTCTTATCCTCTAAAACCTCATTTCACTTTCTGCTTGTGTTTACTTCACACATTTCATTTCAGCACACCTTTTCTCTCAGCTCAAATCAAATTAATATTAAATCAAATTTTATTGGTCACATACACATGGTTAGCAGATGTTAATGCGAGTGTAGCGAAATGCTTGTGCTTCTAGTTTCGACAGTGCAGTAATATCTAACAAATAATCAAACAATTCGCCAACAACTACCTAATACACACAAATCTAAAGGGGTGAATGAGAATATGTACATATAAGTATATGGATGAGCGATGGCCGAGCGGCATAGGCAAGGTGCAATAGATGGTATAAAATACAGTATATACATATGATATGAGTAATGTAAGATATGTAAACATTATTAAAGTGCCATTATTTAAAGTGCCATTGTTTAAAGTGACTAGTGATTCATTCATTAGTGGCCAGTGATTGGGTCTAAGTGTAGGCAGCAGCAGAGTTAGTGATTGCTGTTTAGCAGTCTGATGGCCTTGTGATAGAAGCTGTTTTTCAGTCTCTCGGTCCCAGCTTTGATGCACCTGTACTGACCTTGCCTACTAGCTGGTAGCGATGTGAACAGGCAGTGGCTCGAGTGGTTGTTGTCCTTGATGATCTTTTTGGCCTTTCTATGACATTGGATGCTGTAGGTGTCATGTAGGGCGGGTAGTTTTCCCCCGGCTTTGTGCAGACAGCACCACCCTCTGGAGAGCCTTGCGGTTGAGGGTGGTGCAGTTGCCATACCAGGCGGTGATACAGATCGGCAGGATGCTCTAAATTGTGCATCAGTAAAAATTTGTCAGGGTTCTGGGTAACAAGCCACATTTATTCAGCCTCCTGAGTTTGAAGAGGCGCTGTTGCGCCTTCTTCACCACCCTGTCTGTGTGGGTGGACCATTTCAGTTTGTCTGTGATGTGTAATTCTGCCCTTGAGTTGATTTCCCATGCAAAACTAGACAGATAGCTAACAACTAAGTCTTCAATAAAACTCCCAAGGCGTGACTTTTCTTGAATGAATATATTGAAAACGTTTATGTTGTGAAACTGCAAAATACAGAAAAGAATATACTTTAGTATTCAATTCACACCGACATACTGTAGCTGTACATTAAACATTTGAAGTTGCATAAATCCAAAGCACGTGCTAAGGTACCATGCATCTGGCATGATGCCAAACCATATAGCTAATTGTTACTCATATGGTAAAACAGAAACAGTAACAAAACTACAGTATTGTATATTTTACAATTCGTTTGCATGATGCACGAGCAAAGTAATACAGCTAACGACATTCATGAAAGGCATAGCAATTTGTGAGTAAATGCAACCAACCAACATTGATATGTAAGCAACTCTATCAATAACAAGATTATCATCATTAGCTAAATGCTTGAATCAAACTTACAAACAAATATTTTCCAAGGCTGAAGCGTGACAAGAAATAACTACATTGAAAGACCTGCACCGTAGCGTTGTTTGTAGCTGCTTCTACACGTGCAGAACAAATTCTCTACTTCCTGTTTGCGTAGTCTTTCTAAGTACCAGAAACATCCACTAGGGGGCAAATAACACCATTGAACACAATGAAAATCCAATTGAACCATTGTAATAAAATAATCTGTTACCTTCTAACAGGATGGCAGCACACTCCCCGCCTGGTATAATGAAATTGTGCCACTATGAAATAAAACATATCAAGAAACAAATAATGTCCTTTCTATTTTTATCTTTTGTCTCTAGGATGCTTCAGAAAGAAGAACAACAATCTCTGAGATTGGTCTCAGAAACACCTTAGCAGCTCCTTGCTTGACAATTTTTAGATCTACTTTCCTAACCTTTTTGTCAGTACTGGGAAAGGTTTTTACCACAAGCCCGACTGGCCAGTCATTTCTGTGTGCCTGACTGTCTTTCAATAAGACATCTCCCACTTTTGCATTTGTTTTTTCTGCTGTCCATTTTCTGCGTCTCTGCAGCGTTGTCAGGTACTCCTGTCTCCACCTTTTCCAAAAGTTGTTTTCCATGAAGGTTGTTCATGCTGAAGTATCCAGAAGGGGCTGAGGTAGCGCTGGTCTTTTGTGTTTTTCTTAGAATGTTGATAGCTTCTTCTGTAGTAGCTACTGATGTCAGACCATCATCGACGTAGAAGTTCCTCACTACATATTGCTTGGGTTCTGACCCATGTTCCTTCTCACCCTGTAGCGCTGCTCGTCTCATGCAGTAGATGGCTACGGCTGGTGAAGGGCTGTTCCCAAATACATGCACTTTCATCCTGTACTCAGTTATGTTTCTATCTGGGTTGTTGTCTTCATACCAGAGAAACCTTAAGTAATCTCTGTGATCCTCACGTACACCAAAACAGTAAAACATTTGTTGCACACCTGCTGTTAGTGCAATGCAATCCTTGCGGAAACGCATTAGGACACCCAAGAGTGTGTTGTTTAAGTCTGGACCACTGAGCAGAACATCGTTAAGCGACACGCCTTGACACTTAGCACTGGAGTCAAATACTACTCTTATTTGTTCAGGCTTTTGTGGATGGTAAACACCAAATATGGGCAGATACCAACGTTCTTTGTCTCCCTCTAGTGGCTGTGAAGGTTCGGCTTGGTCGTTATCCAGCATATTTTGCATGAAGTCAATAAAATGACGCTTCATGTCAGGCTTTTTGTCTAAAGTCCTGCGAAGTGATGTGAGACGGTTCATGGCCTGCTCCCTGTTATTAGGAAGGCGACGTCTAGCGGGGCGAAAGGGTAGTGGAGCCACCCAGTTGTTTCCATCATTCTGGAAAACCTGTTTGTCCATAATGTCTAAGAAGGCTTTGTCCTCCACTGATGGTGCTGGTTTATCATCGTCTTGTGTTTTGTCGATCACGGAACATCCCAGCCTGTCTGTGTTCACAGTTGTGCTTGGATCTCTCGAGTGCACTGTAGAGGGAGAGATGTGTTTCTGAGCTACGCTGTTGTAGTTCTCTTTTACCTGGATGATGTCAGGGCAAGAGCTCAGATAGGATGTGCGACCATTTTGAAGTATGTTTGTCCTGAACACGTTAACATTGTCTGGTCGGTGAGCCGTTCCCAAACAGACCTCACCTAATATGACCCACCCGAGGTCGAGTCGCTGTGCATAAGGAGTGTCGTGGGGCCCATTGATTTGCTCTCGTACCTTGTGTACCCTTAAGATGTCTCGTCCTAAGAGCAGGAGGATGGGAGCGTCTGGGTCCACAGCTGGAATTTTGTCCATAACTGGTTGCAGATGGGGATGATGATACGCAATGTCGGGGGAGGGAATCTCCATCCTATCGTCTGGCATCATATCACACTCTATCAGAGTAGGGAGAGTGAGCTGCATGTGTCCATCTATAGACTCCACCATGAAGTTGACGGCTCTCCTGCCTGAAGTCTCTGTTACCCCAGAACACGTCTTCATGGTGTATGGAGCAGAGTTGTCATTGATGTTGAAGAGATTGAAAAACTCTGTCTTGGCCAGAGATTTGTTACTCTATCATCAAGCACTACATACATTTTGACAGCTTTCTCTCTTTTCCCAGCCGGATAAGCTTTGACTAGGCATATTTTTGAACATGATCTTGGATTGACTGCCTCACCACAGATCTCCGTACACTTTGAGGTGACAGATAGAAGAGCATCGTCACCTTGCTCCCCGCCATGCTCTGTCTCTGCTGTAGCGGTGTCTGTATTTGAAGGGGCTGGGCCTGGATGCAGAGCAGCAAGATGTCTGTCGCTGTCGCACTCAAAGCACTTGATTGAAACCTTACAGTCTTTAGCTCTGTGCTGAGTTGACCCACAACATCAGAAACAAATGCCATTGTCTTTGAGATATGATTTGCGCTCATCTAGAGTTTTGTATCTAAACCCAGAACACTTTTTAAGAGGATGAGGCTTGTTATGTATTGGGCAGTGATGGTCAGGGTTTTCAACCTTTGTCTTACTGGGTTTGGTTTGGTGATCTGAGGTCTCAGATGACATCTGTTTTGTATACAGTCACAGGTGTCTTGCTGCTGTACCTGGCAGGTTTCTTACTTTTCATAGACACTTGGTTAGTTGAGGTGTAGAGGGTGAAGCTGGGGTCATTTCTAATTTTCGCCTGGTTCCTGATGAATCTCGAGAAGAATAAGAATGGTGGGAATGCTACCCGATAGTCCTCCTTATATTTGGATCCCTGTGCTATCCATTTTTCTTGTAAACTGAATGGAAGTTTCTCTACAATAGGGTTCACCCCCCGAGATGTGTCCAGATAAGCGAGGCCTGGAAGGTACCCTTCTATTTTAGCACACTCCAGTTCGAGAAGAATGTCACCTAGTTCTCTTAGTTTGTGATTGTCTTTGTTCTTCAACAGTGCATTCTCGTTCACTTCGGGTGTACCATAGCACTCTTCTAGTCGTTGCCAGACCATGTTAAGCCCTGCTGTTGCGCTGAAAATATGGACAGATCTAATTCTGTTTGCTTGCTCAGACGACTCTGCCCCTAGCCACTTGGTAATTCGATCTAACTCTTCCCTGGCTGATAAATTCAAGTCTTTGGTCGCATTGAGAAAGGATGCTTTCCATGCCCAATCATTTTCAGGGCGATCATCAAACTTCAGGAGTCCGGAACTCACCATCTCACGGCGTAGGAGGTACTTGATGAGGTCTGGTGCCACTTGTGACTCAGGGAAGTTGTGTGTGTGTGTGACTGGACGTGGGCTTGCTTTCCATTTCCACCATGCTGCTGTTCATTTCTTTTGAACGGAGAGTCTCTGCTCATGTTCTGTTGTTTGCTACTTACTGGATTATGACATGTTGCTGGGTCAACACTAAGCTCTTGTTTCTCCACTTCAAATGGAAGTTCAGCAAAGTAGGTAATTGGCTAACTCCTTTCATTACTCTAATAATGTACAACCATCTATGTAGAATAACAAAGCATATTACACTAGGTACACATTTAGTTCAGTTATCTTTGCCTTCTTGGGTACAGGAACAATGGTGGCCATCTTGAAGCATGTGGAGACAGCAGACTGGGATAGGGAGCGATTGAATATGTCCGTAAACACACCAGCCAGCTGGTCTGTGCATGCTCTGAGGACCAAGCTAGGAATGCCGTCTCGGCCAGCAGCCTTGCGAAAGTTAACACGTTTAAATGTTTTACTCACTTCGGCCACGGAGAAGGAGGGGTGGGGGGCACAGTCCTTATTAGCTGGCCGTGACGGTGGCACTATATTATCCTCAAAGCAGGCAAAGAAGGTGTTTAGTTTGTCTGGAAGCGTGACGTCGGTGTCTGTGACGTGGCTGGTTTTCTTTTTGTATTCCGTGATTTCCTGTAGACCCTGCCGCATACATCTCGTGTCTGAGCCGTTGAATTGCGACTCCACTTTGTCCTTGTACTGGCATTTTGTTAGTTTGATTTCCTTGCGGAGGGAATAACTACACTGTTTATATTCAGCCATATTCCCAGACCTCTTTCCATGGTTAAATGAGGTGGTTTGCACTTTCAGTTTTGCGCGAATGCCGCCATCCATCCACGGTTTCTGGTTAGGGTAGGTTTTAATAGTCACAGTGGGTACAACATCTCCAATGCACTTCCTTGTAAACTCACTCACAGCGTATAGATTGATGTTGTTCTCTGCGGCTGACCGGAACATGTCCCAGTCCGCGTGATCAAAACAAACTTGAAGCGTGGATTCCTATTGGTCAGACCAGCGTTGAATGGTTCTAGTCACTGGTATATCCTTTTTGAATTTCTGGCTTTAAGATGGTAGGAGCAAGATGGCGTCGTGGTCGGATTTGCCAAAGGGAGGGTGGGGGAGGGCTTTGCATGCATCGCGGAAGTTAGTGTTGCAGTGATCGAGTATTACCCCCTTGTGAAGTGCAGTTAATATGCTGATAGAATTTAGGTAGCCTTGTTCTCAAATTTGCTTTGTTAAAATCCCTAGTTACAATAAATGCAGCCTCAGGATATATGGTTTCCAGTTTACATAGAGTCCAGTGAAGTTGCTTGAGGGCCGTCTTGGTGTCTGCTTGAGGGGGAATGTACACAGCTGTGACGATAACTGACGAGAATTATCTTGGGAGGTAATATGGCCGGCATTTGATTGTAAGGATTTCTAGGTCGGGTGAGCAGAATGACTTGAGTTCCTGTATGTTGTTTTGATTACACCATGAGTCGTTAATCATGAGGCATACACCCCCTCCCTTCCTCTTTCCAGAGAGGTGTTTATCTCTGTCGCGCGATGCATGGTGCGCGATGCACGGTGGCTGAACTGATTCCGACAACATATCCCGAGAGAGCCATGTTTCCATGAAACAGAGAATGTTACAATCTCTGATGTTTCTCTAGAAGGCCACCCTTGCTCGAATTTCATCTACCTTGTTGTTAAGAGACTGGACATTGGCGAGTAGTATACTCGGGAGCGGTGGACGATGTACACGTCTACAGACCTTGACCAGGAGGCCACTCCCTGCCCCTTCTGTGGCACCGTTGTTTTGGGTCGGCTTCTGCAATTAAATCCATTGTCATGAGTGGTGGTCTAAACAGAGGATCCGCTTCGGGAAAGTCATATTCCTGGTCGCAATGTTGGTAAGTTGACGTCGCTCTTATATTGAATAGTTATTCCTGGCTGTATGTAATGAGACTTAAGATTTCCTGGGGTAACAATGTAAGAAATAACACATAAAAAAAAAAAAATACTGCATAGTTTCCTAAGGACACGAAGCGAGGCGACTATCTCTGTCGGCGCCATCTTCCGGAACTCACCTGTCTACTGTTACTGTACCTCATTCACCTACCTCATTGGGGAGTGTCTTTCTGTTGCTCTCTACCGCTATACTCCCTCTTTTCTTTGCTTCCATTCTCATCCCTTGTTCGTGAATACCTCACATGCAACGTTATTAGAGAGTAATACTTGTCGCAAACAATTGTCAGTCTCACGCAGCATAATTCTTTTTGCTGTAGATTAGTTTTAAAGTCATACAACTCTCCTTCCGTGGGCTCCAGCTGCTCTTAAACGCAAGTAAAACTAAATGCATGCTTTTCAATCGATCGCTGCCCGCACCTGCTCGCCCGTCCAGCATCACTACTCTGGACGGCTCTGACTTAGAATACGTGGACAACTACAAATACCTGGGTGTCTGGTTAGACTGCAAACTCTCCTTCCAGACTCACATTAAGCATCTCCAATCCAAAATGAAATCTAGAATCGGCTTCCTATATCGCAACAAAGCATCCTTCACTCATGCTGCCAAACATACCCTCGTAAAACTGACCATCCTACCGATCCTCGACTTCGGTGATGTCATCTATAAAATAGCCTCCAACACTCTACTCAACAAACTGGATGCAGTCTATCACAGTGCCATCCGTTTTGTCACCAAAGCCCCATACACTACCCACCATTGCGACCTGTACGCTCTTGTTGGTTGGCCCTCGCTTCATACTTGTCGCCAAACCCACTGGCTACAGGTTATCTACAAGTCTCTGCTAGGTAAAGCCCCACCTTATCTCAGATCACTGGTCACCATAGCAGCACCCACTTGTAGCACGCGCTCCAGCAGGTATATCTCACTGGTCACCCCCAAAGCCAATTCTATCTTTGGTCGTCTTTTCTTCCAGTTCTCTACTGCCCATGACTGGAACGAATTGCAAAAATCTCTGAAGCTGGAGACTCACATCTCCCTCACTAGCTTTAAGCACCAGCTGTCAGAGCAGTTTACAGATCACTGCACCTGTACTTAGATGGGCTGTTTACAGATAGGCTATCTACCTACCTCATCCCCATACTGGTATTTATTTATTTATTTTGCTCCTTTGCACCCCAGTATCTCTACCTGCACATTCATCTACAGCCGATCTACCATTCCAGTGTTTAATTGCTATATTGTAATTACTTCGCCACCATGGCCTATTTATTTCCTTAACTTACCTCATTTGCACTCACTGTATATAGACTTTTTATTTTATTTTTTTCTACTGTATTATTGACTGTATGTTTTGTTTATTCCATGTGTTGTTTTATGTGTTGAATTGCTACGCTTTATCTTGGCCAGGTCGCAGTTGCAAATGAGAACTTGTTCTCAACTAGCCTACCTGGTTAAATAAAGGTAAAATACAATTTTTAAAATAAATAAAAAGTGCTTGTCAGAGCTGTTGCCCATACACAACCCAACAGCTTTCAGTAGAGCTATCTGTAATTTCTTGGCCCACCGAGTGGTGCCTTTCTCCAACCATCTTTTCATCCCTCCCTTTCCTTCATCTCCGCTTTTATATCTCACGAAATTGGACAACGCTTACTCCTCAGATCACATCTTTCACACTGACTCTGACTTGAGAAGAGGACTTCTCCATTGTCTTATTATTAACCCAATGAGTCCCACCACAACGCCGGGACACTTCAGACTTATAACCCCTTTTAAACCCTGTGTGTTTGAGCTACATACGTCTGGGTTGTACCATTGGATTCGTCCATTGCATATGCATTCATTGGTACAAACCATTAGTCTGTGTGATTAATGGGAGCTGAGCTAGATCAGTGTTTGGGAGACAAGGGCGGATACCGAATGGGCCCGGGGCAAGGTCTTTTTACAAAAATGTATGTAGAGTCCGAATGGTTTGAGCTACAAACTATTAAAAGCTATCTATGAAAATCGGACACTCTCTCAAACACGCGCATATAATGTTTTGCTCTGTGATACTCACAAGCTACACAAGAGTTGTTAGTTAGTAAGGGGCTCTTCTACATAGAAAGTCATAGGAAATCCTAGGACATAACTATAATGTAACTATAATACTGTAATAAGCTCACCAAGTTGCTGTCACAAACTCCACACTTTTGTCACTGACTAGTTGGATATTAATTTCTCACTGAGCAAACAATTTAAATTTGTTTTTATTCGTTTTTTTTGCCTTTACGGACCTTATCTTGTTATTGACATTTGTCAATACAACTCATGAATGCAACTGTTTATATCAAATTGTTTTGTGTTCTACTTGTTGCCCTGGTTGTTCTGAAAATACACTTTTAAACACTTGATTGTGGGGCTAAATATAAAGGCTGGACATGCAGATGCAAATAAAATTAAAGCAGATCTATTTTCTGCTGGGGTCTTGGGACTGATGGGATTAAGCAGGACTACTACTGTAGTTTATGTGCTGTCTCTCATTCATGAAGTGGCAAACCCTTCACAGTGGGTCAGGTGAAGTGCAGACATTCTGAATTGGACTCTATCAGTGATACTTCGCAGCTCATAAGGTAAATAGTCTGACTGCATTGTGGGTTGTGTCTGAATGTGTGTGAGAGAGGGGGGGGGGGGGGGGGAGAAAGAGAGAGCCAGAGCGAGAAGGTGATTCTGAGAGAAAGAGGGAGAGAGAGCATCACAGCTCAGAATGATACATGGAAGTCCATTCCGTCCATTTGCGTCATCAGACAGAGGTGCATGTTTTTTTTTTATTGTTGAAAGAAAGTGTTTTTTTCCATGAAATATTGATGCCATCGTAGTGACCATCAGCAAGGCTCTTTTATGTGAGTGCTTTTACAGACTCAGTTCCCAGTTGGAACAGATGAATGAAATGTGGTGGGAGTGCTGTAGAATTGTTTGTGAATGCTCTAATCAGACCTATACTGGCTGGTCGTGACCTTCTCGTAGGCAGGGAGATTTGGTAAATTAGTGTGTGTGTGTGTGTGTGTGTGTGTGTGTGTGTGTGTGTGTGTGTGTGTGTGTGTGTGTGTGTGTGTGTGTGTGTGTGTGTGTGTGTGTGTGTGTGTGTGTTTTCACTGCTTATTCTTCCCTGTGGTGTGACTAAGCCGCATAAGTGCTCCCATGTGCCCTACGTAATGTGTGTTTGAAATTACTTCACTGCACTAAAGAATTGTCTCTCAGATACAATATGATGTATACCCATTGTCTCTGAACAGAAAGGTGTTGCATTAGTAGTGTGAGTAGGAGCTCTTTGTCTGAGAGAAACAATTACACCGTTTTAATCATTGTAATCACTGGACGATGAATAAGGTTGAAATTGTGAAGTGCTTTGCTCACACAATTACTTTTCCGTATTGCATCATTGGACAAAAGCCTAACACACAGTTGAAATGCTTGTCCGCTATCTAGTAATGAAACATATATTATATATATTGTTTTATTTAACCTTTTATTTAACTAGGCAAGTCCGTTAAGAACAAATTCTTATTTACAATGACGGCCTACCCCGGCCAAACCCGGACGACGCTGGGCCAATTGTGCGCCGCCCTGTGAGACTCCCAATCACGGCCGGATGTGATGCAGCCTGGATTCGAACCAGGTACTGCAGTGACGCCTCTTACACTGAGATGCAGTGCCTTAGATGCACAGGATGTGCATGTACTGCATATGTGTGGGCGTTGGCTGTATTGATTTTAGGTATATTGAGAAAGAAGTGCAGTCATAACACAGCACATTGTGGTTTAAACTTGTAATGGTATCTCCGTTTTTGTAGAACATAGTTGGCGGCATCTATGACGGTGGTACGGTGCAACCTTACGGAGCCAATACGTTATCGTATTGGCTCTGTAAGGTGGCTGGCTACTACTGGCTCCTTAGTGACCCACTGATGCTCTGTGTTGGATAGGGAGTAGGGACACCTCGTAGTAGAGATGTTATAATGCCGTACACACAAGCTTGATTCACATTAGAGGGCCAAAGGGAGCCAAACTGTGCATATGTTCTTCAGCTAAACATGCTCCGTCACTCTGTCAGGTAGGGTGTGTTGGCTGTTATTTTCCACTGTACTGGAGAGTGTGTGTGTGTGTGTGTGTGTGTGTGTGTGTGTGTGTGTGTGTGTGTGTGTGTGTGTGTGTGTGTGTGTGTGTGTGTGTGTGTGTGTGTGTGTGTGTGTGTGTGTGTGTGTGTGTGTGTGTGTGTGTGCGTGTGCGTGTGTGTGTGCGCGTGTGTGTGTGCGTGTCAGGGTTTCCGTTCAGAAAATGAGGCGCCAGACATTTGACCAGCAGCATTTTAATTTACCTGACAAATACCGGACCCAAATGTATTGGTTGCCCAACCTTATTGGCACGTCCACCCACGATTCTTAGTATGACAGAAATCACATTTAGTTTATGCTACAGTGCCTTGCAAGAGTATTCATCCCCCTTGGCGTTTTTCCTATTTTGTTGCATTACAACCTGTCATCTAAATTTCAATACATTTGGATTTCATGTAATGGACATTCACAAAATCGTCCAAATTGGTGAAGTGAAATGGAAAAAATGACTTGTTTAAAAAATTGAATGTGTAACGATATTCTTCATCTGATGAGGAGTATAAAAAGATCGGACCAAAACGCAGCGTGGTAAGGGTCCATTTTAATGAAATATAACGAATGAAATAAAATCGTTTTGTATGGTGAAACACAGACACAGAAAACAACTACCCACAACCTATAGTGGGAAAACAGGCAGCCGAAGTATGGTTCTCAATCAGAGACAGCGATTGACAGCTGCCTCTGATTGGGAACCATACCAGGCCAAACACCTAGAAATATAAGACACAGAACAAAACATAGAATGCCCACCCCAACTCACGCCCTGACCAAACTAAAATAGAGAAATAAAAATGGAACTAAGGTCAGGACGTGACACTATGTATTCACCCCCTTTGCAATCAAGCCCCTAAATAAGATATGGTACAGCAAATTACCTTCAGAAGTCACATTAATTAGTTAAATAATGTCCACCTGTGTGCAATCTAAGTTTCACATGATCTGTCACATGAGCTCAGTTTATATACACCTGTTCGGAAAGGCCCCAGATTCTGCAACACCACTAAGCAAGGGGCACCAACAAGCAAGTGGCACCATGAAGACCAAGGAGCTCTCCAAACAAGTCAGGGACAAAGTTGTGGAGAAGTACAGATCAGGGTTGGGTTATAAAAAAATATCTGAAACTTTGAACATCCAACAGAGCACCATTAAATCCATTAATAAAAAATGGAAAGAATATGGCACCACAACAAACTTGCCAAGAGAGGGCCGCCCACCACAACTCACAGACCAGGCAAGGACCAGGCAAGGAGGGCAGAGACAACCCTGAAGGAGCTGCAAAGCTCCACAGCGGAGATTGGAGTATCTGTCCATAGGACCACTTTAAGCCGTACACTCCACAGTGCTGGGCTTTACAGAAGAGTAGTCAGAAAAAAGTCATTGCTTAAAGAAAAAAATAAGCAAACACATTTGGTGTTTACCAAAAGTCATGTGGGAGACTGTATGTATGAAGGTACTCTGGTCAGATGAGACTAAAATTGAGCTTTTTGACCATCAAGGAAAACGCTATGTCTGGTGCAAACCCAACACCTCTCATCACCCCGAAACACCATCATTGAAGCATGGTCGTGGCAGCATCATGCTGTGGGGATGTTTTTCAATGGCAGGGCCTGGGAAACTGGTAAAAATTGAAGGAATGATGGATAGCGCTAAATACAGGGAAATTCTTGAGGGAAACCTATTTCAGTCTTCCAGAGATTTGAGACTGTGACAGAGGTTCACCTTCCAGCAGGACAATGACCCTAAGCATACGGCTAAAGCAACACTTGAGTGGTTTAAGGGGAAACATTTAAATGTCTTGGAATGGCCTAGTCAAAGCCCAGACCTCAATCCAATTGAGAATATGTGGTATGGCTTAAAGATTGCTGTACACCAGCGGAACCCATCCAACTTGAAGGAGCTGGAGCAGTTTTGCCTTGAAGAATGGGCAAAGATCTCAGTGCCTAGATGTGCCAAGCTTATAGAGACATACCCTAAGAGACTTGCAGCTGTAATTGCTGCAGAAGGTGGCTCTACAAAGTATTGACTTTGGAGGGTGAATAGTTATGCACGCTCAAATGTTGTGTTTTTTTGTCTTATTTCTTGTTTGTTTCACAAAAAAAAATATTTAGCATCTTCAAAGTGGCATGTTGTGTAAATCAAATGATACAACCCCCCCCCAAAAATGCATTTTAATTCCATCTTGTAAGTCAACAAAATAGGAGAAATACCAAGGGGGTGAATACTTTCGCAAGCCACTGTAGTTCATCTCAACAGAACATGCAACTCGGATGCAGGCGTGCTTCATTCTTACTAAATTCCGATGAGCAATTTGGCAGTGCGCCCATAAGGCTAGGGGAAGCTGAGCTTTCCCTAAAGTGAATTGAATTGCCAAAATGTATATAGCCTAATTAGCATACTCCTTTCTATACAGAAATAAATAAAAACTAAAAGTAGCCTATCTTATTGGAACCAACAGGGAGCATCGGCCATATCCCTGGTGAGTGTGCATATTGACTATCTTTATCATTCTGTGCGAGATAAGAAATCGCTACTTCAAACAGTTGTGGGACAGTAAATCCCAAATTCATCCAACCAGTAGGCCTAGGCTACATCCCCAAAAACTTTAAAAAGCAATGAGGCTCATTCAACAGATCAAGAGGTTTAGCATAAAATATTGATAAACTATGATATCTTCACATTATAGGTGCAGAAATGCGCATAAGGCAGTAGGCTACACGTGAATGGTCGTTCCATAATGCAATTAGTGGAAAACACTATTGTGAGCGGTTTGATGTGACAGAGATGTAAATATGTTAGAAATTTAGAAAGAGGGGGAGATCTAAAGATGCAACAACTAGAATGGGTTGCTAATATGACTAGGATTGTGCCTTTGGCTACTGGACAACCAATAGAACATGAGAGAAAAAGGCTACTGGTTTGAATGGAATATGCCTCCAGGTCATTGCAAAGTGGTGTGTGATGCGCTGAAGCCTGCCTAGTTACCTATGCACTTGAATGGCTAGGGAAGCACGCTTCAATTACCAGTTGAGAAATAAAAATAGTAGCTCTTTTTAATAGTGGACATTGTTTTTTTTTTGTTTTTTTTTACACGCTATTGCCTTCAGAATTGTTGTTCAATGATTGTACTCCAGCAGCAACAAACAGCTGTTTGAGCTGTATCAGCAGCTCTCGTGCTACATCAACTGGTATGACATCAACACTATTTCGCAATGGGATGTTTTTCCTCTCCCAGACAATTGTCCCAAACCAATTTTATTTATCGGCTTTTAAATTAAGGGTGCGGGCAAAAGCCGGCCATTACCGGCTAACGGAAGTCCTGGTGTGTGTGTGTGCGTTAGGGCTGGCCTAATTACCGCATAACCATGTAACCAACGGTTATGGATGAAGACTGTAAAAAAATAAATAAATGTCAACCGTTTTTAAATGTAATTATTTTTTTTAATAATTTTTGGGGGAACTAACCGTTGACTGAAGACGGGACGTCCGGGCATTCGTGAGGTTGAGTCCGTTTCTACAGTAACAACGTGATGTCAGCTCTACTTTGGTCCTATGGGTACATTCACAATGGCTGCCAGTCCACACATTATGTCGTCATTGACTTAAATGGGGACGCCCATTCTTTTAATTATATTTCTATGGCAGCACATGCGGTCAGGAGCGGAGGAGAGGAGAAAATGTGCGTAAAAATAAACAAACATGAATAATAAAATATGTATTAATTTTGTTATTTGAAAGGTTATTACGGAGACATTTGTCATTTGGCTGGCCAATTACATCATCCAGAATTCTATGACTGTCACAGCCCTAGTGTGTGTGTGTGTGTGAAGCCAAAAGGTGAATCTGTTATTTTTTAGCCCATTCGCATCTGTTTGCAAAAGAGTATAAATGAGTGTCCTATGTTAGTTGGCTATCTAGTCTCCTGTGAAAGTGGTGGAGTCATGCAGTTTGTCTTTGAGGGGAGTCGGAGGACTCAGCAGACTAAAACAGACCAAATGCCAGCCATCATACAGGCTCCAGAAAGGAGGAGGAAGAAAGGCAGCTAGGAAGGGGGGGGAGTATGGAGGCTGAGAGGTATGAGGCGGGGCTGAGGAAGCCAGGGAGGCAGAGAGGGAGAAAGGTAGGGAGAGAGGGAGTTCAGGAAGTGTGGAAGGTGGGGATGAAGCCAAGCAGGCTTGAGAGGGAAGCAGGGAGACTGAGACAGGCAGGAGACAGAGAAGGAGGAAGATAGGAAGGCAGACTGAAAGCCTACCTGGGAAAAGAGCTGGGCTTCTGGCCATGGGTGCACTCTGTCTCAGCTCTGCTCTGCTGGCAGCCTTGTGGGCTACACTATCTCCCTGGGAAGCACTCTGATAGCATCTACCATTCAGAGACAGGAATCTCTCTCTCTCTGTCTCTTTCTCTCATTCACTTTTGGTGTTTTTCTTCTTTTGTCTTCCGTGCTTTGTTTTTATCTCCTTGATGATCTTTTCTTTTGTTCTTGTCTATGTCCTGTGATTACTGTCCCAGGCTTTAATTTTGGATCTCAAGGTCTGTCTGTGTGTGTTGGTTCTGCACTGGCACTGTGCCTAGCTAATTACCCAACACTGGTGTGACCTGTGTGCCCTGGTGGGGTGTGTGTGGGCACACGCAGGACACGACCACCTTAGGTAGTGCCAGCTTGACTGTGGCACGTAATGTCCTGTGGCGGTGACGTCAGAGACGACCCACAACAGGCTACCCCACCTCCGCACTCGAGTGTGTCTTCTCTTGATGCAGATTGGGATTACAGATTTGATTCCCATGGGAGTGGATCTTTTTTAGGACGCAAACGTGGGGTAAGAGAGAACCCTCAGTGGCCCAAAAAGGGTTCAGCAGCACCACAGATGTGGAAGAAGGGTCGGAAGGGCAAGAAGAACACAGGAGAAAATCAAATCAAATCAAATGTATTTATATAGCCCTTCGTACATCAGCTGATATCTCAAAGTGCTGTACAGAAACCCAGCCTAAAACCCCAAACAGCAAGCAATGCAGGTGTAGAAGCACGGTGGCTAGGAAAAACTCCCTAGAAAGGCCAAAACCTAGGAAGAAACCTAGAGAGGAACCAGGCTATGTGGGGTGGCCAGTCCTCTTCTGGCTGTGCCGGGTGGAGATTATAACAGAACATGGCCAAGATGTTCAAATGTTCATAAATGACCAGCATGGTCGAATAATAATAAGGCAGAACAGTTGAAACTGGAGCAGCAGCACGGTCAGGTGGACTGGGGACAGCAAGGAGTCATCATGTCAGGTAGTCCTGGTGCATGGTCCTAGGGCTCAGGTCCTCCGAGAGAGAGAAAGAAAGAGAGAATTAGAGAGAGCATATGTGGGGTGGCCAGTCCTCTTCTGGCTGTGCCGGGTGGAGATTATAACAGAACATGGCCAAGATGTTCAAATGTTCATAAATGACCAGCATGGTCGAATAATAATAAGGCAGAATAGTTGAAACTGGAGCAGCAGCACGGCCAGGTGGACTGGGGACAGCAAGGAGTCATCATGTCCGGTAGTCCTGGGGCATGGTCCTAGGGCTCAGGTCCTCCGAGAGAGAGAAAGAAAGAGAGAAGGAGAGAATTAGAGAACGCACACTTAGATTCACACAGAACACCGATTAGGACAGGAGAAGTACTCCAGATATAACAAACTGACCCTAGCCCCCCGACACATAAACTACTGCAGCATAAATACTGGAGGCTGAGACAGGAGGGGTCAGGAGACACTGTGGCCCCATCCGAAGACTCCCCCGGACAGGGCCAAACAGGAAGGATATAACCCCACCCACTTTGCCAAAGCACAGCCCCCACACCACTAGAGGGATATCTTCAACCACCAACTTACCATGCTGAGACAAGGCTGAGTATAGCCCACAAAGATCTCCGCCATGGCACAACCCAAGGGGCGGTGCCAACCCAGACAGGATGACCACATCAGTGAATCAACCCACTCAGGTGACGCACCTCTTAAAGGCTGCTATTGGACACGCGGTCAGAATGCCTGAGTGTAATCAACCTTTCTTCACGTCCCATAAACACTTCATGTGAGTTGGCCTTGAGTAAAGGCTTATCTTTCGTCCCCACTATCATGTAATGACTTCGACACTACAATAGAGTTTCAGAAATGATTTTGTACATTGAGACTTAGGGAGTTTTTGTGGATGTATCAAGAATGGCTGAGATGATTGTTCAGGCTATGGGTGACACAATAGAGAATGACATTTCCCACAGAACAAAAATTATTTTTCGAGGAAAATCCATCTTTTGTCTGCCCAGATACGGAAATCCCTCCCTACAAACATACTGCAGATTGGTGGAAAAAGATGTGTCTCAGATTCTAAATAAGAAATGAGAATATAGTCCACCATAATCTCCCAAAGAACAGAGACAATCATTGGATTAATAAAACAATGACTTCAGTTTGATCGTGAGTAATGCTGATAAGGCCGGAGCTGTGGTGTTGGTAAACCGTGATGATTATGTGAATGAGAGCCGGGGACAACATTGAACAGCACCACTTTCTATCAGAAACTGTCGCGTGACTCCACACCACTGTTCATTGACGATATTTACTGCAAGCTGAAGTTTCTCGTCGAAAGTGGAGACATTATGCAAAAAATAATATACATTCATGAAAGTAGACAATCCAATCACGAGCGTAATCCATGCCTTTCTAAAAAAATCACAAACGACTGGATAAGCCCCCGGAGAGACCTGTTGTGGCCTCCATTGGTTTATTGATTTCTTTCTAAAAACAAAGTGTGGTGTCCCTCCCTACGCAATTCTATGGACATGATTAACACCCTTAACATGATGCACAATAGTAATGGAGAGATGATTATGGCTTGTGTTAATGTTGAATCCCTGTCTACACACATCCCCCCACCAGGGAGACCTAGAAGCCATGGCAACACTATCATTCGTCAACGACCCACTGGCACTCTCCCAAGCACCAACTGCATTGTTGAACTGGCTGAGATTGTTCTGACTAAGAACTTGTACATGTTCATTCAACAGAAGGGAACTGCTAGGGGTAGTAAAAATGACACTGAATAATTACAATTTGTAAATGGGGTTGTTTGAGAAGAATGTGGATTTTCAGCCCTAACAATCCATTCTTGCACCATATCAAGCGCTGGAAACATTTCATTGATGACATATTCCTTCTAATCCAGGGCACAGCAGAGGAACTTTGTCAATTCCACTCTTTCATCAATACAAGCAGTTGAACATCTGACATTCCCCCTCACCTTTGATGCACATGAAACGAGTATCGAGACATTTTGATAAAGAGGGAGAGGGGTGGCTTTAGCACTGACCTACTGTATACAGGAAGCCGACGGACAGAAATTCCCTGTTACGCGGAGATAGCTTCCACCCTACACCCCTGAAAAAGAGCCTCACTGTCAGCCAATACAGTCGCATACGCAGGATCTGTAGTACACAGAGTGACTATGACAAACAAGTCGACTGTCTGGATGAGCATTTCAAACGGCGGAGTTACCCAGAGGAATGTCTGCATGACGCAAGGGACCGTTACAAATATATGACCCAGGAGGGCAGCCTCACGCCCAAACCACCCCCGGAAGATCTGGTTTGGATCGAAACGTAGTCAATAAAGCGATGAATTGGGAGCATAAACAGTGTGCGGTCCTTCCGGTTCTCCACAACTATTCTTTATTAGCCCAGCACCTATGTTTTTAAGGATGTGCATATGACCATAAACTTTCCTATACAGTATACCCACCTCAACACACCTCCAGATGGGTAGGCAGAACAGACAGAGTGGTGGTGCCAGCCTTCATTTTTTTTGTTGATTTCACGTTGAACTCAACCAAATGTAACACTAGACGTTAAATTGACATCTGTCAATTTGTCTGCCTCTTGAGTAACCACTGTAGCTCACTGTTTCCACTACAGTATTCTATTGTGTGGGTTCATTGATAACGCTGCTGTGAGCTGGCGTAGGTCCTCTGAAAGGGCTTCAGTGACTGGAAGGCTTTGAAGAGTGTTTCCGAACCCTGGATCGGAAACACTCTGGGGGCTCCTGCCCGGGCTGCCATACTGTGTGTGTGTCCTGTGATGTGTTGTGACTAATGAGCAGACAGATGGCTCACGCACTAGACTCCACTCACCACTCACGCTAATGCCAACATAGAGGACAGGAGGCAAGCCCGCAGATATGATGAACTGTGTTGTTCCTTCTTGTGTCAGTCTGGTGGTTCAGTGCCCTTGTCCTCAGGAAGTGGAAAGGCCAGTAGTCGGCACTGTTAAGACTTTATGAATGACTCTGTATGAAACAGACAGCCCTCATATATACAGAGCCTTCGGAAGGTATTCAGACCTCTTGACTTTTTCCACATTTTGTTACGTTACAGCCTTATTCTAAAATGTATTAAAATAAATAAAAATCCTCATCAGTCTACACACAATACTCCATAATTATTTTCACATTTATAAAAAATAAAAAAATAAAACACTTTTTTAAGCATCCTTGAGATGTTTCTAGAACTTGATTGGAGTCCACCTGTGGTAAATGAAATTGATTGGACATGATTTGGAGAGAAACACTTGTCTATATAAGGTCCTACATTTGACAGTGCATGTCAGAGCAAAAACCAAGCCATGAGGTCGAAGAAATTGTCCGTAGAGCTCCGAGACAGGATTTTGTCGAGACACAGATCTGGGGAAGGGTACCAAAAAATGTCTGCTGCATTGAAGGTCCCCAAGAACACAGTGGCCTCCATCATTCTTAAATGGAAGAAGTTTGGAACCACCAAGACTCCTAGAGCTGGCCGACCGGTCAAACTGAGCAATCGGGGGAGAAGGGCCTTGGTCAGGGAGGTGACCAAGAAAAACAAATACCTTCTTTTGGCTGTCTGTCACTCTGACAGACCTCCATAGTTCCTCTGTGGAGATGGGAGAACCTTCCAGAAGGACAACCATCTCTGCAGCACTCCACCAATCAGGCCTTTATGTTAGAGTGGCCAGACAGAAGCCACTACTCAGTAAAAGGCACAAGACAGCCTGCTTGGAGTTTGCCAAAAGGCACCTTAAGGACTTCAGACCATGAGAAAAGATTTTCTGGTCTGATGAAACCAAGATTGAACTCTTTAGCCTAAATGCCAAGCATCACGTCTGGCGAAAACCTGGCACTATCCCTACGGTGAAGCATGGTGGTGGCAGCATCAAAGATGAATGGAGCAACGTACAGAGAGATCCTTGATGAAATCCTGCTCCAGTGTGCTCAGGACCTCCGACTGAGGTGAAGGTTCACCTTCCAACAGGACAATGACTCTAAGTACAGTGGCTTCAGGACACGTTTCTGAATGTCCTTGAGTGGCCCAGCCAGAGCCCGGACTTGAACCCAATTGAACATCTCTGGAGAGACCTGAAATACAGGTGTGCCAATCTTGTACCCAAGAAGACTTGAATCTGTAATCGCTGCCAAAGGTGCTTCAACAAAGTACTAAGTAAAGGGTCTGAATACTTACGTAAATTCTAAACACCTGTTTTTGCTTTGTCATTATGGAGTATTTTGGGTAGATTTATGAGGGGGAAAAAAAGCTATTTAATAAATTTTATAATAATGGTGTAACATAACAAAATGTGGAAAAAGTCAAGGGGTCTGAATACTTTCTGAATGCACTGTCCAAATAAACACACACTACACATCAACTTGGAAACACACATAGGAACACACTCTCAAACACATATTCCATGAGGCCTGGAGGCAAGCAACATTTTGTCAAGCATTAAAAACATCAAAACAGCGTTCTGCGCCACGGGTCATAGTCATGTCTTCCCAGGCCTGTCATTATGCTAATACCATCTGTATCATCACTGAGGCATCAGAAATACCTTTAGATTCCAACCACGACATCATGTTGACCTATGAGTAGCCAGAGTCTGCATTTGAATAGCCTGCTCTGTTTTGCAGCATTAGAAGTGTGATGTTGGATGTTAATCCCCTCATTTATGGGTTTCCTCAGCATCCATCAAACCTGCTGACAGTCAGATACTGCAGTATCACACTGAAAGGGACAAACACACTCATATAAAAAAACTTGCAGACACATGCACTAACACACACCGCCCTCTCTCCGCTGTGCCACCATAGGGTTTAGTGCTGCCTGCAGTCTGTTGCCCATTGCCCGCTGGAGAGTGGCATCCCCTGCTGTGAGTGCCAGGCCTGGTGCCCCTCTCTTCCCTGTCACAGGCTGTTATGGGTCTGCCAGCAACAACATTACTGTACAAAAATCACTTATTATTATCCTTCTCTCAATGCTCTCTCCCTTTCGCAATCGCCTGCCCTCCATCCCTGTATTGTCTCTCTGAACCTTCCTCTTTTCCTTTCTTCTTCACGCCTTCAGCGGTTCACCTTTCTGACAACCTAACTTTGTGTTAACTTCTGTCAACCTCTCACTCGCTTTTGTTAATTCTGGAATTTTCAGATCACGGTCTTTCTCTCTTAGCCTCCGGCACTTAAACATGTCTTTTTCCTGACGTGTGGCTGGAGTCTCTCTCTCTCTCTCTCTCTCTCTCTCTCTCTCTCTCTCTCTCTCTCTCTCTCTCTCTCTGTCTGCTAGCTGCAGAGCCAGTGAGATCCCCACAGTGTGTGATATTAATAGCTATTAGCTTGGAGGATGCCTGCAGGGTTGAGCTTCTCATCCCAGCTCTAACCAGAATTCACTTCATACTACATGTAGCTGTTTTGTTAGATTTCAGTGCGGCTTTTGACATTATCGATCATTGTCTGCTCATGGAGAAACGTATGTGTTATGGCTTTACACCCCATGCTATATTGTGGATACAGAGTTACTTGTCTAACAGAACACAGAGGGTGTTCTTTAATGGAAGTCTCTCCAACATAATCCGGGTAGAATAAGGAAATCCCCAGGGCAGCTGTCTAGGCTCCTTAATTTTTTAAATCTTTACTAATGACATGCCAGTTGCCTTGAGTAAAGCCAGTGTGTCTATGTATGCGGATGACTCAACTAGAGGTCGACCGATTATGATTTTTCAATGCTGATACCGATTATTGGATGACCCAAAAAACGATACCAATTAATCGGCCGATTTATATATATAAAAAATGTAATAATGACAATTACAACAATACTGAATGAACACTTATTTTAACTTAACATAATACATCAATAAAATCCATTTTGCCTCAAGTAAATAATGAAACATGGTCAATTTGGTTTAAATAATGCAAAAACAAAGTGTTGGAGAAGAAAGTAAAAGTGCAATATGTGTTATGTAAGAAAGCTAACGTTTCAGTTCCTTGCTCAGAACATGAGAACATATGAAAGCTGGTGGTTCCTTTTAACATGAGTCTTCAATATTCCCAGGTAAGAAGTTTTAGGTTTGTAGTTATTATAGGAATTATAGGACTATTTCCCTCTATACCATTTGTATTTCATTAACCTTTGACTTTTGGATGTTCTTATAGGCACTTTAGTATTGCCAGTGTATAGCTTCTGTCCCTCTCCTCGCTCCTCCCTGGGCTCGAACCAGCAACACAACGACAACAGCCACCATCAAAGCATCGTTACCCATGCAGAATAAGGGGAACAACTATTAGAAGGCTCAGAGCGAGTGACGTATGAAACGCTATTAGCGCGCGCTAACTAGCTAGCTAGGCTTGAAGTCATAAACAGCGCAATGCACAACGAAGAGCTGCTGGCAAAACGCACGAAAGTGCTGTTTGAATGAATATTTACGTGACTGCTTCTGCCTACCACCGCTCAGTCAGATACTTAGATACTTGTATGCTCAGTCACATTATATGCAACGCAGGACACGCTAGATAAAATCTAGTAATATCATCAACCATGTGTAGTTAACTAGTGATTATGATTGATTGTTTTTTATAAGATAAGTTTAATGATAGCTAGCAACTTACCTTGGCTTACTGCATTCGCGTAACAGGCAGTCTCCTTGTGGAGTGCAAGGAGAGAGAGGCAGGTTGTTATTGCGTTGGACTAGTTAACTGTAAGTTAACAATAGTTAACCATTCTAAAAACCTGTTTTCACGTTGTCATTGTGGGTATTGTGTGTAGATTGATTAGGAAAATCATGTATTTAATCAATTTCAGAATAAGGCTGTAACAAAATGTGGAAAAAGTCAAGGGGTCTGAATAATTTGCGAATGCACTGTATATGTGACTGAACGGCTCAAAATCTTATGTTGCAAAATTTGAAATCTTTTTTTTTTACATTGAATAAAAGTAGAGACTCAGAGATACAAAATGGTATATAATACACTGTAGTTTTGTGGAACAATGGGAAAGTATTTCTGCTTTGAAAGTTGATAAACTTGTAAACACACTTTTGAGAAAAGTGCCTTTGAAGGTTTCGGTACCTACTGGAGAGCTCTCCTTTGTCTACAATGTCATGTCTTTGGCATCATTAAAAGTGAAGTGTTATTTTATCAAATCAATTCTCTGTAATTATTATTACGTGATTAAACTAATCATGTAAATGTAGTTACCTAGGAAGTCTGGGCACCAAGGAAAGTTATAATTTTTAATATAACTCTTCAGATATTTTAATATTATTCTTTACCTCACGTTAGTCTCATTCCAAACGTCGTATATTGTTGGTTATCTGCACAAACCCAGCCTTTACTATGAATCATCCATACACCAATTGTCTTGTAATTTATTCACTAACTAACTAAATAATCACAGAAATGCATAAACACACAAACAGTAGATATGGTTACAAGGAAATGATAGTTCCCTAGTGGGCTAAGCCGATATGACGGCTTGGTGGACAAAGGGAAGTGGGTGTCGGTTCTGTTGGAATCGTCTGTCTGTCTGTTGGAGAGTTCATCCGAGCGTCTCTCTCTCTCTCTGCTTCCCTGAAGATCAAAGTATTTTGTGGTTAGGATGGATACTTTAGAGTAAAATTCTGAAATGTTCTCATAGAATAGATGTTTTGGCGGTTGTCAGTCTTCGCATCCCAGGTTGACATCATTTAAAGCTGCAGATTAGTAATTAGTATGTAAGATTTGCTCTTATTCTGTCGGGATCGATAGTCTCAGAGTTGAACCAATGCTCCACGTGGTTTGGTTAGGAATTCAATAACTATTCGCAAATTGTTTAGTCTGAAGAGGATTTCCTCAGGAGGGGTTTTTATTCATAACAATAGCAAAGCATGGTTCCATGAAGCTGGATCGTGTCTGTGCTCATGGGGGCAGGCCAATGCCTTAGTTAAACTTTAAAGGGAATACAATTCTCTCACATTAAAGGTTTAACATCACATTACATCATTTCACAGATAGTTTCATCTTTACTCATTCATTTTATACAAGAATTTGATGCAAACCTCATAATTGAGAAATGTGCACATTCAGAGATATAGTTATGTGTGTTTCCTGTCCTCTCTGAGGTCACCAAATGAAACACACTCGTACCATCCTCCAGTCCAACCAGCTGTGAGATTTTGACCCCTGTCACAATGCTGTCCTTCACAACACCAGCAATCTCAGACAAAGTGTTCACTCTGGTCTTTCTGAAGCGCTGCTTGATGAGGCGCGAAGTACCAGCCGGGGGCAAACTTGGTGTGGCCTGTGATTAGGAAGTTTAGGTCCAGACTGTTCAGTAGGGGCCCTGAATAAAAGTAGTGCCAATCATGTTGGAGCTCAATAAAATAATCAAATCGTGTTTATGCTTTAAATACCAAGTGTTGTCATCGATTCCTTGTAGTCGCCACACTGCGGCTTTTGTCACATGGGATGGCAGCAGCTTTCCACCAAAGTGTTTGTGTCCTGGGTGGCGTCCTGGTAATACTATTGCATTATCCTCTGCGTAGTTGTTGAGGAAGTTCACAACTCGCTGCAAGTCCTCATGCTTCAGGTGTAACCTGTGCTTGCTTGGGCCAGCTCTCTTTGTGATGGGAGGCATTAGACCATTCTCCTTGTATCCTTGGATGACTGGTGGAGGAGAGTCAGGCGTGTTCTACTGATGCTGAAAGACAAATTCCAGATACAAATATTTTAGCATTATTATACAATAGATGTGAAATGGCATTCTGAGATATCACTACACACAGTTCATACATGTAATGTTAGCTAGCTAGCCAGACATCTAACATCAGGTAATGTTATCTAGCTCACAGCAAGCTTTAACTTGGGGTCTTTTCTTTAGACGTGTAGCTAGCTAAATAATGAACCATAAACCCAATCCATAGAGTACTAGCAAAATAAACTGATAGTAATAGCTAGCTAAAGTTAACTAGCAATGCCAAATGGTATTCTGAGAAAACATCACTAACATTAGGTTCATACATCTAAGTTACTGTTAGCTAGCAAGCCAGCCATCTATCCTCATCTAACGTTAGCTAGCTAACAGCAAGCTTTAACTTTGGGTCTTTTGTTTAGACATGTAAACAATGAACTATTATCCCAAGCCATATAGTACTACCAATACAAACCGATTGTCATAGCTAGCTAACCAAATAAGTTCAATACAATGCAAAATGGCATTCTGAGAAAACATCACTAACGTTACACACAGTTCATACACGTTGATCGTCGTTTCTTCCCCATCACTGTCACCAGAAGACTCTACAATGTCTTCTTCAATTAAAATGTTTTTACCTAAATCAGGGATTTCCTAGGCAGCAATGTTATTGAGAGCAGTCGCAACATATTTGCAGTTCTCCATGGCTGACGTTAAATCTTTAGGGGGAAAAACTGCAGTAGAAAGGTTAATGTACGCATAACGACCAGCTCATTTTATGGACACAAGATGCTACGCATCAGACCAATCTGAAGCTCATCTCTCCTCATGTCCAGCCCACTCATTATCTCAGGAAGGTTCCTCTTTTTCTTTGACTAAACCAACTAGGCTCATAATTTAACAACTTTATTCGTATTTACAGATGGCATAAAAGTTTTTATTAAGGCACATGGAAGTTCACATGTTCAAGAAGGCATTTCAAACGGCTCTGCTGTGAAGTCAAGACGCCTAGTTTCCTGAAACGGGTCACATATCTGTATAGCAGTAGTAGCCTATCCGACAAGTGTAAAGATGTGGATGTTGGGTACATGGTGCCGGCATATCTTTCTCGCAGTCGCTCTAGAGCTAGGCCTAAGCTTGTCTCCATGAATATTTATTTTTTAAATGTAAATATCATACAGTGGACGCCTATACCTACAGGCCTACAGTATATGCATGCAATGGCCTGATGCCTATATCGCTCAAATCTCCGACAGCTGAACCATGAGATAGACAACTATTGTTTTAGGAAAGTAAAAAACAATAAACTATAATGTTTTTAATAGGCTACACATCAAAACACAACAAATATTATTTGGGTTAATTTGTTATACCCAGTTTTTAATGACATGTAATTATGGATCATGGATCAATATGGCTTGTTTGTTGACGGCGCTGGGAGCGCCCAGTAGGAGGTTTCTTTCTCTCTCTCTTTCTCTCGGATCTGAACAGGTCTCTCGGATCCAAACCAGCATGGGTCTGTTTTCCACTCTCCTTTGGGTCTGACTGTCCTCGGGTCCATTCTGAACGGGTCTCCATTTAAAAAAATTTTTATGCATATCGGGTCGAGTGGGAAATCCACAGATCCATTTCGGAACAGATCCAACTTGAAGACCTCTAGTCCTGAGTGCCACGCCCTGCTTCCTCTCCTTACGTCACACAGTCCCACAGGATTACACTGTCAGCGTCTCTTTTTACCTTAGTTCAGTGTGTGTGTTTGTTTGTGTGGGCAGTTGTGTTGCTTGCATATCCTATTTCGTTTAGTGTGTGTGTGTGTGTGTGTGTGTGTGTGTGTGTGTGTGTGTGTGTGTGTGTGTGTGTGTGTGTGTGTGTGTGTGTGTGTGTGTGTGTGTGTGTGTGTGTGTGTGTGTGTGTGTGTGTGTGTGTGTGTGTGTGTGAGAGAGAGAGAGAGAGAGAGAGAGTCTTGCGTCTACGGAGGTGGGAGTGGATATGTGGAGTATTTGAAAGAACCTCCCTCACAGCTGATTTCCCGTTGCTATGCACTATGTGTGTGTGTGTGTGTGCAAGTGTGTGTGTGTGTGTCTCATATAGGACAGTAAAGCCAGCAGCTGCAGTGGTAGTGTGGAGCTGGCTCTGAGTCTGGATGTTAGCACTGTCTCTCTCCTCCGTGGGACGAAGCCTGACTGTAGGTACACACGCACACACACGCATGCATGTGTCTAATCATCATGCTAGTGGATTACTGTTTTTATGCGCTGCTGTATTCTATTGGAGAATATTCACACTGTCGAAGCTGATGTTTTACTGTTCTGGTCAGTGTGCACTGTGCAGGGGACTGCTTGCATGGACTCTCTTTTGAACAGAGGATTTTAACACAGTGGATTTCAGAGGTGTTGACGGGACTAAAGTGTCCTGGATCAGTGAAATGTCTGTAAGTACAGAGAGTTGCTGAGTACAGTATAGTGTGGGCTTGTGTATTTTCGTAAGCTTCAGTATCTACTCTGTTTTGATCACGCTTTCAAAAGACTATGCTGGTTTGCACTGTAAAGCCACTCTCAGACGGTCAAAACAAATCAAATTGTATTCATCGCACGCTTCGTAAACAACAGGTGTAGACTAACAGTGAAATGCTTACTTACAGGCCCTTTCCAACAATTCAGAATGAAAGAAAATTGAGAAATAATCGAAAAATAATAACATGAGGAATAAATACAGAATGAGTATTTACCAGTACCGAGTCGAGCTGCAGTGGTACGAGGTAATTGAGGTAGATATGTACATATAGGTAGGGATAAAGTGACTTGGCAACAGGATAGATAATAAACAGTAGAAGCAGTGTATATGATGAGTCAAAAGAGTTAGTGCCCGTATACTGACAGTCAAAAGAAAAAGTCAGCACACTAATAACATGTGGTAGTAATAAATACACAATGAGTAACTTGGCTATATACACGGTGTACCAGTACCGAGTCGATGTGCAGGGGTGTGAGGTAATTGAGGTAGATATGTACATTAGATGTCTTCTCTGATCCAGAAATTGAGATCTGGACCGAATTGGATCCATGAAATTCATATCCGACACTGACAGGACACGGTCGTCGGATTCGGTCCAAGGTGGACAAGTTCCGACACCAAAACATGTCCGACATGAGGGAGAATCAGATCCAAATTGGGTCGGGTCTGTATCGGACCCAAATAGATCCTAAATATTAAAATGCAGCTTTATACTGTTTTTAATTAATATGATAATAATATACTTGACTTGTCTGGTAGTCAGTGAACATTAATGTTTCACACGAATTTTCTGTTGTAGACCTATCGAAAACAATTGAGTTGTGGTCTACACCACAGCTTAGTATTTACATAAATGACATCCCCAATTGAAAATGTCGACACAATAAGAAGGGAAGGGGTGTGTGGGGAAAATGCACCATAGGCCCATCTCTCTCCAGAATGCGTTTCTCTGTCTCCCGTTAATTGGTCACATTCATTTGGTGAATTGTTTGCCCTTGTGTTCATGTTTATTTTTCATGTATTTGGATGTCTGATAGTAGGCCATTTGGGATTGTCTTAACTCCCCAGCAGTTATGAGCTGCAGAGCTTCTCAGAGTATTTATTTTGGCACCTTACCGGGGCTGTGACGGTAATTGAATAGCTGTAGAACTGGTGGTAATGGATGAAGTCCTCCATGAAAATTAAATATCCTTACATTTTTCTAAAATTGTTTTATTTACTTTATTTTCATGCAGATACACTTAACCTAATAGCAGGAGTGTTAATCAATGACTGAAATTGTTTTGCTAATTTAGTTAACTCCATTCATTATTCAACAGCAGTCGACAAGGTTGTTCTGGCTCTGAGGCCTATAATGCGTTGTGTCAAATGGACAATGCGCCAACTCCTCTCCAACCTGGCAAGGTATAATTTGATACCGGATCTTTTCTTAATTTATAGACTAATCAACGCTGATCTAGCCCGATCCTGGACGATATTCCGCCCTCAGCGAGACCAAAAAATTGCCACCCTCCTATCCCCGCAAAGTAGAATAGTAGCCTGGGCTATACGTTGTCACACTTTAATGAATGCCCATGTGGTAATTTACTGATTGTAAAACAGGCAAATTATCGTTAATCCCTGTCATTTGTTTACATTAATTTATGTTAATGCATGTATTAATTACAGTGATTTCTCATTCTCGGAGTGGAAATGTTATTTGGGGAATTCACAACCTGCTACACTTGTGACAAACAAGTTTTTGTTTATTTCATACCATCATTTACGCGCTGCGTGTGAGGAATGAACATGTGTCTGGTTTCTCTGTCCTGTTAATGTTGACAGAGTTTGCGCGTCTTTTGACGCATAGAAGTGCCTAGCCTGCTTCTCGCAAATGTCAAATGTAGAAACGTGTCCAGCTGGACTTATTTTTTACATCCATTCAAATTATAATAGCTCCTCAGTCCTCACAGTATTTGAAAAATATTTTCCAACACTCTCCCCCTCGATAATCAGCAATTCTGATAAACAGGCTATGGACATGTTGCGTGTATTTGTTTTAGTTTTATTGATTGTCAATTTCCTCTTCATGCTATAACATAGCTGTCCCCTTCATGCTCTCCTTGTCAATTCATTATCTTATAGATTACTTTCATAAAGCCCAACGTAGGCCTAGGTTTTTTAATATGTTTCAAGGAAAGGAGAAATATTTGCTCTTATGTCTGACATACAATGGAGGCTTTGATTGACGGGTGCTTTTACGGGGTTGTGCACGTGTGGTTGGCGGATTCTCTCTATAGGCCTATATGTCCATTCAAAAAGTTTCATGAAGTAGCCTGTCTGGACTCCATCTCTTTAAAATAATCAAATACTCACGGCCTATTTTCAGTAGCTTAGGGTACATGATTTACCTCGTTACAGTGTCCTCTCTTTGAAGAACGGTCGATTGACCGCAGCAGCAGGGTTTGTGACTTCATGCCAGTATTTCGGGAAAAGTGTGAGAAAACCCATCAGACTTCGTTTGAATGGTTTTGTGCATCGAAACATGATCTGCATTTATTTTTTATTTTTACATATGCAGAAAAGCCAATAGATGAGGACAAGGTAGGTATATTTCGACTCCGTTAATTTGGGTCAATACAAAAATGTGACAGATCCCCTCCAACCTTGCATTTCTTCATTAATTGATTAATATTTACAAGTAATAACCTGAATACTAATATGAAATGCCATGATAATAACAAAGTGTAATGGCTTGTTTCAAATAGGTTTTATTAAGAAGAATCTGCATGTGAACAAGTGTACAAACAGAATTGTGACCTCCCCCTTTTTGACCTACCTTCCATGGTGTGTGTGGACCATGATAGATCCTTAGTGATGTGGACACGAGGAACTTGAAGATCTCGACCCGCTCCACTACAACCCTGTCGATGTGAATGGGCGTGTGCTCGGCCCTCCGTTTCCTGTAGTCCACGATCAGCTCCTTTGTCTTGCTGACATTGAGGGAGAGGTTGTTGTTCCTGTCCTTTTCCCTATAGGCTCATAGTCTCACTGTCATCGTTAATCAGGCCTACCACCGTCTTGTCATCAGCAAACTTAATGATGACGTTGTTGGTGCCGTGCACGGCCATGCAGTAGTGGCTGAACAGGGAGTACAGGAGGGGACTATGCACACAACCCTGAGGGGCCCCCGTGTTGAGGGTCAGTGTGGCGTAGGTGTGGTTGCCTACCCTCACCACCTGGGGTCGGCCCGTCAGGAAGTCCAGGATCCAGTTGCAGAGGGAGGTGTTCAGACCCAGGGTCCTTAGCTTAGTAATGAGCTTGAAGGGCACTATGGTGTTAAATGCTGAGCTGTAGTCAATGAATAGCATTCTCACATAGAGATTGCGACATCTGTGGATCTGTTGGGGGGTTGCTATTTGGAGTGGGTCCAGGGTGTCTGGGATGATGGTGTTGATGTGAGCCATGACCAGCCTTTCAAAGTATTTCATGGCTACAGATGTGAGCGCACAGGGCGATGGTCATTTAGACAGGTTACCTTGGCATTTTTGGGCACAGGGACTATGGCTCGAAACATGTTGGTATTACAGACAGTGTCAGGGAGAGATTGAAAATGTCAATGAAGACACTTGCCAGTTGGTCAGCGCATGCTCTGAGTACGCGTCCTGGTAATCCGTCTGGCCCTGCGCCCTTGTGAATGTTAACCTGTTTAAAGGTCTTACTCACATCGGCTACAGAGAGCCGGTTGATAGGTGCTGGTCTGTGTCTGTGTTTTGTATATGTTTGTCTGTGTTTGTGTTAATGAATTGGTGTAGGCTGATCTGCAAGTGGTGTCTAGTTTTCAATCGTGTGGAATAGAGGAGGGTGCAGCTTGCATGACAGGGGAGTGGAGAAAGAGAGCGAAAGACAGCAAGAATTATCAATACAATGCAAATGAGAGAGAAACGAGAAGAGAGGGAGAAGGATTGAGATTAAGACAGAAAGATCGATATAGAGAGTGAGACGTGGAGGGAGAGAAAGAAAAAGGGAGGGAGGGAGAAAAATAAAGAGAGAAGGAGAGATGAATGTTGAATATTGAATGAGGGAGTTGAATATTAGAGATGCTGGGTAGGTTCAGAGCACAGATCGACAGACATCTCCTGTTCCCCCTCCATCTATCACACCCAGGGAGAGATGGAACATGACAGCGGCTCAGTGGAGCGGAGGGGTGGATAGAGGGATGGAGGTATAGAGGAAGAACATTCCCAGCATCTGGACAGATGAGCAGCCAGGGAGGGATGGGGTCATTAATAATAACTCCAGTCCCAGCTTCACCACCATGGCTCTCAGATGTTCTATACATGATCAGAATGAGAGGGATACAGAGCTGGTTAGACTAGAGGAGAGGAGATAGCCTGAGGTGGGTGTGTAGGATGCTGCTTTAGGATGGATGGTAGTTAAGTGATTGAATATCTATATACAGTTCAAGTCGTATGTTTACATACACTTAGGTTGGAGTCATTAACAAACTATAGTTTTGGCAAGTCGGTTAGGACATCTACTTTGTGCATGACACAAGTATTTTTTCCAACAATTGTTTACAGACAGATTATGTCACTTATAATTCACAGTATCACAATTCCAATGGGTCAGAAATGTACATACACTAGGTTGACTGTTCCTTTAAACATCTTGGAAAATTCCAGAAAATTATGTCATAGCTTTAGAAGCTTCTGATAGTCTAATTGACATGATTTGAGTCAATTGGAGGCTTCAAACTCAGTTCCTCTTTGCTTGACATCAATGGAAAATCAAAAGAAATCAGCCAATACCTCAGGAAAAAATTGTAGACCTCGACATGTCTGGTTCATCCTTGGGAGAAATTTCCAAACACCTGAAGGTACCACGTTCATCTGTACAAAAAATAGTATGCAAGTATAAACACCATGGGACCACACAGCCGTCATACCGCTCAGGAAGGAGACATGTTCTGTCTGCTAGAGATGAACGTACTTTGGTGGGAAAAGTGCAAATCAATCCCAGAACAACAGCAAAGGACCTTGTGAAGATGCTGGAGGAAACAGGTACAAAAGTATCTATATCCACAGTAAAACGAGTCCTATATCGACATAACCTGGAAGACCGCTCATAACCTGGACAAAGATCATACTTTTTGGAGAAATGTTTTCTGGTCTGATGAAACAAAAATATAATTGTTTGGCCATAATGACCATCGTTATGTTTGGAGGAAAAGGGGGGAGGCTTGCAAGCCGAAGAACACCATACCAACCGTGAATCACAGGGGTGGCAGCATCATGAGGATGGAAAATTATGTGGATATATTGAAGCAACATCTCAAGACATTAGTCAGGAAGTTTAAACTTGGTCGAAATGGGTCTTCCAAATGAACATTGACCCCAAGCATACTTCCAAAGTTGTGGCAAAATGGCTTAAGGACAACAAAGTCAAGGTATTGGAGTGGCCATCACAATACCCTGACCTCAATCCTATAGAACATTTTTGGCAGAAGTGTAAAAGCGTGTGCGAGCAACGAGGCCTACAAACCTGACTGTTACACCAGCTCTGTCAGGAGGAATTGGACAAAATTAACCCAACTTATTGTGGGAAGCTTGTGGAAGGCTACCCAAAATGTTTGACCCAAGTTAAACAATTTAAAGGCAATGCTATCAAATACGAATTGACTCTATGTAAACTTCTAACCCACTGGGAATATGATTAGTTAAATAAAAGCTGAAATAAATCTTTCTCTCTACTATTATTCTGACATTTCACATTCTCAAAATAAAATGGTCATCCTAACTGACCTAAGACAAGGAATCTTTACTATGATTAAATGTCAGGAATTGGGAAAAACTGAGTTTCAATGTATTTGGCTAAGGTGTATGTAAACTTCCGACTTCAACTGTACATAAAAATACAAATTTAAGCCATTTAGTTGATGTTTTTTTCTAAAGTGTGTGCATGCATTTTATTTATGGGTGGCTCCAGGGAGAATCGAACACACAACCATTGGCATTGCAAGTGCAATGCTCTACTGACTGAGCCACACATGACCATGGTCATATAGGTGGCAGGTAGCCTAGTGGTCGGAGCGTTGGGCCAGTAACCGAAAGGTTTGCGAGATCGAATCCCTGAGCTGACAAGTTAAAAATCTGTCGTTCTGCCCCCGAACAAGGCAGTTAACCCACTGTTCCTTGGCCGTCATTGTAAATAAGAATTTGTTCTTAACTGACTTGCCTAGTTAAACAAAGATTAAAGGGAAAACAATTAAAATAGTTACATGGTATTGGGATCTCTCTCTGGGTTGTTTCTCAGCTGGTGAGAAGGCAAATGGCTATGGATGGATATCACCTGCTCGTCGAACATCTCATTCGGAAATCAACTGCACTAATATGGAGTTGATCCCCCAATGGTTGGCATTTTCATGCTGAAATAGGAAAGGGCCCTGCCCCAAACTGTTGGCACAAAGTTGGAAGCACAGAATCATCTAGAATGTGCTGGAACATTAAGATTTCCCTTCACTGGAACTAAGGGGCCTAGCCCAAACCACGAAACAGTCCCAGACCATTATTCCTCCTCCACCAAACTTTACAGTTGGCACTATGCATTGGGGCAGGTAGCGTTCTCCTGGCATCAGCCAAACCCAAATTTGTCTGTTGGACTGCCAGATGGTAAAGTGTGATTCATCACTCCAGAGAACGAGTTTCCACTGCTCCAGAGTTCAATGGTGGCAAGCTTTACTCTTGCCGACGCTTGGCTTTGTGCATGGTGATGTTTCCAGAACCTTCAACAAAATTCCAAATTATTATTGAATTTCTCGTGAAAGAATGGTGTCGCATCCCTCCTATAGAGTTCCAGACACTCTGCATTGAAGCTGTTCTGGCTCTTGGTGGCCCAACGACCTTTTAAGACACTTTATGTTGGTGTTTCCTTTAAATTACCTATATATGAAACCTATACATGATATAGAAACATATCATATGTTATGCTGCCACGTCAACTACTGTAGCAGTTTTATTTTTGTAAAAAAAAATTAAACTGAGTTGTTGGAGATTAAGTTAATCAATTGATTTTTTTAGCACCCTGATCAATACGCTCCTCTTAAACTCCAGAGTATTATTATGAAGTACAGTCGTGGCCAAAAGTTTTGAGAATGACACAAATATTAATTTTCACAAAGTCTGCTGACTCAGTTTGTATGATGGCAATGTGCACATATACTCCAGAATGTTATGAAGAGTGATCAGATTAATTGCAATTAATTGCAATTAAAGTCCCTCTTTGTCATGCAAATTAACTGAATCCCCCCCCAAAAAATCCATTGCATTTCAGTCCTGCCACAAAAGGACCGGCTGACATCATGTCAGTGATTCTCTCGTTAACACAGGTGTGAGTGAGGACAAGGCTGGAGATCACTCTGTCATGCTGATTGAGTTCGAATAACAGACTGGAAGCTTCAAAATGAGGGTGGGGCTTGGAATCATTGTTCTTCCTCTGTCAACCATGGTTACCTGCAAGGAAACACGTGCCGTCATTATTGCTTTGCACAAAAAGGTCTTCACAGGCAAGGATATTGCTGCCAGTAATATTGTACCTAAATCAACCATTTATCGGTTCATCAAGAACTTCAAGGAGAGCAGTATATTTGTTGTGAAGAAGGCTTCAGGGCGCCCAAGAAAGTCCAGCAAGTGCAAGGACCATCTCCTAAAGTTGATTCAGCTGCGGGATCGGGGCACCACCATTACAGAGCTTGCTCAGGAATGGCAGCAGGCAGGTGTGAGTGCATCTGCACGCACAGTGAGGTGAAGACTTTTGGAGGATGGCCTGGTGTCAAGAAGGGCAGCATAGAAGCCACGTCTCTCCAGGAAAAACATCAGGGACAGACTGATATTCTGCAAAAGGTACAGGGATTGGACTGCTGAGGACTGGGGTAAAGTCGTTTTCTCTGATTGTTTGGGGCATCCGGAAAAAAGCTTGTCAGGGGGAGACAAGGTGAGCGCTACCATGAGTTCTGTGTCATGCCAACAGTAAAGCATCCTGAGACCATTCATGTGTGGGGTTGCTTCTCAGCCAAGGGAGTGGGCTCACTCACAATTTTCCCTAAGAACACAACCACGACTAAAGAATGGTACCAACACATCCTCCGAGAGCAACTTCTCCCAACCATCCAGGAACAGTTTGGTGACGAACAATTATTTTCCAGCATGATGGAGTACTTAGCCGTAAGGCAAAAGTGATAACTAAGTGGCTCGGGGAACAAAACATCGATATTTTGAGTCCATGGCCAGGAAACTCCCCAGACCTTAATCCCATTGAGAACTTGTGGTCAATCCTCAAGAGGCAGGTGGGCAAACAAAAACCCACAAATTCTGACAAACTCCAAGCATTGATTATGCAAGAATGGGCTGCCATCAGTCAGGATGTGGCCCAGAAGTTAATTGACAGCATGCCAGGGCGGATTGCAGAGGTCTTAAAAAAGAAGAGTCAACACTGAAAATATTGACTCTTTGCATCAACTTCATGTAATTGTCAATAAAAGCCTTTGACACTTATGAAATGCTTGTAATTATACTTCAGTATTCCATAGTAACATCTGACAAAAAAATATGTAAAGACACTGAAGTAGCAAACTTTGTGGAAATTAATATTTGTACCATTCTCAAAACTTTTGGCTACGATTGTAGTGTGGAGTATTATGGCTGTTTTGGGGGGGTGAAGACCTTAGAGATGGGGATGTGAAGCAGCCACCTGCGGCTTCTCTCTACCGTATGCAAATGTGGATGGTTGTGGGGCGGCTGGGAGCTGGATGACGGCTGCTTGTTCATTCATGTGCTGTGCTCCGTTGACAGTGGCAGCTCCCCGCAAGTTTTCACTCTCTCACAGCGAGTTTGGTAACCACAACTAATTTCACATTCTAATTTAGTCCGTCTCTAATTCAGTTTGGGCCTCGTGGGTTTTTTAGGTGGTCTGCTCCTTTTGTTTTCTGCAGAGACCTGATTCTCTGACTCTTTCAGTCTCTCTCACTTTCTTACTCACTCTATTTCTCTATCTCTCTCTCTCGCTTTCTCTCTCCCTCTCTCTCACTTTCTCTTGCTCTGTGAAGCAGAAGCTGTGCACAGACTACAGTGCTGTTAGAGTGAGTCGTGCCCTTCTCTCATAGTGCCTCTCACCTGGTAATGTCAGGCAGTGACAGGGAGAGCGTAAGAGCCTGCATTCTCCCCAGTCTGACACAGAGACACAGGGAGAAGTCCTAGCTACCTCACAGCCCAACCAAGGTGCATGTGTCATTGTCATGGTAATTGAACGTGCTGTAGCTAAATGCAAGCTACGATGTGATGATGAATGATGACATCATCGTAATCAATTAATCTACTTAAGACCGGGTATCTTTAAAGCACTTTGAGACAACTAGGGCTGTGGCGGTCACGAAATTGTGTCAGCCGGTGATTGTCAAGCAAATAACTGTCGGTCACACGGTAATTGACCGTTAACTAACAAAAGCACATTTAGCATCTCTTGGCTTCCACGCATGCCACTGATGCACACCTTCAGATCATCTACATTTTAAAAAGTCTAATAAATCCATGTAATATAGCCTACACCTTCACAATAAATCCATTATTTATTATAGACAGGTCTAAAGAAACATGATATGAAGAACATGTAGTCTATTTCAGAAGAACAGAATAGCATACTCTGAGTTGTCCTTATGCTAGGTCCTGATCTAGCTATGCCAAATGGCTGTGGGCTACAATAGTTCATTTAGCAGACAAGATTTGCTTAAAATTGTATATCATTTTATAGTATGAAGAGTACAATTGAACACAGCTGAATAAAATAGAAGGGATTTTGTGGAGTGGGCACATGCGGCTATTCTGGGTTGAGCAGTTAACAAAGAAATAGGTACTCCTACATGCTTAATTTAGCGTTAGTAATGTAACTGTAGTTGTTCTACAAACGTATATGTTTAGATTTTTAATACATTGTAAGGCTGCATGATGCATGATGCCACTATAATGATGATTTGAAAAAAGTCACTTGAAAGGCATGAGCTCTGCTTTGTTTTTTTGCACAGGCTGTTCACTTCATCAGTCTTGTCACGTTCTGACCTTTATTTCCTTTGTTTTGTATTTATTTAGTATGGTCAGGGCGTGAGTTGGGTGGGCAGTCTATGTTTGTTTTTCTATGTTTTGGGGTATTTCTATGTTTCGGCCTAGTATAGTTCTCAATCAGAGGCAGGTGTCATTAGTTGTCTCTGATTGAGAATCATACTTAGGTAGCCTGGGTTTCACTGTGTGTTTGTGGGTGATTGTTCCTGTCTCTGTGTTTTGCACCAGACAGGGCTGTTTTTTAGGTTTTCGCACGTTTGTTGTTTTGTTAGTTTTTCATGTACAGTTTCGTTATTAATTAAAGTACAATGAATAACAACCACGCTGCTTTTTGGTCCGCCTCTACTTCACAACAAGAGAACCGTTACAGAATCACCCACCACAACAAGACCAAGCGGCGTGGTAACGGGCAACAGCAACAGCAGCGAAAAGAGGAATGGACATGGGAGGATGAGTTGGATGGAAAAGGACCCTGGGCACAGCCTGGAGAATATCGCCGCCCCAAAGAAGAGCTGGAGGCGGCGAAGGCGGAGAGGCGCTGGTATGAGGAGGCAGCACGGCGGCGTGGATGGAAGCCCGAGAGTCAGCCCCAAAAAATTATTGGGGCCGGGTACACAGGAAGTGTGGCGAAGCCAGGTAGGAGACCTGCGCCAACTTCCTGTGCTTACCGGGGGGCTGGAGAGACCGGGCAGGCACCGTGTTATGCTGTGAAGCGCACGGTGTCCCCAGTGCGGGTGCATAGCCCGGTGCGGTACATTCCAGCTCCGCGTATCGGCCGGGCTAGAGTGGGCATCGAGCTAAGTTCCATGAAGCCGGCTCTACGCATCTGGTCTCCAGTGCGTCTCCTTGGGCCGGCTTACATGGCACCAGCCTTGCGCACGGTGTCCCCGGTTCGCCTGCATAGCCCAGTGCGGGCTATTCCACCTCGCCGCACTGGCAGGGAGACCGGGACCATTCAACCGGGTAAGGTTGGGCAGGCTCGGTGCTCAAGAGCTCCAGTGCGCCTGCACGGTCCGGTCTATCTGTCACCACCTCCACGCACCAGCCCTCCGGTGGGCAGCCCCCCGCACCAGGCTGTCTCTCCGGCTCATCCTTACAGGGGCTCCCGCCTGTCCAGAGCCTTCCTCCTCTCCAGCGCTGCCGGAGTCTCCCGCCTCTCTAGCGCTGCCAGAGCCTTCCTCCTCTCCAGCGCAGCCGGAGTCTCCCGCCTGTTCGGCGCTACGAGAGCTACTCAGTCCAGCGCTGCCAGAGCCTTCCTCTCCAGCGTTGCCGGAGCTTCCCGTCTGCCCAGCGCCATCTGAGCTGCCAGTCTGCAAGGAGCCGCCAGTCTGCAAGGAGCCGCCAGCCAGGGGCCGCCAGTTCCGCCAGGAAGCCAGGGGCCGCCAGTTCCGCCAGGAAGCCAGGGGCCGCCAGTGCCGCCAGTCAGCCCAGAGGCGCCAGAGCCCCTCAGCCCAGAGGCGCCAGAGCCCCTCAGCCAAGAGCCCCTGCCCCTCTGCCAAGAGCCCCTGCCCCTCTGTCCCGAGCTGCCGCCCCTCTGTCCCGAGCTGCCGCCCCTCTGTCCCGAGCTGCCGCCCCTCTGTCCCGAGCTGCCGCCCCTCTGACCCAAGCTGCCCCTCTGTCCATTGAGAAGGGTCGCCGTGGTTAGGAGGCCACGGAAGCAGACAATAAGGCGGACTAAGACAATGGTGGAGTGGGGTCCGCGTCCCGCGCCAGATCCGCCACCGCGGACAGACGCCCACCCAGACCCTCCCCTATAGGTTAAGGTTTTGCGGCCGGAGTCCGCACCTTTGGGGGGGGGGGGGTACTGTCACGTTCTGACCTTTATTTCCTTTGTTTTGTATTTATTTAGTATGGTCAGGGCGTGAGTTGGGTGGGCAGTCTGTTTGTTTTTCTATGTTTTGGGGTATTTCTATGTTTCGGCCTAGTATGGTTCTCAATCAGAGGCAGGTGTCATTAGTTGTCTCTGATTGAGAATCATACTTAGGTAGCCTGGGTTTCACTGTGTGTTTGTGGGTGATTGTTCCTGTCTCTGTGTTTTGCACCAGACAGGGCTGTTTTTTAGGTTTTCGCACGTTTGTTGTTTTGTTAGTTTTTCATGTACAGTTTCGTTATTAAAGTACAATGAATAACAACCACGCTGCTTTTTGGTCCGCCTCTACTTCACAACAAGAGAACCGTTACAAGTCTCTCATTCACAATTTGACTAGCACTTGATAATGCCTCGAATTTCACGATGGCGTGCCCTTTTTGTGGCCATAATGCACCCTAAAAAAAGGACATGCCATTTGCGGCCATTGGCTGTTGTGCCCTTGGCCTGGAGTGCTGTGTTGTGCCCTTCTCCCTGAGTGCTGCCTGCTCCGAAGCAACTCTCACTCACATGGCTCTCCATCACGTGATCGGGTCTTTCTCACAAGCTACAAGTGAAGACAGACACACCGGGGACGCAACTGCGCTTATCCAATTCCGAGGTGCATATTGACAATTTTGGAAGAACTGTCCACATTTCCTTTTCATCCAACGAGATGAGGTCTAATGAACAGCAAAAGCACTAGCCTATGTCAATTTTCTATCCCCATAGTACAAAAGTTGACCTTTTCTATTCTGTGTGTGAAATAAATATTACAAACATAGTCTAGGACAGTTGTGGTAGATCCCAAATTAATACAACCACTAGCATCCACCCCCCCCCCAAAAAAAAGTATGCAATGTTGCTTTCGCAACAGATCAGAAAGTTTAGCTTAAAATGTTGATAAACTATTAAGCTATTTCTTCACGTTTATAAGCGCAGCAAGGCTATAAGCGTGAATGTTCCATTAGCGGGAAAACACCATTATCAAAAGTGACCGCAAATGCAATTACGCATGTAATGCTTTTATTATAAAGGTGTATTCTTATGGTGAATATTAACTTCCCAAAACTTGAAATTCACACACTTTTTATGTATGCCAGCTAGGCTCTACACCCCTTGTAAAGCAGATGAATGTGCTTAATATTAACTTCCCAAAAGTTGAAATTCACACACTGTTTATGTATGCCAGCTAGGCTCTAAACCCCTTGTAAAGCAGATGAATGTGCTTAATTTTAAAATGTTATTTGGTCACTTTAGTGATACAAACCTTATTAAAACATATAGACCTATGGGCTAGGCTACATGAGGTGTGCGACTATTTTTTTAAAGTTGCTAAAAAAAGGCATTGTTTCTTACGCTGGGCATCATTCACAATTGATAATATATAATTTGCAAGTGATAGCCTAGTATTGTCACCCATCAGAATATTCTTGATTTAATCTTGTCTTTACATATGCTAAATCATATACAGTGTATGTGTGAAATTTGTTTTGATATAGAATTGACCATTATCATGCAGCTGTCTCGAAACAGGGGCTGGGGAAAAATGTAATTTTGCACTTAAATAGCAAATACAGGACACTTTTCCCATGATTCATTTTCATGCCAGCTAGGTAGGCTACACTCCTGTTGTAAAGATAAGCAATGTGCTTACTATTAGGAAAGTTGAGAAATAAATATAGTAGGCCTAACCCATAGAAAGTTGTTGGGATCCTCCTCTTTTTAATAGAGGCCATCACTCTGTTTTCTTGCTGAATTGCATAGCCTGCAGAAATGTTGCGCAACATGAGTTTATGCGCTCTCATGAAGTATTTGATTCGATTTTCGATTACATTTGCATTGATGTCGGAGTGATTAGACGGACAATAGAGTGCTGAGGACCAGGCAGTTAGCAAGTTTGGTAGGCTACTAATGACCATCAGCGGCATCAGAGCTTTTTTGAAGTCTAATTACCGTGACTAAACAGTCACTTGGAATTTGACTGCCTTCATGACCGCCGGTGTGGTGGTAATACGGTCACCGCAACAGCCCTAGTGACAGCTGATAAAATAAACTTGTTGGAAGATGAGAGGGTGGTTGTGGGTGGGCCAGCTATAGGCCTTATGGGGCGGTTCTGTCTTTGAAGATGCTGTGCAGGCTCTATACTGTTCTGTACTGTATTGTCCTGTACTATACTGGTTTGCGAAGCGTGTGACAGTGGGCTGGGAACTCTTGCCTGCCTTGTCAGCAGCGCTCTGACTCTCTGGGACGACCGCTCTCCTCCTCCCCGAGCTTAACGGTGACGGACAGACGGGAACACTGCCAAAACATAGACGCTGCTCTGTCATTCTGTACCCTCCCTCTCTCTCTCTCTCTCTCTCTCTCTCTCTCGCTCTCTCTCTCACACTCTGTGTTTTCACTCTCTCTGTGTCACCACTCTCTTTTTGTCTCTTTCTGAAAATGTTATCTGTCTTACAGTGTCACTTCCCCCCTCCTCACTCAGCAACAGTACTTACCTGGCCATCGTTTATGCAGAATGACACTGCATGACACTGTCAGTAGTATGTCAGGTGGATGTCAGGTGCAGGCAGTAGTGAGAGAAAAAAACAGCGATAAATGCTCTGTCTCTAGATGCTCTGTCTCTAGATGCTCTGTCTCTAGATGCTCTGTCTCTAGCCACTTCCACAATAAAGAACATTATTATAACTAGACACTATTATTGCCACTGTGTCATCACTTTTCAAAAGAGGTGAAGCTGAATTAGTTTGACTTTACTTAAGATTCTATTTAAATCTTCTCCGAGAGGAATAGAACAAGTATAGAGAGGGGAGGGGGGGGGGGGGGGGGGTACTGTCACGGATCCCTCCGGGAACTTTCATCACGCACACCTGTCCACTATTCCCACTGATTATTATTTGTATATATGTGGCCTTTGGTTTCCATGGTCTTGTCGGTTGTTGTTCCAATGTCCATTGGTCGTGTGAGTACCTGTGCTGTGTTGTTTTGGCTTTCGTGCCGCTTGTATTGTGAAGATGATTACGGGTCTCGTCCCATGTAGAATCATTGTGTGCGTGTATGTTACGGGTCTCGTCCCGGTGTATTTATTCGAGGTACTCCTCGCTCTTTTGTTTGGGTTTCAACACTGTGTTTTGTATACGTGTTTGTTTGGTCTTCCCCATGCCTTTACATGGCACGCTGTAATTTGGGTCAATAAAAAACCCTATTACGCATTCCTGCGCCTGTCTCCCGATTCCTTTTATACCAATGTGACAATAGCCTACTGCTATTGTACTGCTCTCTTTCTCTCTCTCACACACACACGCACACTAGTGATGGGCGAAAAATTGATACAGTTACATTTCGCAATATTATTTTGGGACAATATTATATCGATAGTTGACTAGATTGATAAAAAAACGGTGGAACATCAAATTGCAGTATCGAATCGCAATACATATCCTGTCAGCACCTAAGTATCATGATGATATCGTATATTGAGGTCCCTGGCAATTCCCAGCCCTAAACTACACGCACACACAAGCGCGCACACACAAGCGCGCACACACACACACACACACACACACACATACACACACATACACACACACACACACATACACACACACACACTCACTTAACAGGGAGCCACAAGTTTACGAAGCATGTGACAAATAACATTTGATTTGAACATGGAATGGTCGGAGGTTTTGCTATTTGAATGACATCTGGAATTGCATCTAGGATTTATAAGTGTACGTATGTGGAAATTGCAGTTTACTAATGCTGTTTTGTGGCGGCATTACCACCAATGGATTGAAATGCCTCTAATGCTGGGGGCGGGAGTGCACCTGATCTATCTGTGTGTCCCAATGGAATGATAGGGAGAGGATTGCACTCACCTGCAGGCCAGATGGCGTATTGAATGTGTGTGCGATGTAGACAGGGTTTGAGGATGGATTCCACTGGGAGATGCCGTCAATTGAAAGGGGGATCCAGCATACTATTAGGGCACCCTGCGCTACTTTCTTCAATGACTGCTAAAATGATGGAGATACTCTTCAGTAGACACCTGTTTAGCATGTATCAGAGTAGCTCTGGTCTGATAATACTTGAGAGGGACCACTTCCCCCTCCTCTGAGAGACTGCTGAGAGATGTTCTAAACGGCAGCACTGTAGCTCTCAGGATATCCCAAACTGCTTTGGACAGGTTTGTACTCACTGCGGGCTCTTATTATTATGTCAAATGAAGGGATGCTCTACGCTAGAGACGCCAGAGCCGTTTTCCCTTCCCTTTCCAGTGTCACGCAGCCCAGATGTTGACCTGGCAGTTTAAGGCTGGGGATGGTTATGTTAACTGAGCTTGGCTATGCTGTTTTGGGTAACACTTCGCAGTGGCGTTGGTACAACCTAGTAATCACTCATACGGGAAATGTATGCATGCATGACTGTAAGTCGCTTTGGATAAAAGCAAAAGCTTAATGGCATATATTTAACACTGAAGTTAAGATGGGTCCAAGGCAGCAACATACCTTCTCATGGTCAGAGGCTTTTAGTGCAAATTCTGTCTTAACTCTGTCCCACTCTAGATTTATCTTCATTTAGCTAGCTTTTCTCAGCATGACATTTTCATGGCTGAATCATAGTCTTTCTGTTATCCTGCATTGATATATTGCAGTAGAACAATTCATTAATATCAAATGCCTTCTGAAAGCTATTATCCTATTTCCCCCTGTCGCTTAAAAGTCAAAGGAGCTGATTAGTGACTCTGTGAGTGGTGCTATAGTACTGTTGCGTCATGGTTAATAGATAACAGGTATTGATGTATTTGGCTTTGTTGAGCTTAGCTGTGTTGCCTTGGTGATTCCTCAGTCATCCACAGGAGAAACATACTCGTTGTTTCACGTATCCTGCCCAGGCAACTTCTGGACAAACTCACATTGACTTGATTGCACTGTATAAACTATTTAAGAATACATAGCCTGCAGTACTCGACCTATTATTACATTTAGCATGAACAATTTTCAAGGATTCTGTGTTCTTATACTTTAATGAGCAAATTATAAGATGTTAGAAATAGAGGTCGACCGATTATGATTTTTCAACACCGATACCGATTATTGGAAGACCAAAAAAGCCGCCACCGATTAATCGGACGGGTTTTTTTGGTTTGTTTTTTTGTAATTACAATTACAACAATACAATACAACAATACAATTACAACAATACTGAATAAACACTTATTTTACTTAATATAATACATCAATAAAATCAATTTAGCCTCAAGTAAATAATGAAACATGTTCAATTTGGTTTAAATAATGCAAAAACAAAGTTTTGGAGAAGAATGTAATAGTGCAATCAATATGTGCTATGTTAGAAAGCTAACGTTTCAGTTCCTTGCTCAGAACATGAGAACAAATGAAAGCTGGTGGTTCCTTTTAACACGAGTCTTCAATATTCCCAGGTAAGAAGTTTTAGGTTTTTAGTTGTTATAGGAATTATAGGACTATTTCCCTCTATACCATTTGTATTTCATTAACCTTTGACTATTGGATGTTCTTATAGACACTTTAGTATTGCCAGTATAACAGCAACACAACGACAACAGCCACCATTGCAATAAAATGCTAATTAATTACTTAAAAATCATACAATGTGATTTTCTGGATTTTTGTTTTAGATTCCGTTTAGTGTACCTATGATAAAAACTACAGACCTGCTTTGTAAGTAGGGAAAACCTGCAGAATTGGCAGTGTATCAAATACTTATTCTCCCCACTGTACATAAGAAATACATATTCAGACCCTTACTAATGAGACTCAAAATTGAGCTCAGGTTAGGGTTATTGATTGGACATGATTTGGAAAGGCACACACCTGTCTACTGATCCTACAGTTGACAGTGCATGTCTGAGCAAAAACCCAGCCATGATCCCCGAGACAGGATTGTGTTGGGGCACAGATCTGGGGAAGGGTACCAAAACATTTCTGCAGCATTGAAGGTCCCCAAGAACACAGTGGCCTCCATCATTCTTAAATGGAAGAAGTTTAGAACCAAGGAGAAGGGCCTTGGTCAGGGAGGTGACCAAGAACCTGAAGGTCACTCTGACAAAGCTCCAGAGTTTCTCAGATGGGAGAACCTTCCAGAATGAAAACCATCTCTGCAGCACTCCACCAATCAGTCCTTTATGGTAGAGTGGCCAGACGGACGCCACTCCTCAGTAAAAGGCACATGACAGACCACTTGGAGTTTGCCAAAGGCACCTAAAGGACTTGCCAACCATGAGAAACAAGATTCTCTGATTGAACCTCTTTGGCGTGAATGCCAAGCGTCACGTCTGGAGGAAATCTGGCACCATCCCTACGGTAAAGCATGGTGGAGGCAGCATCATGCTGTGGGGATGTATTTCAACGTCAGGGACTGGAAGACTAGTCAGGATCGAGGGAAAGATGAACGGATCAATGAGCCTAAGCACACAGCCAAGTAAACTCAGGAGTTGCTTCGGGACAAGACTCTGAATGCTCTTGAGTGGCCCAGCCAGAGTCCAGACTTCAACCTGATTGAACTCTGGAGAGACCTAAAAATAGCTGTGCAAAATCGCACCCCATCCAACCTGACAGAGTTTAAGAGGATATGCAGAGAAGAATGGGAGAAACTCACCAAATACAGGTGTGCCAAGCTTGTAGCATCATAGCCAAGAAGACGCAAGGCTGTAATCGCTACCAAACGGAGCTTCAAAAAAGTACTGAGTAAAGGGATTGAGTACTTATGTAAATGTGATATCAGTTTTTTTTATTAATACATTTGCAAACATTTCTCAAAATCTGTTTGTCATTATGGGGTTTTGTGTGTAGATTGATGAGGAGGAAAAAACGATTGAATCCATTTTAGAATATGGCTGTAATGTAAACAAAATGTGAAAAAAGCAAAGGGGTCTGAATAATCATTGTGAGGTCTCTGGAAATCCCCAGCCCTATTATTACCCAGCCCAGGGTAATAACAGTGTATGTTAATATTCAGTTGTGTACTCACAGAACCTTCAGATGCAGGCCCATGACCTCTAGTAATACTCACTTTGGCAATACTACCTTATGTTCCATTGTTCCTCTGCCACCCGTAGCCTGCTATCCAGTTCAGCTATACATTTTCCCTCACTGCCACATTGACCGGCTGTATACCCTAAGACAACAGGTCTCTCTCTCTCCTCATTCCCCATTTATTGTACTTTCTTATCACTTCGCTGCGCTCTCTCTCTCTCTCTCCCTCTAGCTCGATCTTAATCTCATTCTCGGATATCCTCGACTCTCCTTTTGTTCTTCTTATACTCTCTTATACTCTTTCTTTTCCCACTTGTTAATGAACAGTGGCTTAGACTCGAGGCTGTGAGATGTCGTCATCTGCTGGGTGAGAGCGTTCCAATACCAGTGCATAGAGATGAGAGCAGATACGATAAGGTTATATGAACAGCACGGTAAAGGTTGTTACGGTAATCCTCTCCTTTTTTTGGATCAGGAGGCTCATTATCCCCATCACTAGCTATCATAGCCCTCTTTGCTTCTCCTTCTGTGGCTGAACATGTAGGAGGATGGCCCCAGACTACCAGTCCTGTATCATTAGTCTGCAGGATGACAGGAAAGACCAGGAAGAGCTCATTAGATGGAACACCTCTCCACACATCTCCTCTGGCTCGGTCTTCTGTCACATTCTGTCACACGCTGGGCCTGGGGGTCCTTCCGGCCTCAAGGGCTCTTCTCGGAAATGAACCGTAATGTGATTCTTTGTGTGCTGTTTTTGGAAAGTTTTTTTTTGTATTTTGACTCACTTGCACAGCGCCGGGTTCTATGGAGTAAATGTTATTGTGATGTGGCCTATTGATGGTCACAGCAAACCGCGTGTGAGTGTGTGCCCGGGGGCCTTAATGGGAAAGCACAGCGTGCGTCGGTGCGAGAGAGAGTTAAGAGGGGAAAAGTGGGTTAAGACAGACAGACCGAGAGGCAAACAGACAGACATAGAGAGTTGGAGAAGGAGAGACAAAGAGAACGAGACAGAAGGAGAAGGAGTGTTAGACAAGGAAGCAGCATGTGTGTTAATGAGTAATAAAGCAGCATGGTGTAGACTGGCAGAATGGCTGCGGTTATTCCTGGAAGTGCTCAGACTTCAGAGGTTGGGAAAGAGGGAGCTGACGGTGACTCACCTCTCCCCAGTGAATAGGCACCTCTAATGAAAGGAACTCTATAAGGAGATCCTCCATCTTCAATACTCCGTTAATGACTGGCTGTGGGAGGAGAGCCTGTTAACAGAAACGCTGATAGGTTTGCGGTGAGCGTTGAGGTCAAAGGTTCACAGAGTGGACTGTTGTCTGAGTGGTCTGCGGTAACCCATGCTTTGTCCGTCACGGTACTGTAGAGCAACCCATTTTACTTGTAGATAAAGTTGATGCCTCAGAAATGGTCATTTAAGAGACGCATTCACCTAGGATACATTACATCTCCTGAATAGCTGTCATACATCCAAGAGAAGAGTAACAGAGATAGCATCTGAGCTGACTTAGCAGAGTGGAGGGAGCAGGGGACCTGTGTAGCTGTAGTGTGGGGTTCTGTTGGGTAGACTAATGTATAGGCTTCAGTACCACTGTACTGCCTTATAGTGGGTAGGAGGTGGATTAACACTCCCCACTGCTCAGAACTCATTCTCCGACACAAGCCAGGCTCAATCTCTCCTCCACTTCCGCCGCCCACATATGTTCTCTATAATTGCACAAGCACGATTTCAGTGGAGCTGCCTCTCTGACATAGTTCAACTTGTTTCTCCTGCTCCTCTGCCCAATAATCTCTCAGTCTGTGTGTGTGAGTTAGGTGGAAAGGTATTAAATAAAGAGGTATAACTGAAGACCGAAAGGTAGATTAGTGTGGGTGGCTGGTGTTTGATTAGATGAGTGTCTGTGTGTGTCAGTCATGTCTGCCATCCTGTTCTCACTTGCCTGACACCACTGACTCTATGGCTCCAATACAACACGTATGTTGTATTGATAACATCTGTTTGCTTTGTTGTGTGTGAGTGTGTGCTCATGCGTGTGTTTGCGCGCATGTGTGTGTGTGTGTGCTTGCGCACGTGTGTGTGTGCCTGCGTGTGTTTCTGCACACTCTCATTTTGGAAACCCAGAAACATCATCCATATGATGGATGAGTCTGTAGCCTGAGCAGGGCCGACTTGTGAACCAGTTTTTGATGGTTTAAAATAAAGCCATACAGTGCCATGCAAAAGTATTCATCCCCCTTGGCGTTTTTCGTATTTTGTTTCATGACAACTGGTAATTGAATGTGATTTTTGGGGGGGATTTTATTAATGGACATACACAAAATAGTCCAAATTTGTGAAGTGAAATGAAAAAAATAACTTGTTTCAAAAAATTCTACAAAATAAAAAACGGAAAATATGATCTGGTGCAACCAATTACCTTCAGAAGTCACATAATTAGTTAAATAGTGTGGGTGGCTGGTGTTTGATTAGATGAGTAACTACAACGTTGTTGGTCGTTGTTGGTCCTCAGTTTTCTCCTATCACAGCCATTCAACTCTGTAACTGTTTTATAGTCGCCATTGGCCTGATCGGTTTCCTTCCTCTTCAGGCATCTGTATCTTTGTAGTAACTGGGTGTATTGATACACCAAGCGTGATAAATAACTTCACCATGCTCAAAGGGATATGCAATGTCTGCTTTTTTAAAATTTTTACCCATCAACCAATAGGTGCCCTTCTTTGCGAGGTATTGGAAAATCTCCCTTGGCCTTTGTGGTTGAATCTGTGTTTGAAATTCACTGCTCGACTGAGGGACCTTACAGATAATTGTATGTGTGGGGTACAGTGATTAGGTAGTCATTAAACAATCATGTGAAACTCCATTATTGCACACAGAGCGAGTCCATGCAATTTATTATGTGACTTGTTAAGCACATTTTGAATCCTCAAATTATTTAGGCTTGCCATAGCAAAGGGGTTGAACACTTATTGACTCATTTCATTTCCGCTTTTCATTTTTTATTCATTTGTATACATTTCTAAAAACATAATTCCACTTTGACATTGTGTTATTGTGTGTAGGCTCGTGATACAGTTTAATACATTTTAACGTGGAAAAAGTCACAGGGCGAGAATACTTTCTGAAGGCACTTTAAATGCATCCGATTGTAGTTGTTGTTAAAGCTAGAGAGAGTCTCGGCGCCCTGGAGCCTATATTTCGATTACATCCCTCCTATCGCATCCACATTTGATTTGATCTTCTGCTTATGTCAGTGTCTCCTTCATTAAAAATGATGTTTGCGTAAAGGAAATACAAAGGGCCGAACCATTAGGGACCCACTGAGAGGGGTCAAGTCACCCAAAGCAATTACTCTAACAACTGTTTGACTGATTGCTATTGATGTCCAGCAGACGTTGCTCATCATGGAATTTGATGTTTTCTACCAGCACTTTTCTCCCAAGCTTGACTTTAAAGAAGCTGCTGTACCAGCTAAAGTGTAATGAGGGATTTGGAAATGGGACTTCATTTTAACATCAACAACTGCTGCGCACAATTATGGAGTGTGTGCTTGTTACCGTTTCATCGTTGTTTTAATGTTGAAAGTTGCTATTCATTAGTTTGATGAAGATGTGAGACTTGTGTTGAAGACGAGATGTGTTTACTGCTGTATAGTGAGACGCTGGATTGATGATTGCAGTGGATTTAATGGCTGCTTCTCTCAGTCCAATCCAGTGAGTCTGATCCAAAGCCAGTGGTGGTTTAGAAGGAACTGTCTGTTTACACTACCAGTTTCTTATCTGACAGATGCTGTGGTTCATCATTGTAAGTAAACAGACTTGTTCACACACTTGTGCATGTGCACGCACGCACACACACACACACACACACACGGTTCCTTCCTATTTAATCCTGACACACACACACACACACACACACACACACACACACACACACACACACACACACACACACACACACACGGTTCCTTCCTATTTAATCCTGACACACACACACACACACAAATACTTTATTTGAATCCACAAATCATTATTCGTACAATACGGAGTCAAACATTTCAGGACAGGGATATCTGGACACCTAGGGAAACAGATAGAACCTTTTTCTCCACACTGCAAGGTTGCCCATAGCTGCTTCGCGTTCGTCTTACAGTTTTTTTCGATTGCTAAACGACAGTGGGCACAACTGGAGTCACATGTGCAAAACTCTAACTACAGTCTGCACTACCAACAGTCACCTGAGCTAAACAGTTCACATCACCTGCAAAACTCATTCCAAGCAACACAACTCTTAACACATGGCTCAAAACACGCTCAGTGCAGCCAAACACTATGCACAACCCTCACTGAGATAACACACACTGTCACTCAGAACACACTGAGAGTAAAAACACTAGCATCAAACACCAATACAGAAAATACAAACTTTTCATCTTTACAGTTTGAACAATTTCAGTGACTTCATACAAAGTAATATTTTCTTCAAAGAAAAGAGTGACATTCTTTCACATGATTTGTTAAATTTTTTAGAACGTAACAATTCTTTAAGGTAAATTAAAATTAGCAGTTTGCTTCAATAGCCTGTAGTAATTTATGGAATTTCTTACTGGCTCCCCCTGTTCTGCTGGCACTAGCTGAGCATAGAGCTGTTCTAGGAAAGCTATAAGCCTTTCTGTGTTGTATGGGCCAATGAGTGGTGTGTTGAGAAGCAAACCATCATTGGCCATTGCAGCACACATGGTGATATTTCCCCCCCTTTGGCCTGGAACCTCCACAGTGGCCCTTTGACCTATAACATTCCTTCCTCTGCGCCGTGTTTTGGCAAGGTTAAATCCAGCTTCATCGATAAATACAAATGAACGTGGTCTTTCCAGTGCTTCCACCTCCATTACTCTCTGAAAAACAGTAAGTGCACAGTTTTACTGTAGAAATGCTAGTGTTTTTTTTTTACTGTAAATATTTTGTATAGCTGTGTACGTAACCTCAGACGTCTTACCTGGACATATTGGTATCTTTGCTCTTTTACCCGTTCACTGTTTCTCTCGAACGGTACAGTGTATAACTGTTTCATTGTAACTTGGTGTTTCTTTAGGACTCGAGCAATAGTTGTTGTGCTGACATAATTAACATTTTCAAATATATCATTATCAGCCAGCACTCTATCTTGAATCTCCCGCAGTTTTATTGCATTGTTGACAACAACCATGTCAACAATAGCATTTTCCTGCGCATCTGAAAATATTTTTCCTCTTCCCCCTGTTGGGGGCAGCCTTTGGGTCTGGTTGTAAAAATATATTTTACAGTCAAACTTACTGTAATATATATCTGTGTAAATATTCTATAATTGCAATACAAAATAGATTCCTGTAATGTTTTCATTTACTGTAAGGATGTAACTCTCACCTGTTTGCATGATGGAAAATTCGCATTACAGATGCCACTGTGGATCTTTGCAGATTGGGTTGCACCCTCAACCCTGCCTCTCTCAATGAGAGACCATGGTTCACGACATGGTCTATAAGTGTAGCCCTTATTTCATCTGAAATAACAGCTCTTTGTCTTCTTTGACTTCCTCCACGCATCCGCCCTCTCCCTGCCACCCTTCTCCCTCCACGAACCCATCTTCCTTGTTCCATTTCCAAAATGAGTCTTTCTGACCTCTACCTATATATACTGTAATATGTGTGTGTGTTCACTAACAAGTCTAAAACAAGACACCTGCTTAGCCTTTCAGCTGAAATTGCAATCAGCAGTGTTTGAAAGGCACAAGGCTGAAATCTATTCCGTTTTGAATGTGTGGTTCACAGTTTTGACAGCAGTGTGTTAGCATTTGAACAAAGTGCTGTAAATCCACAGTGTTGTGCAGGTTGTGGTTAAAGTCATGGGATAAGTGTTTAGAGTTTTGAAAACTGTGTTCAAGCAATGAAAAACGAACTAGAGTTTGGTCCACATGAACTGCTGCTGTGCAGACTGTAGTTAGAGTTTTGCACATGTGACTCCAGTTGTGTCCACTGTCGTTTAGCAATCGAAAAAAACTGTAATGTAGGCCTGTAATCTGAAGGTCACATACTGGCAGCCTGTGGACATGTCCGAGGCTGTTCAGGCATGACATGAGGGGTCTGTATTTAAGCAGCTTGTCAGAAAAGGCCTGCTCCATGTGGCAGTCAAAGGAGCAGCCCACCTCCAAAATCAGCGTCTCTCTCTGGCTTCCCCCCACAAACAACAATATCTGGCTTATTCGGTATACAAGAAAACACATTACCATTGTTGGAATCGACTAAACTTTGAACATTGAGATATTAAATAAATGACAGAGAAGAAGCCTTGAATAGGAAGAGTGAAAGAGACTGGGTTGTAAAGTCAGAAGTTAATGGTTCTCTGTGGGAAGACAGATCGCTTCGGAATGTGTTGGGTGGAAGGGAGTAGAGCAACGGTTGAGATAGGGGAGACAGATGAACATCTGTGCACTAGGGGAAGGAGGGGTTGAGGTCAGGAGGTGAGGTCAGTTCCCCTTAAGGGAGTAATCAGTGTTTAGTATCTGGTTACCTTCTTCCTGTTGACACATAAGATGTAAGGATTGGAGAGAAGGAGGAGTGTCCTAAAGTGAGACGTATATAACTGTGATGGTGAGAAATGTTTTGCTGTCTGAATACACCTCTACAGATCCTTTGGGAAGAATTAAACTTGGTTAAAAAGCTTCTCTAGTGTCCGTGAGTCATTTACTCTGAAAAATAAGAACCTAACACCATCAACTTCAAACCAGGCTCCTCTGACAATCATTTTTGTGTATCTGTGCTATTTGTGAGACCTGTCTCATCTCAGTAGCTATCGGGTCAACAAAGTGGTCATGTCTTGCAATGTACACGTCTTTGTACTGTATGAACGGCAACAGACTCCATTACGTTTAACGGAACGGATCACGGTCTGCAACTCCCTAATTGTCACATCGTCACTATTGAGCATGTTCAACAGGTGAGTCAGTCTGGTAACAGTGTGAATCCACTCGACATTCGGACCCCCCCCCCCCCCCCCCCCCCCCCACACTTTGGCTTAGGAAGATAACGTAACATGTGGTGTGTGTGTGTTTAAGCATAGCCTAGCATTGGGCCAGTAACCGAAAGGTCGCCGGTTTGAATCCCCAAGGTGGAAAGATCAGCTGTTCTGCCCTTAAACAAGGCAGTTTATCCCCAACAACTGCTCCCTGAGTACTGATAATGTCGATTAAGGCAGCTCACCTCTCTGATTCAGAGGGGTTGGGTTAAATGCTGACGACACATTTTGGTTGAATGCAATCAGTTGTGCAACTGACGAGGTATCCCCCCATTTCCTCACCACTTGAACAGTTTTGTGATTCATTTCTGTCCGAAAGTTCTGTGGGATGTGCACATTGGCAAACAGATGTTGACCCTTTTGCTAAGGCCACCTCTCTCATAGCCTCTTGCTTCATGACCGCAGGCAGGTTGAAAACCCAATGGACAAGCTCCTCAACTGGTTCCCCCTCCCACCAGAAACATTAAACTTATCTGAGCATAATTTATATAACCCTATACTGGATTCGGTGACCGCACATGGGCTGGGGCACACTGGCATAGCCATTCTAGCCACTGGACGATTGCTAGGAGGAAGTTAGCAGCACTCCACGCCTGTTTTTATGAGTGGGATTGGTTCAGGCAGCTTCTTCCCGCAGATAACTTGGAGAAAAGAGCCTTTGTACACATAAGATTTAATATCCACATTGAGCCGGAGGCAGTTGTACATCCTCAAGTGCATTGAACATTACACTATGTGATAAAGTACCAATGGCGTCTCTAAAGTCCAAAGACACACACACTCACACTGATGCAAATGAATGTCCATGGCACCTGGCTGCATTGAAACAATAAGCCATTGTGTTTATCCAAATCAGCTGCCACGTGCATCCTACACCTCGATCCTCAAAAACATTTTCACTGCAGCAATTACACTTGTCCTGTCCAACAACAACATGACACCACAGCACCTCCCCATGCTAACAAGCTCTGCAACTCAGTCCAGCTCAGTCCTAGCCATAGGCTAGGGAAGCCCAGTGGCTCATTAGGGCAGTGGCTCATTTCCATGGGACAGATTAAATGATCAGGAACAACTCCTGGGCCAGGCCCGACTCCCAGTAGATGCAGAGGGGAGAAGTGGTGACTGGTTTAGTTTGTTAGGATGTTGCTCATGCAGTAGCTGCTCTTCCAGGGGTCCAAGTGGTGAGGACAGCAGAGAGCTGAGCAGAGTACAGTGGCTGTGTGACTAGCTGAGAGGTTTGTCATGAGTGGTCTAATAATGAGGAAAGAAAGCTGCAACGCAATGAAGGAGGTGAAGGCACAGAGTGGAAATGACCTGCCACTACCATGAGGAATGACAGTCTCATACACTCAGTCCCCTCGAGGCCACAGTACCTCATAATACCTTTGTAAAGACAGTGCTGGTATGAAGAATAACCCCCTGAGTAGGAGTTGATATCCTTAGTTAATATCCGGTGAGATAATCAACTTCAAGAGCCACTTGAGGTATTTTCAGTGCACAGTGTGAGGCTGTGGGCTGAACTGAATGGAAATCCTGCGACAAGGTCTCGATAAGAAGCAGTGATACGAGTGCGAATTCACTTGTGATTGAGCTGTTGAGCTGTTCGTACGTATGGGACCACCCATATGTAAATAAACATGCACGCCTGACTGTGAGTCGCTTTTTGGATTAAAACGTCTTCCAAGTGAGTGTACAAAACACTCGGAGGACCTGCTATTTCCAGGTGAAAGCTATGATCCCTTATTGAGGTCACTTCAGTTAGTGTAGGCGAAGGGAAGGAGACGGGTTAAGGACGGATTTTTAATCCTTGAGACAAATGAGACACGCACTGTGTATCAAATCACATTTGATTTGTCGTATGCGCCGAATACAACAAATGTGAAATGCTTACTTACAAGCCCTTAACCAACAATGCAGTTTTAAGAGAAATAAGAGTCAAAGAAAAATATTTACTCAATAAACTATAGTAAAACAAAACAAAAAGCAACAATAAAATAACAATATCAAGGCGCTACACAGGGGTTACCGGTACCGAGTCAATGTGCGGGGGTACAGGTTAGTCGAGGTAATTGAGGTAACATGTACATGTACAGTAGGTAGGGGTAAAGTAACTATGCATAGATAATAAACAGCAAGTAGCATCAGCACAAAAAAAGGCGGGGGTCAATGCAAAGCCATTTGACTAGCTGTTCAGCAGTTTTATAGCTTGGGGGTAGAAGCTGGTAAGAAGCCTTTTGGACCTAGACTTGGAGCTCCTGTACAGCTTGCCGTGTGGTAGCAGAGAGAACAGTCTATGACTAGGGTGGCTTCGACAATTTTTAGGGCCTTCCTCTGACACCGCCTGTTATAAAGGTCCTGGATGGCAGGAAGCTTGGCCCCAATGATGTACTGGGTCGTATGCACTACCCTCTGTAGCACCTTGCGGTTGGAAGCCGAGTATGTGTGTCATTCAGAGGGTGAATGGGCAGGACAAAAAGTTGAAGTGCCTTTTAACGAAGTATGGTAGGTAGGCCAGGTGCACCGGTTTGTGTCAAGAACTGCAACGCTGCTGGGTTTTTCCACGCTGAGTAGTTTCCTGTGTGTATCAAGAATGGTCCACCATCCAAGGACATCCAGCCGACTTGACACAACTGTGGGAAGCATTACAGTCAACATGGGCCATGAAACGCTTTCGACACCTTGTAGAGTTCATGCCCAAACAAATTAATGATGTTCTGAGTGAAAAAAGGGGGGGATTGCAACTCAATATTAGGAAGGTGTTCCTAATATTTGGTATACTCAGTGCATGCAGATCCTCTCAAGCTCTTTCAGGTTGGATGGGGAGCGTCGCTGAACAGCTATTTGCAGGTCTCTCCAGAGATGTTCGATTGGATTCAAGTCCGGGCTCAGGTTTGACCATTCAAGGACATTCAGAGACTTGTCCTGAAGCCACTCCTGTGTTGTCTTGGCTGTGTGCCAACACCACTAAGCAAGGGGCACCACCAAGCAAGTCGCACTATGATGACCAATGAGCTCTCCAAACAGGTCAGGGACAAAGTTGTGGAGAAGTACAGATCAGGGTTGGGTTTTAAAAAAATATCAGAAACTTTGAACATCTCACGGATCACCATTAAATCCATTTTTTAAAAATGGAAAGAAAATGTCACGACAACAAACCTGCCAAGAGAGGGCCGCCCACCAAAACTCACGGACCAGCCAAGGAGGGCGTTAATCGGAGAGGCAACAAAGAGACCAAAGACAACCCTGAAGGAGCTGCAAAGCTCCACAGTGGAGATTGGAGTATCTGTCCATAGGACCACTTTAAGCTGTACACTCCACAGAACTGGGCCTTACAGAAGAGTGTCCAGAAAAAAATATGCAATCATGTTTGGTGTTCGCCAAAAGGCATGTGGGAGACTCCCCAAACATATGGAAGAAGGAACAGATGAGCCTAAAATGTTGCTTTTTGGCCATCAAGGAAAACACTATGTCTGGCGCAAACTTAACACCTCTTATCACCCGAGAACACCATCCCTACAGTGAAGCATGGTGGTGGAGCATCATGCTGTGGCGATGTTTTTCATCAGCAGGGACTGGGAAATTCTTGAGGGAAACCTGTTTCAGACTTCCAGAGATTTGAGGCTGGGACGGAGGTTCACCTTCCAGCAGGACAATGACCCTAAGCATACTGCTATAGCAACACTCGAGTGGTTTAAGGGGAAACATTTAAATGTTTTGGAATGGCCTAGTCAAAGCCCAGACTTCAATCCAATTGAGAATCTGTGGTATGATTTGTACACAAGCGCAACCCATCCAACTTGAAGGAGCTGGAGCAGTTTTGCCTTGAAGAATGGGTAAAACTCCCAGTGGCTAGATGTGCCAAGCTTATAGAGACATACCCCAAGAAACTTGCAGCTGACTTTTTTTTGGGGGGGGGGAATAGTTAATAGTTATGCAGGCTCAAGTTTTCAGTTTTTTTGTCGTGTTTCTTGTTTGTTTCACAATAAAAAATGTATAAATGCTAAAAGTATGTAGGGGAAACACTAGTGTTTGTGTAGCCTAAGCGCCTTACGTGCCAACATGACCCTAGTCAGAGAACTCTCTCTCTCTTTCTCTCTCTTTCTCTCTCTCTTGTCGCAGCCTGGATGATGCTAGCGCCAGGGCAGGCTATTCTTAGCATCTCAAACCCAGAGAGCTGAGGATACGTGACAGGGAAACCCACGCAGGGCAGGCGTCTCGAATGGAGTAGAGTGAGAGTGAGGGGGAGACTATCTCCTAGCAGACCTCCCAGCACAGTGTAGCCTTCTAATGAGTTTGCTGCACCAGGGTGAGCCCAGGGGGGAGCTGGGTCTGTTTTTAGGACATTCAGGGTCACAGTCAGGGCCTGGCTATGGGGACACAGACAGCTAGGGCCGGTTTCAGGGACACAGATTAAGCCTAAATCTGGACTAAAAATCATGGTCAATGGAGAATCTGTGGTCACTCACTGAATGTTCATACTCTGGGATACCGGCCCTCAGTGTTTCCCTTAGATGTTTAGACACACAACCATCCAGGGCTAGAGACACTAAGGTCTAGATTTTACCCAGTGATGCCAGAGAATATAGCACAATCCATTTAACACAGCACACACATGACATATCCAATGAGCGATGTCCTCCATTTCTTTGATTTTCATTGGTGAGGTCACAATGCGTGTCATAGTGGATGAGTGTTTCTGATTAACTTCTAGTTGTTGTGTGTTTCTTTGCAGGGCATCAACATCGTGGAGCCAAGTAATGCTGAGACCGCCCTTGTTACCAACCCAGGGATGTACCAGCTGGACATCATACTGAAGAAAGGACACAACCTCGCCATCAGGGACAGAGGAGGTACGAACTACTGCTAGGGTCTCTCTCTCTCTCTCTCTCTCTCTCTCTCTCTCTCTTTATCTATGGATCCTCTTTCTTTTTCTGGGTTTTCTCTTTCTCTCTATGGGTTCCACCTCTCTTTCTCTGTACATTCTCTCTCTCTCTCTCTCTCTCTCTCTCTCTCTCTCTCTCTCTCTCTCTGTGTGTGTGAAGCACTAATTCACATGAAACAAAGAAGGTGGTGGCTTTCGTCTAGTACCCTTTCCCTGTCCTCCGTTTCTCTCTGTGAACGAATAGGCTTCTCTATTACACTTCTCTCTCTATCTCTCACGTTCTCATTTCCCTCTCCTCGCTCTGTCTCTCATCTCCCCCTCTGTGAACGATTGATCTCACTTCAAACACTCCACCCCTCCCTATTTTCTCTCTCTCTCTTTCTGTCTTTGAGAGCTCTCTTCAGTTTTAAAGGTATGAGAAGAGAGGTAAGGGAGAATAGGAGTTAGTGAGAACAAATGTCATGCATTGACACATTCTCAAACTCGCAATTGATGTTTTACTTTATTGGATGCTTATGACAAATTGTTTCTCTAATTTGTAACAGACAACTTTATTACGAATGTACAATTCCATTTAATTAAATCACATTTTGTGTAGACTCAAAGTAAGAGTTCAGCTTTAGTTAACTGAATATTTTTCTCAGGGAAGGTGAGACCGATCCTTGAGTGACACCCCAGCCTCCGCTCTCTCCCCAGCCTGCCTGTGTCTCTATGCTGGAGGAGATAGCTCTGTGATTGTCTCTTTGCTAGCCAGCCTTGTTTCAGCCTTGTTTCTATGCTGCTGGTGGACAGAATTGGTCTCATTAGTAAGTGCTATGACAAGCGCTATGGCAGGCCTGCTTAGTCTTTCTCTCACTCTCTCTCGCTCTCACTTGCTCACTCTCTCTCACACCACCTACTAATTTCCCTCAGAACAGCCTCAATTCTTTGGGGCATGGACTCTACAAGGTGTTGAAAGCGTTCCACAGGGACGCTGGCCCATGTTGACGCCAATGTTTCCCACCAGTTGTGTCAAGTTGGCTGGATGTCCTTTGGGTGGTGGACCATTCTTTATTACACACGGGGAAATCACGAGCGTGAAAAACCGAGCGGCGTTGCAGTTCTTGAGAGTCGAACCACAATCCACATCTCAATTGTCTCAAGGCTTTAAAAGTATTATTTAATCCGTCTCCTCCCCTTCATCTCCACTGATTTGAAGTGGATTTAACAAGTGACATCAACAAGGGATCATAGCTTTCACCTGGACTCACCTGGTCAGTTGTGTCATGGAAAGAGTGGGTGTTCCTAATGTTTTGAACACTCACTGTAATTGCAGCCAGAGTTGAATGGGATGACTGTTAATGCAATGCTCATGATGTGTGCCAGTGGAATGCAACCGAACGCACAGAGATGTGTATGTCTGTGTGTCAAACAGATACAGTACTGAGTTGTTGTATTTCTTACAGATTCTCCAAGTCTTTTTCAGTTTTTATGGGGTTATCCTCTCCCCTTAAAGCCATAAAAGGGATACTGTAGTAAAAAGAAATAACCATTTATTGTTTTATGATCGTGCTCATACTGAACCGATAGAGGCGAAACCCTAGGTGCTCTCTTACAGCGAATCAACGACAGTCTTTCAAAGAGAAGTAGCACATTGCTGTCCTCAGAGGTGCTCCTCCCTGGGTGCCTGGCAGGCTTCAGCCCGAGCCCGGATCTATCTCAGTCCAGGCATGAATCATCCGCGTGTGTACGTGTATGCGTGCGTATCTGGGAACGGGTATGTGTCGTGTGTGTGTGTGTGTCGTGCCAGCAAGCGAGCATTGGTCTCAGAAACCAATGGGACACCCTGACAAGAGGAGAGGGATATACAGTAGGAGGCCAAAATTCTCCCTGATCCTCCCTTTTCACCCCCACATAGACTTCAGGCCTTTTTGTCGTCTGATAGACTTGCCATAGAGGAGGAAAATATATACTCCCCCAAAGTGGCTCTCTCTCTCTCTCTCATCCAGAGATGACAAGGAATCCTGTGCTGCTTGCATGGCACTGCCCAGCTTACAGCGGGCTGAGATGTCAGGCTGAACCTCTCACTCATTTTCAAAAGCAACAGCCTGGCCCACTTGGAAATGGCAGTAGAGACTCCTCCTAGCTTATGTTGCTCTCTTTCCTTACTGCGTAAAAGTCATCCAGCCATTTGTATGGGTTTATGGGCTTTGTTTGCTTGTCTGTGCAACTGGACACGCGTGTGTCCTAGTGTACATACGCGCGTGCCTGTCTGTGTATGGTCATAGATCTCCAATCCTTGACAAGTGACCAGCAACCTCTCTTTGTCACATAACTCATCAATAATACGTCATTCTCCTAGGCCTAATGCACTCACCACTGTCCAAATTGTCACTGATTGTGAGCCTTTAATGACAACCTCTGGTGAGGCACTACATGGCTGTGACCCGGGTAAGGCCCCACTGCCTGCTCTCTCCCAGAGGATTGCATTGGTTGCCACTTGGTGATGGGTGGTGGGGGGGGGGGTTACTGTCCCCAATGTCACGCACCTGTCGAGGAAAAAGACAGCCAGCTTGGTGGGGGGTGACGGGGAGTGTCAGTGGCCTAGTCACGGTCTGCTAACCAGCTTCACCTCAGATGAAAGACAACGCTACAGTACCTGCAGTGGTACAGTAAACTAGATCACCATCTCTCTGTCTGTCTGCTTGAGTGTGTTCTATAGAGATGCTAGATGAAGGTAGGTTGGACACAAATGATGCGTAGACCGGACAAGTAATGGGAGTGGGGCGTCAGAATTCTTGCTGTCGAAATGTTTTGATTAAACCATTTGAGTGAGTGTGTTTTTCCTGTTCTTTATAAGACTATTTCTGTAGTGAAGGCTTGGTTTCTGGATGCGGTCGGGGTGTGTGTGGATTTGTGTCAGAGGCTTGGGTTCAGGTGGCATGTGATTGGAGAGGCTGTAGTCCCTGGATGTACTTTTCGAGGTTTATATGCAGGGTCAGGCTTGCATTCTGGTTATGTGTGTGTGTGTGTGTGTGTGTATATACAGTACGTGCCTGCGTGTGTATGTGGGTGCCTCCGTGTTGTGCTTGTGTGTCTGTATGTATGCACCTGCATATATTTCTTTCTTTCTTTGTGTGTGTGTGTGTGTGTGTCTGTGTGTGTGTGTCTGTGTGTGTGTGTCTGTGTCTGTGTCTGTGTCTGTGTGTGTGTCCTGGGGAAAGGAACTTGCTGGGGAAATCCCCCACTCAGGGACAGTTGAGAGAGGAGATGCTCTAAGTGCTTTGATAAAAATACAGAAGCCTCCACACAGGCTTTTTATTTGTATTTGAATGTATTGTATTGTTTTTGGTCAACGATGATGCTTTTGGGTGATTTTGATGTGTGCGTGGGGTTTCTGTCTGGCTGGAAGATCCCAATGCAGCCAGGTTTCAGCCCCCTGGCAGGTGTTTGGCTAAAACGTCCTGTTACTCGGTCAAGTTCATGATGCCGTTGACCTTAGCAAGGGCCCCAGGACCAGCGGAAGCAGAATAGCCCCATAACATCAAAGATCCACCACCATATTTTACAGTAGGTGTGAGGTTACTTTTCTGCATATGCATTGTTCTTTCGAAGGCCAAACCCAGCGTGTGCGTGGCCAAAGACCTCTATTTTCGTGTTATATGAGCATATCAACGGTTTCAATCCAAGTGCGAATAAATACCGTTTTGCGAGCTCAAGGCGATGCTATGGCCAGACAGTAAACATGCATCGTGAGAGAGTTGTTGAACTTTGCCTCCTTCCCATCGCGCTTCATTGAATCTTCCACTCTCGTTTGCTCTTCTGCCGTGTCGTTACCCTCAATGGAGGCATTACCCTTTTCAAATAACCAGCTGTGTCATTGCATATTTCTTCAAATGTTCTTCAATATCTCTTTATTTGTCATCACCTTGCAATATTATCGCCTTGATAGATGATTTGGTTTCTGTATTTGTTCAATGTCATTGCATCATGTCATGTTTCTAACCCAGGCACAATATGTTTTATTTAACCTTCTTTAACTTGGCAAGTCAGTTAAGAACAAATTCTTATTTACAATGACGGCCTAGGAACAGTGGGTTAACTGCCTTGTTCAGGGGCAGAACGACAGATTTTGACCGTTGTCAGCGCAGGGATTCGATCCAGCAACCTTTCGGTTACTAGGCTACCTGCCACTCTTACAAATATGCAGGAGCTAGCACACAAATATATGATACTTCTCTGCAATTGTGTGGATTTTGTTTGTTGATACTTTATCGATGGGGACTGTTAACCACACAGGTCTCGATTATTTGCGCTCTACCCTGCCAATACCCTCATCCCTATATCCATCCAATTCCCAATCTCTCCATCCCTGAGGCTGATCAATAAGGAGGTGATTTGTGAGGTGGAGGAGAACAGGTGGGAAAAAGACGGCGTGGTCAGTATCTCTACTCGTGAGAGTGTGTCGGAGAGAGGACCCCTCAGACCATCCATGGAAATGTCCGCCCATAGTCGTCAGTAAAAAGTCACAGGTTTGGTGTGAGTCTGTTGAGCGAAGAGATATGTCATTCTGTGCTGTTGAGCATGTTCGAATGAGCCTAGGGTACTGTATAATGTGGTGTGAAGTGACATTACCACTCCTCACACTGACTCCATGCCAGGGCTCTGTTCCGTCACGGCTTCGGGTGTCAAGAGCAGGTGACAAAACATCTGCTCGAGGATTTTACTATTCTCATCACACCGCTAAGTCACACCAAATTACTGAAATTCGTCTTATTATCTTGACAAATTGACGGACATGTTATTACACAGTGTATTTGTTTGACTGTGCAGGGGCTTGAGTCATTGCCCATATTACGAGAGAGAGGACTCAGAGGGTGGTAAGGAGAAGTATTTAGTCTACTCATTATCATTATCATAGTGCTGATTGAATAGTGATTACTGCTCAGACAGTGTGCCAGCCGTGACTCAGCCCTCCTCCCTGCTTTAGAAAGCCGATTGACCATGATCTAATGTGTTAGATGGAGCTGGTTGAACTTGTCCTCTTGGATATATGTTTGAGCTAAGTGTATGACGAAGGGGGAGACAGAGCTTAAGGATGGGTTCCACTTTGTATATAACTTGGAGGTGAGAAATGGTGTACAGGTGGCGCATGAAGTGAAAACATGACTCTTGTGTCAGGAGGTTGCAGAATTGAAAGCACAGCCAATAGTGCACGTGCGCTTGAGAGCACGACAGGGTAATCCACACAGACAACGTCCAACCACTCTTCACAACTACACCAGTGTAAATGGTCCCCTCACTTCAGTTGTCCATCACTTTAATAGCATCTCAATGCAGTTGTAATAATAGCACTACTGATGCTATGAATCCAATAGTTACCATTTTGTGGGTATGCAGTAAGAGAAAACGGAGGACATTTTTTGGCTAGCATTAGGTACTTTCACTGAGGGATATGTCTGTGTGGGTTGGAGCACAGATGTATGTATGGATCTGGGTTGGCGTAATGATAATGAAGTGTACATTTATTTATAGGCTGGGTAGTTTGAGCCCTAAATGCTGATTGGCTGACAGCCGTGGTATATCAGACCGTACACAACGGGTATGACATGTATTTTTACTGCTCTAATTACGTTGGTAACCAGTTTATAATAGCAATAAGATACCTTGGGGGTTTGTGGTATATGGCCAATATACCCTTTTCTATATATATATATATATATATATATATATATATATATATATATATATATATATATATATATATATATATATATATACACATATATATATATACACATATATATATATATATATATATACACATATATATATATATACTTATATAAATATACAGATATATACATATATATATACACATATACAGATATATACATATATATATACACATATACAGATATATACATATATATATACACATGTGTGTGTGTGTGTGTTAATGGGGTTTTCTGATGACATAGTTCCCCTGTGGAGCGCCCAATCCATACATTCCTCTATATCGCACAGTGAAGAGGGATTGCAGGCATGGGAGACACCGCACAGCCTCGACTCAGACCTCAATCTAGCTCGTGAGCGTAGGGCTGCCGCTGCCGTTTGTTCTGGAGTGATGGGTTTCAAGACTCTGCCATTGACCAGATCTCCACTTCTTCCTTATAGCCAACGAAATGCCTCAGTGAGCTGCTGGCCCCTGCTTTCACTAAGGTCCTAAATGACACTGCCCTGACAGGTAATCTGACAGCCAGACCATAGCACGACTGCCTGGGCCTCACAGCAGGAGAGGAGTATTGGAAATGGTTGGGTACCATTTTTTTGCTGTTGTGATTTTACATGACGTTTAATTGTGAGGTTTTGTGATTTATCACACTGAACTCTCCTATTGACCTCTCTCAGACCAGAAAATTTCACAAATGTAAAAATTATTGACAAATAAACCTGCTGAGCTAGATCTCAATCGCTCAGTGTATTGGGCGGACGGACTTGGTGGCCGGGCCTGCGTGCTCACGTGGGTGGGTGAGTGCATGTCAGTGTCTTAACGGGCTTTTGAGTAGCCTACCCATCCTCACTGTATGCCCATCTTTTGTTATTTTGGGATCTGATGACATCATCAGTCTCGATGTGGAATTGTAATTACCTGGTTATGACTTCTCATTAAATTATTCACGGTCTTGTCGGCTCGTTGGCTTGTCTTGATTAACAGTGCCGTTCGTTAAAAATATTGAATACCGTTCAAAAATGTAATATCCAGATAATACCAAATGTGTCATAATGTAATTCTAATAGAAACCACTGTGGAATTCATTCATTACAAGTTCCCTCTTTAGAGAAAAATAGAGAACAGCCTCATCCCCAGCCTCATCCCCAGCCTCATCCCCAGCCTCATCCCCTCAGGTCTTCTGGGCACGAAGCCCCCGCCAGGTCTACTGTATGTCACTGAGCCAGAGCAATGGCGTCATCCCTCCTCCGGACAGACTAGCTCAAGACCTGCTCCTTGTCATCCCTGTTCCCTCTCCTGGCATTAGTCTTGGTGGCCATGGAGGGAGGGAGAAATAGTTTGTGTGTGTGTGTGTCCTTTGTCCAGTCTCTTGTGGTCAAGCCTGTGTTAAAAGCAGAACATGACGGAGGTCATAGAATCAGCTCATAAGGCCTTATAAGGCCTCATAAGGCCTTGTACTGAGTTAATAGCACAGGAGTGGTGCTACCATGCCGATCGAAGATAGAAAAGTATGGTTTCCCTATGATGCTCAGCGGCCGTTGTTGTAATGTATTTTTTTGCTAAATGGCATGTATATATATTTTGATAACAAGTGGAACGGGTGGAACCGTGAAAGGAGAAAGGCGGTGTAGAGCAGAAGGCTTGAGTTGAAATGAGCTGTAGCTGAGAGGTAGAGAGCAAGATTTCACTAGAGTTGTAAACACACAGGGTTGCAAAGCCACCGGTAATTTACCAAATTTAATTAACAGGCCATCTATGATAACTTTGGTCGTTTATACTTGAATAACTTTTAAATAATCTATTCAAATATATTCATTTGTTGTATGTGTCCATATTGTCCATGCAAAGAGTCCGGGTGGCCATTTGATTAATTGTTCAGCAGTCTTATGGCTTGGGGGTAGAAGCTGTTAATGAGCCTTTTGGTCCTAGACTTGGCACTCCGGTACCGCTTGCCATGTGGTAGCAGAGAGAACAGTATATGACTTGGGTGACTGGAGTCTTTGACAGTTTTTAGGGCCTTCCTCTGACACCGCCTAGTATAAAGGTGATCAGGCCTACCGCTCATTAACAGCTTCTACCCCCATGTCAGGAAGCTTGGCTCCAGTGATGTACTGGGCCGTATGCACTACCCTCTGCAGCACCTTATGGTCAGATGCCGAGCAGTTGCCATACCAGGCGGTGATGCAACAGGTCGGGATGCTCTCGATGGTGCAGCTGTAGAACTTTTTGAGGATCTGGGGACTTATGCCAAATCTTTTCAGTCTCCTGTGGGGGATAATATGTTGCCGTGCCCTCTTCACAACTGTCTTGGTGTGTTTGGACCATGATAGTTCGCGGTGGTGATGTGGACATCACGGAACCTGAAACTCTCGACCCGCTCCACTTCAGCCCTGTCAATGTTAATGGAGACCTGTTTGGACCTCCTTTTCCTATAGTCCCGAATTGATGTCACTTCAAACAGTGTAGATGAAGGGGAGGAGACAGGTTAAATAAGTATTTTTAAGTCTACTGTATTGTGTATGCATGCCATTCAGAGGGTGAATGGGCAAAACCAAATATTTAAGCGCCTTTGAACGGGGTAAGGTAGTAGGTGCCAGGCGCAACGGTTTGTGTCAAGAACTGCAGCGCTGCTGGGTTTTTCACTCTCAACAGTTTCCCGTGTGTATCAAGAATGGTCCACCACCCCAAAGGACAACCAGCCAACTTGACACAACTGTGGGAAGCATTGGAGTCAACATGGACCAGTATCCCTATGAAACGCTTTTGACACCTTGTAGAATCCATGCCCCGATGAATTGAGGCTGTTCTGAGAGCAAAAGGGGTGAGGGGTGCAACTCAATAATAGGAAGGTGTTCCTAATGTTGTGTACACTCAGTGTACGTTCATACATACATACATACATACATACATACATACATACAGGTAGCCTTGTGAAATGTGTTTTTATTGTTACATACGCTGGGGACGGCAGGGGCGGCAGGTAGCCTAGAGGTTAGAGCGTTGGACCAGTAACCGAAAGGTTGCAAGTTTGAATCCCTGAGCTGACAAAGTACAAATCTGTTGCTCTGTCCTTGTAGTTAGCCCACTGTTCCTAGTCTGTCATCGAAAATAAGAATTTGTTCTTAACTGACTTGCCTAGTTGAATAAAGGTTATATATATATATATATATATATATATATATATATATATATAATGGTCCTGGTTGGGATTTTCTCCTGTTTGTCTTGTGGGTTCAGCATACAATTCACACGTTATGAACAACAGAAAACCATGCTGTCATATGTGTTTCACCGGAAAATAGGTTGATGGTATATCCCAAGACCTTCAGTCTTCTGGGCTGGCAGACACTACTGTTGAGTCAGGATAGTGGTGGCGGTATGGGCCCACTCCCTCCAACTGACCTGACTCTGTTTGGAGGGACCTCAGCCAGTGATGTCAAACGTGTTGTTGACAGCTACCACTGGGTGATTTACATTTTCTCTCAGGTGTAGGACCGTAGGAGGTCCGAGGTGATGACCTCATGCTATGATACTTAACGAGGTCAACTTACTGTAAGTGAAAAGCAGATTGATGCAATTTTAATGTCTGGCAAGGGAGCCTACCTACCTGGCATGTTTTATTGCCTCTTATTCCCTCTGAAGTTGATGAGAGCGGAGACGAGTGTGTATTGGATTGCCTTTTCAGCTGCCTGCCTGCCTGGGTAGCTGGAATCCAATACAGTTTAATTGGCCACATAAATAAGCCTCAGCTTCAGGAACACATGGAGCTTGGAGCTCTGCTCGTCTCGGAGTCAACTTGATTCACCTCCTCCGTACACTCATGATTTTCACTTGGTCCGAGAGGTTTGGACGGCGACAGCCGTAGACCCTGCGCGCGTGCGCGTCCACGTGTCCCTGCGTGTAGAAGACATTCTACGTGGGCACTGTGAGGGATGATGACGTACCGAGCAGAGCTGACTGAGGAAGTTGGGCCTCTGCCCGCTTTTTCATTCCCATGCTCCATAGTGCCTGTTCCCCTGACCACCAGTCCATCTGTGTGTGAGATATAACACACACACACCAACCACCTATGACCAGCCACTTCCAGCACCATTCCAGGCAGGCACCTTCATTACATGCTCTTCAGCCTGTTGGATGGACAGCGTTAACATACACATTTGTGGCGTCGTAAAGCTGGCCATGGTGGTGTGTTGAGAGCAGCAGCTTCTCTGGTGGATGTCCCGGGGGATATTATCCCCCCAGCAGGGGGAAAGGGGAGGAGTGGAGCGTGTCCAGAGAATAGATACATCGTGTGGGGATCCGATAGCGGATTTCTAAACTTATTGCCTGATCCATATGAGACCCTGAGCATGTGATGTAGGACTCTGAATTTGGGTTGACCTGTTCTGGCTTCATGAATTCTTTTTTTTCTTTTTTTTCTAGACATTATGTGATTGCCCTGGTAAGGGAAGAATAAAATAACTTGGGTTTTTTTAAGTGCATGCCGTCAATTGTTATTTCTTTGTAACGGCACACCAAAAAACGAGGGGGAAAATAGTCTGTTTTCAGTACTTACTAAGTCATTACACTGAATATTCCATTGGTAAATGAAGTGTGTGTGGTTAAAGTTTCCATTTGAACAAGTACCTTCCATATAACCCTCAATGGTTTCAACACCTACTATCTTTCACATGTATTTTCTGTTGACACCCATTACTAACTAGTAACTACTACACCCTTCACAGAGTGTGGTAGCTATTTACTATGCTCTTCCTGTTTCCAGCCATGCCTCAGCCCTGATCCTGCTCTCGTCCTGCAGAGATATGCGAGTGCATCCCAAATGGGCACTCAATTGCCTACACAGTGCACTTCTTTTGACCAGAGCACTCTGGTCAAAGGTAGTGCACTATGTAGGGAGTAGGTTGCCATTTGGGATGCACGTGTGAAGGGCATGGGGGGGGGTAGTGAAGTGCACATCTCATCCCGGCAGGCCTTACTGCACATCTCGTCACAGAGCCATAACCTGCTGGGCTGGCAGCACAGAATCGTGTCACTGTTATGTCAGCGTTTTCACTCAGCCCCTCTAGCATACAGCACGTTATGATGTAATGAGCTGTATGCCACTAGAATGCAAGTACCAAAAAAAAGCACTTGATGGCTGAGTCGTCCGACAGACTGCCTGTTGGACACGATGAGCCTATGAATGGGACTATATTATGAATGAGATCATGTGTGGCAGGTTGACGTTCATTGTCATGAATCTTACCCTGGAGGCAGAATTTTGCAATTTCCACTAGCTGGGCCAGCTGCAAAGTCAAAATGGGCTATATTATAAAAATGTATGATAACAAAATATGTAAAAATGTATGATAACAAAAATAAGCTTTTTGGTCTTAATTTAAGGTTAGGTTTAGCAGTGTGGTTAGGGTTGAGATTAGGGTTAGGTTTTAAATCCGATTTGATGATTTTTCCCAGCTAGTGACCACTCTGCAGAGCTCCCTCCAGATCAAGATTAATGATGAAATACACAAACCTGCTATTGTACGTAGAATTTGAGAGGAGTAATATGGAGATTGAAATGATGGACAAGAAGAAGAACTATGATCCTCTTGTACACGAGAGGATGGGGCGGCAGGGTAGCATAGTGGTTAGAGCGTTGAACTAGTAATCGGAAGGTGGCAAGTTCAAACCCCCAAGCTGACAAGGTACAAATCTGTCGTTTTGCCCCTGAACAGGCAGTTAACCCACTGTTCCTAGGCCGTCATTGAAAATAAGAATTTGTTCTTAACTGACTTGCCTAGTTAAATAAAGGTAAAAAAAATAAAACATTTAATGACTTGTTTGATTGCCTTTTGTCGTCGCTGCCCATTGTTTTTTGATCTAGGATCAGATCCCCTCTGTCATGTAGTCTTATTCATTGTGATCAACAAAATAGTTTGTCAGACACCTGTGAGAATGTGTGTGTGTGTAGTGTTTGTGGATTGCATAGTTAGTTGTCTAATTTAACTCTGAGAGGGGATTGGTGATAGGGCTGCTTTTGTATTGATACAAATGGCAGAGTAATGCTCCTGATCCCGAATCAGCAATCCTACTCTGAGACTCGTGACACATATTAGGCCTGGGCAGTAGAACATACCAGGGTATTTGGAAAAAGCCATGGGATTGTTTCTCAATACCGTCAATACCGTCAAAACTATTTATTGGAAGTTTTTCAATAAATGTGAATATTTGTAGCTCCTTTTTACCTGCAGTCATGTGCAATACGTTAAGAGATAAAGCAGATTGCGTTCTTCATTTCACCTGTCACATTATGAAGCTTGCCCTAATTCCCCAGAAGAATTGAGCCAGTCACGTTTGTTTTGTAAATAGCACAACGGGAGAAATCGGGAGCTGGGGAGTCCATAGAGTTCAATATCTATCGGTGAGTCTATGTACCCGAGAGGATGAGGTTCCATTTTGCAATTCACTACTAAATGTTTGCCATCAGATACCTTATAATGGCTTTCTGCCAGAAGTCAAAGAGCTCTGGATGAGTTATCTGTACAGTTGCCATTTTCTTCCCTGTGCTTCCTTCTAGTGTTTTTTCCCCCTCCGTTCTTCTCTCCTCTGCTCCGTGAACACCTGCTGCTCTTCCTTCAGAAAAGCATGCATCACAACTTTGTTCATTTACCCAATTTCTCTCGTTCACTTTCTCTTGTAAATGTCCACACTCACCGAAAATGACGTTCAGAAGCTACTAGCTATCCTTGTATAACTTTATGAGCGGGATTTGCTTGTCTTTGCAATTAGTTTACGTTCATTTTCACTCGCTAGCATTTAGCTAACAGATTCTATGTGATTTCGCTATTAGTTTGTGCTAATTGTGTTTGCATTCTGGGATTTTCTTGCATTTTCAACGCCACCTTGCGTGCTATGCTGGTAATACTGTTAATCCCGGGGTGAGAGAAGGATGTTATGAAGATATGAAAATCTTCATACCGCCCAAGCCTAATAAATACGACCCCTAAACACAGTTCAGGGTATGTAGGTGAGTTTGTCCGACACCTGTGAGATTGTGTGTGTGTAGTGTTTGTGGATTGCATAGTTAGTTGTCTAATTTCATCCTGAGAGGGGATTGGTGATAGGGCTGTTTTGTATTGATATTAATGCCACACTAACACTCTAACACTCCATGTGTGCGCGTTCGCTGGTACGTGCGTGCGTTTTGATTATTTGAGTGGGTGGGTGACTGTGTGATTATGTTAATGCGGTTTGTGTGGTAGGTTTCATGACTGTAGTAGCGACGGATGATCATTGCTTTGATGCTAATCTGAAAAGACACGTGGAAACACACACAGTGCCAAGCTCCCAGCCAGCCCTGGCCTCCATTCTTGCCTCTGCGGGGTCAGTAAGGAGAGTGGGTGGTTGGCTGCTGATATCAGATAGACTTACGGCGATGGAGGATGAGGGACTGTGTGACCGACGGGGGATTGGTAAGCTCACTCTTCAGTTTCAAAACATATCCACCCACACCAACAAATTGCTAGCTTTTCAGTGGAGTAGCTAGCTAAGACGTTGTCAAGGGGACGGTCACGTGTCTGAGACAGAGGTCCCAAGTTCCGTTCTCAGTGTGAGCTGGTGAAGGAGGAAGGGGTGCGGTTAAGAAAACACAGTGACGTCTGTTAAATTTTGCTGAGTTGGGTTTTGCTCTGCAATCATGTGACACAAAGTGACCAACAACCTCAGAAAGGTATGATGGACATTCAGTGGCGATACACACACACACACACACATACACACATTGTGAGATTGAGGTGTGTGCCTGCATGCATGCACGCACACATGATCCAGCTTTAACCAATACACAGGTTACTATGGACCACTGAACGTGAGCAGACTGTCAAGCTGATGAACTCCATTATCTCCTCTCCAAACAAAGCTCGGATGTCCATGACTATGACATTTTGAAAGCTACTCTGTGTTTATGTTTATTCAAATTAGATAAAGTGCCTGTCCAAACCCATTGGTTCCGACTGAAGAAGGCCCGGCCACCAACATTATCTGTCTACGCAGTCATATTTGCTTGACATTTATCGTTTTCATCTGCTTTCCACCAGGATTGATTTCATATAGAGAGAACTATAAACCAGTTCACTGATTTTTAAGGGATGTCAGGAATAGAGTTGTGCTGCTGTGGATATAAGAGTGGGCTCAGATTATAGTCCCAATAAATCAGTGTTTTTGCATATAGGCACGGGTAATGTTTGTGCATGTTTATGCATGCGTATATTGGGTTACCTGTGTGTGATAGAGTGAAGCTTCTGTCCACTCTACTTGGCCAGTTTCGGTGATGAGTCCGAATCAGCAGGATCTAGCAGACACAGGGACAACTAGGTAAACACCCCCATCTAGTGGTCAATATCAAGCATTGAGCTCCTCTGTGTGTGTGTGTGTGTGTGTGTGTGTGTGTGTGTGTGTGTGTGTGTGTGTGTGTGTGTGTGTGTGTGTGTGTGTGTGTGTGTGTGTGTGTGTGTGTGTGTTCATGCATGTCTGTGTGTATGTAAACTTCTAAAGTAAACAGCTTCTGCTCCTCGGTTTATTGAGAAGTCGTTGAAGCCGTTCTTTCACATTTTGAATTGTTATCTAAGTTTACTCCCTGAGTCGACTTCCTTCAATTTGAAATGACCCCTGGCCTGGTGTGTATACTTGTGTGTGCTGTCATGTGGGTGCACCCTTCACAAAACAGCTTCAAATTAGCTACAGTTCAAGAGAGGATAGTTTTAATGAGAGTGAGCTGTTAATTAAAGAGAGCCTTTTTAGTCCTGAGGCCTACGACCCCACAGCATGTTCCCGAAGCAGCCTATTAGGCTTTATCCTTAGTCACATTAAAATACAATTATGCTTTACCTTTATTTTTTACAGTTAGGTCAATTAAGAACAAATTCTTATTAACAATGACGACCTGTCAAACAAATCAATAAACTACATCGATAAACAACAATTACACTATACATATCTCGATACAAATAAATTATACAATACATGAAAAGCAGAACACAGTCATGTTAAACAAACACATTATTCTGTAAAAAGGCCCTCTTAACATCCCCCTGAATTGCTTTAGAGGCACCAACTATAACGACTTGAGGAGATTACTCCACCATGCGGGGAAAAAAACTAGAAGCAGAATTACGTAACTCAGTGGAGATTGAAGGGTTAGCCATCCCTGAGTCCGGGTCTGGTAACTTATACGCTTGAAGGTGAACAATAAGGTAAGGTATGGCAGAAGTGTATCGATCTATGAGACTTCAAGGAAGGCCAGTTTACTTTCTGACACAAAATGCAATGATGCGTGCTAAACCTATCGCCTGTAGTAAAGTGCAATTTGCAATGTTAAACTGTGTCCAATGGCTTCAATACCATAGCAGCTGCATTCATATAGGCGACATCGCCATAGTCAATAACCAGAATGAATATTGGCTGAATTATTTGTTTTCTGCTATTTAACAAAAGACAGGACCTGTTACTATAGAAGGCTATTTTAATTCTTAATTTCTTAACTAACTCATCAACGTGCTTTTTTGTAAGATAGCTTTTTGTCGATCCAGATGCCCAGACATTTATAATCGAGGACATGATCAGTGAGGGCACCATCCAAAGTATGTATGAATAAATCATCAGATATATTTTTACGTGATTTGGAAAATAAATATACTTGGTTTTACCTGCATTTAGTGCCAATTTTAGTTCATGTAAATAGTGAAAAGAACCCGACCAAGAGTTGATCCCTGTGGGACACCTCTTGAAATGTCTGGAAAACCTGATTTAACACTGTCCTTTAAATAATTTCCAAACTAACTACAGGCAGCCTGGTCCAGGCCAATTGATGAAAGCCTCTGAATAAGTAATGAAAAGTAATGGGTGATCCACATTGTCGAAGGCTTTAGACAGGTCAATAAAAAGGACTGCACAGTGTTTCTTCGTATCCAAGCAATTAAGAACATGGTTTATAACCAAATAACCTGGTCTGAAACCTGACTGGTGTACATTTAGAAATCATTTCGTAGGTGAGTATTTAGCAAGGATTCTAGAATTTTTGCTAGTCCAAGTCAGTTATGAAATGGGGCAATAATTATTTAGGTCACGGGTCACCACCTTTGTGAAGGGGGAGTATATGGGCCACCTTCCAGACCCTGGCGATGATACCAGAAATAATTGTAAGGTTAAAAATATGTGTTAAAGATTCTGAAATCAGAGGAGCAAATCTGCCCAGTGGGTCATCAATCTTGCGCAAGGCAAGATTGATTACAAGTGTAAAGTTGTTGAAAAGAACATGAAGATTCACTAGTTGACAGAACTTCCAAGTGAGCCAAGAGGCGCAGGAGGTCGACTGGCGGACCAGCTTAAATTAAACCATCATTTATTTATGTTTAAAGCAAAGCCTGCGGAGAGGAATTTCGACACGTCAGTGGATTAACTGTTTTCCAAACTTTAGACGGCTCACCAGCAGAGTCTGAGATAGAACTTAGAACGTTTCTAGATGTAGCTTTCTTGATTGAGGAAGTGTATCGATTTCTCAATTGCTTTAAAAAATAAAATGCTAATTAGCTACAGTCAACTTTTGTAGCCTTGGCCCAGGCCTTGATTTCTCATCATAACAATCTGACAGTTCTTTAGAGAACCAAGGATTTGTTATATTTTTTTGTTCTCTAAGGCGTTGAAAGGGAGCGTGTTGGTCTGCCAGAGAGATCAAAACAGGTGAGAACAATTCTATAGCTAATTCAGGGCAGCTGGTAGAGGAAAAGTCTGAGCACACGTGTCATGAAGAAAAGCTTCTATTCATAAATATACGAGGATCAGTGTTAATCTGATTGGTATCTCTAATTCATGCAATAGGACAGTGATCACTCAGATCATTAGCAAAGACACCACTGAATCCATTTTGCATGAATCCATTTTGCAATCAGTTGAGTCAGGTTAAAGTCCAGAGGCTGGGGTAACCCATACTGTATCTAAGTAAACATTTCCTAACACAACTAAATCAGATGAAATAAAAGGTTTTAATGATAAATGATAGGATAGTGATGTTTAGAGAACATGATGCCACAAGAGTTTATTTCCCAAATATAGCCACCCCACTCTCTCTTTTTCTGACTGTCACACCTGAAGATGTTGTAATCAGCAATATCAATGTCCTTATCTGGGATTGAGCCATTTAGTTAAGTCTGTGAGAACCAGCATATCCAGGCTTGGAAATCAAACTTCGTAAGTTGATATGAAACAGCCCGAGCCCTTCACACGATTAGAAAACAGCAGGATATCCATATTTGTGGCATTTGAAATAATAGCACCGGACGAGCTTACCACAGTGGGTCTCCCAATTGGGTTAACAGGAACAGAGCTAACAGTGAAATTCATCTTTATGGTCACAAGGTTATCACTGACAATATCCCTGGGAATACGGTTGTCTGTGGCAGTATGATGATAACACTGTGAAATAGTGGGAATGGGATGAGGTACCTGAGCAGTGGTTGGGCTGTTTTGGAGTCAATGTCTCAACACGGCCTTGAAATGCGAGGACAGGGTCCAGGCACCAAGATTATTTGGATGGATGGTCCCCGTCATCCCTGTAGAGCATCTTTTGTTTCCAAAAATGCGTCCAAGTTATCTACAAAAGCATTTTAGCCTACTTCAGTTCTGTTGGCATTACTTTTGTAGATAACAGGGCCTGGAGTGTGAGTCACATGACATGAGTCTTGAGGCCAGACAGTGTTTGTCTGTGTGACCTGACCTGCCTTGCCCTGGTTAGCACCCCCATGCTCACAAACATTAACACAACTCACTATAACAACTGAGAGGAGAGGACAGGCTGCCTTAGACCAGGGGAAGGTAGGAAGGAAAAGAAAGAGAGAGGGGGGAGAGAGAGAGAGAGCGAGCGAGGGAGGGAGAGAGAGACATCTGTTACCCCTACAGTGCGGTAAAAGAGATTCAACTCTGAATAGGACAACATGCATGACATTACGTTACAGGTGTATTACTAGATTCAGTAAGCAATACACGAGGAGGCATATCGAAAACAATATTTAGTCATTATGCACCATCTTGAGCACCTTGCTTTTTCCCAAAACAAAGCACCCTTATCTCATCAGTTTCACCCAAATCTCTTTTGCGCAGAAGAAATCTCCCTCCTGTCTCTATGGACAGGTAATACTAACCCCCACCTTCCCTACGTGTTGTTGTCTTGTGTCCAGGGACAAGTGATCCGTATGTGAAGTTTAAGATCGGTGGGAAGGAGGTGTTCAGGAGCAGGACTATCAATAAGAACCTGAACCCAGTGTGGGACGAGAAAGTCAGCCTGCTGGTGGACAGCCTCCGAGAACCCCTCTATGTCAAGGTAGGAGGACGCAGAGCTACTGCACTGTTTTGGGATATTAACACATGTATTTTCAAGCATCAGTACTATCTATATATACAGTGCCTTGCGAAAGCCACAAGGCTTCAAACATAAAGATATAAAAATGTATTTTTTGTGGCCCCCTTGAAACTTTGCAACCTTTTGCCACATTTCAGGCTTCAAACATAAAGATATAAAATTTTATTTTTTGTGAAGAATCAACAACAAGTGGGACACAATCATGAAGTGGAACAACATTTATTGGATATTTCAAACTTTTTTAACAAATCAAAAACTGAAAAATTGGGCGTGCAAAATTATTCAGCCCCCTTAAGTTAAAACTTTGTAGCGCCACCTTTTGCTGCGATTACAGCTGTAAGTCGCTTGGGGTATGTCTCTATCAGTTTTGCACATCTGTGCAGAGACTGACATTTTTTCCAAATTCCTCCTTGCAAAACAGCTCGAGCTCAGTGAGGTTGGATGGAGAGCATTTGTGAACAGCAGTTTAATAGAATAATTTTGCACGCCCAATTTTTCAGTTTTTGATTTGTTAAAAAAGTTTGAAATATCCAATAAATGTCGTTCCACTTCATGATTGTGTCCCACTTGTTGTTGATTCTTCACAAAAATATACAGTTTTATATCTTTATGTTTGAAGCCTGAAATGTGGCAAAAGGTCGCAAAGTTCAAGGGGGCCGAATACTTTCGTAAGGCACTGTACTTTGTCTAACCATTGCCTCCATCTGAAACATGTAATTGTGACGTTTGGGAAAGTGTGATGTGGTTATCAGAGTACAGCGCTAATTTCAGTGGACTTATGCCATGTAATGTGAAAATGAAAGGAATATAAATTTGATGAATGCATATACAGTTGAAGTCGGAAGTTTACAGTACACCTTTGCAAAATACATTTAAACTCAGTTTTTCACGATTCCTGACATCCTGACAACTTTACTTTAAGAATGTGAAATGTCAGAACAATAGTAGAGAGAATGATTTATTTCAGCTTTTATTTCCTTCATCACGTTCCCAGTGGGTCAGAAGTTTACATGCACTCAATTAGTATTTGGTTGCATTGCCTTAAAATTGTTTAATTAACTTGGGTCACACGTTTTGGATAGCCTTCCACAAGCTTCCCACAATAAGTTGGGTGAATTTTGGCCCATTCCTCCTGACAGAGCTGGTGTAACTGAGTCATGATTGTAGGCCTCCTTACTCCTTACACGCCTTTTCAGTTCTGCCCACAAATGTTCTATAGGATTGAGGTCAGGGCTTTGTGATGGCCAATCCAATACCTTAACTCTGTTGTCCTTAAGCCATTTTGCCACAACTTTGTAAGTATGCTTGGGGTCATTGTCCATTTGGAGGACCCATTTGCGACCAAGCTTTAACTTCCTGACTGATGTCTTGAGATGTTGTTTCAATATATCCACAACATTTTCCCTCTTCATGATGCCATCTATGTTGTGAAGTGCACTTGTCCGTCCTTCAGCAAAGCACCCCCACAACATGATGCTGCCACCCCCGTGCTTCACGGTGTTCATGGTGTTCTTCCTTCAAACATAACGATGGTCATTATGGCCAAAAAGCTCTATTTTTGTTTCATCAGACCAGAGGACATTTCTCAAAAAAGTACGATCTTTGTCCCCATGTGCAGTTGCAAACCGTAGTCTGGCTTTTTTATGGCAGTTTTGAGCAGTGGTTTCTTCCTTGCCGAGCGGCCTTTCAGGTTATTTCGATATAGGACTCGTTTTACTGTGCATATAGATACTTTTGTACCTGTTTCTTCCAGCATTTTCACAGGGTCTGTTGATCTGGGATTGATTTGCACTTTTCGCATCAAAGTACATTCATCTCTAGGAGACAGAACGCATCTCCTTCCTGAGTAGTATTTCAGCTGCGTGGTCCCATGGTGTTTAAACTTGCGTACTATTATTTGTACAGATGAACGTGGTACCTACAGGTGTTTGGAAATTGCTCCCAAGGATGAACCAGACTTGTCAAGGTCTACAATTTGTTTTCTGAGGTCTTGGCGTATTTCTTTTGATTTTCCCATGATGTCAAGCAAGGAGGCACTGAGTTTTAAGGTAGGCCTTGAAATACATCCACAGGTACACCTCCAAATGATGTCAATCAGCCTATTAGAAGCTTCTAAAGCAATGACATCATTTTCTGGAATTTTCCAAGCTGTTTAAAGGCACAGTCAACTTAGTGTATGTAAACTTCTGACCCACTGGAATTGTAATACAGTGAATTATAAGTCAAATAATCTGTCTGTAAACAATTGTTGGAAAAATGACTTAATAGATGTCCTAACCGACTTGCCAAAACTATAGTTTGTTAACAAGACATTTGTGGAGTTGTTAAAAAATGATGACTCCAACATAAGTGTATGTAAACTTCCGACTTCAACTGTACTACAGTGCAGTACACCTGAGCAGAGTACAGTACTAGGGTTGCAAAAATCTAGTAACTTTCCAGCAAACCTGGTTGTAATATTCCCGGGAATCAGGAGGGAATAAGCCCGAAATCCCAAGTCATCTAGACAGTATTTCTGGAAGACCTGGGCATTTTGGGAAAGGTACCAGATTTTTTGCAACCCTATACAATACAGTATGTGGTCTCTATGGTAACAGTGTGTTGTGTCCTGCAGGTGTTTGACTATGACTTTGGCCTTCAGGATGACTTCATGGGTTCGGCATACCTCTACCTGGAGTCCCTTGAACACCAGAGGTCTGGACAGACAGGGGAAACACTCAACTTTACACCTCTCCTTCAACTCTCGCTCTTTCTTTCTCTGTTGCACTTTCTCTCTTTTTTTGATTGTACTCTCTCGCGCTCTCTCTCTCTCTCTCTTGCATGCTCACTCTCATGCTCTCTCTCTTTCCTTCACCCATCTTTCTCTTCTTTCTCCTCCTTGTCTTCTTGTCCTTCCCTTCATCCCTCCATCTCATCCCTCTCTTTCTCCATCCCCCATCTCCTTCTGCTTCTCTTCCTTCCTTTTCTTCTCCCTCTCCGTCTCTCTCTCTCTCTCTCTCTCTCTCTCTCTCTCTCTCTCTCACTCTCTTGTTCTCACATTCTGTCTCCATGTCTCTCAGCCATGTCATCGGTTTTCTTTGTCACTCACAATTGTTGTCCTTGTTTGCTTATCTCTCTCTCTTAGGCCCACAAATCACCTATTTGTGTCCCCCTTTCACTTGACACTTGGTTCAATGGAACTTATTCAATGCACCACTGCCCTCTAGTGTACTTCCATGGAAATGCAAATGACTTGTATTTACATGACACACACAGGTTTGCTAGGGAGTGTGTGTACATGTGTGCGTGTGCATGTCCGTGCGGGTCACTGTGTCCTCCCTCTGCCACTTCAGGAACCTGGACGTGACCCTTGACCTTGAGGACCCCCAGTACCCCGACCATGACCTGGGAACTCTAGACCTGGCAGTCACACTGTCGCCCAAAGAGGGAGACTTCAGGGAAGCTGTAAGTCCGCTATGTTGTTATGTCTCTCTCTCTCTCTCTCTCTCTCTCTCTCTCTCTCTCTCTCTCTCTCTGTCGCGTCATCAAACTAACCATGTATATATCATATCTGAATGGGCCAGGATTTGGATGAAAAGGGAAAATGTCTGTTTCCACATCAGTATCTTAGACTGTCTAAGGGCTCAATAAAGCCTGATTGGACATACAGCTCATTCCAGACCAGGCCTTAATCCCCGGGGCTCCAAAGAGGATAAGACGGCGCAAGAGAGGCAAACTAGTGGTCTCCCTGACGAGACTACAATGGCGAGTAATTAAACCGTCTCTACCCGCCATTCTATTGGCGAACGTACAATCACTAGAGAACAATCTGGACGAGTTCCGTTTGAGACTATCATATCAACGGATCCTGAAGAACTGTGATATTTTGTATTTCTCGGAGTCGCAGCTGAACAAGGACGTGGGTAATAAACAGTACCAGTCAACAGTTTGGACACACGTACTCATTCAAGGGTTTCTCTTTATTTTTAGAATAACAGTGAAGACATCAAAACTATGACATATATATATTTGAGATTCTTCAAAGTAGCCACCCTGTTGCCTTGACGACAGCTTTGCACACTCTTGGCATTCTCTCAACCAGCCTCATGAGGAATGCTTTTCCAACAGTCTTGAAGGAGTTCCCACATATGCTGAGCACTGGTTCGCTGCTTTTTTTTCACTCTGCGGTCCAACTCATCCCAAACCATCTCAATTGGGTTGAGGTTGGGTGATTGTGGAGGCCAGGTCATCTGATGCAGCACTACATCACTCTCCTTCTTGGTCAAATAGCCCTTACACAGCCTGGAGGAGTGTAGGGTCATTGTCCTGTTGATTCTGGGTCTTCCTTTCCTGTGGTGGTCCTCATGAGAGCCAGTTTCATCATAGTGCTTGATGGTTTTTGCAACTGCACTTGAAGAAACTTTCAGAGTTCTTGAAATGTTCCGCATTGACTGACCTTCATGTCTTAAAGTAATGATGGACTGTCATTTCTTTTTGCTTATTTAAACTGTTCTTGCCATAATATGGACTTGGTCTTTTACCAAATAGGGCTATCTTCTGTATACCACCCCTACCTTGTCACAACACAACTGATTGGCTTAAACGTATTAAGAAAGAAAGAAAGTCCACAAATTACCTTTTAACGAGGCACACCTGTTACTTGAAATACATTCAAGGTGACTACCTCATGTTGGTTGAGAGAATGCCAAGAGTGTGCAAAGCTGTCATTAAGGCAAAGGGTGGCTACTTTGAAGAATCTCAAATATAAAATATATTTTGATTTGTTTAACACTTTCTACATGATTCCATATGTGTTATTTCATAGGTATGATATCTTCACTGTTATTCTACAATGAGAACAATAGTAAAAATAAAGAAAAACCCTGGAATGAGTAGGTGTGTCCAAACCTTTGACTGGTACTGTACATCTAACTGTTTTTTCTATGCATCGTCAAGACCCAAACGGCAGCTTAGGGTAAGGTTAAGGGGGCGGTGTGTGTCTCTTTGTTAGCCACAGCAGGTGCTCGAATGTAAAGGAAGTCTCTAGGTTTTTCTCGCCTGAGTTAGAATACCTCAGGATGAGCTGCAGACCATACTATTTACCAAGAGAGTTTTCATCAAATGTCTATTTACCTCCAAAAAAACGATACTGGCACAAGACCACTCTCTACGACCTGTATAGGGCCATAAGCAAACAAGACCATGCACATCCAGAGGCGGCGCTCCTATTTGCCTGTGATTTTAATGCGGAGAAACTGAAATCTGTCTCGCCTCATTTTTACCAGCACCTGTGCAACTAAAGGCGGAAAAAAACTCTACATCACCTTTACTCCACACACAGAAACACAATGCAAAGCTCTCCATCCGTTTGGCAAATCTAACCATAACTCTATCCTCCTGATTCCTGCTTACCAGTAAAAACTCAAACGGGAAGTACCAGTGACGTGTTCAATACGAAGTGGTCCAATGAAGCGGATGCTAAGCCACACGACTGTTTCGCTAGCACAGACTGGAAAGTGTTCCCGGATTGATCCGATAACATTGAGGAGTTTACCACATCAGTCTCCGGCTTCATTAATAAGTGATCCGATGACATCGCCCCCACAGTGACCATAGGTACATATCCCAACACCACAGTGCCCTTCAAGCTTATCACGAAAGCTCAGGACCCTGGGACTGAACACCTCCTTCTTGCAACTGGATCTTGAACTTCCTTGAGGTGCCGCCCCAGGTGGTGAAGGTAGGCAACAACATATCCGCCACACTGGACCATTAACATCGGGGGCCCCACAGGGGTGCGTGCTTAGTCTCTTCCTTGTACTCTCTGTTCACCCACGACAGCGTGGCCGTTCACGACTCAAACACCATCATTCATTTTTCACACGACAGTGGTTGGCCTGATCACTGACGACGATGAGACAGTATATAGGGAGGAGGTCAGTGACCTGGCAGTGTGGTGCTAGGATAACAACCTCTCCCTTAGCGTCAGCAAGACAAAGGATCTAATCGTGGACTACAGGAAATGTCCACATTGATCGGGCTGTAGTGGAGTGGGTTGACAGCTTCAAGTTCCTCGATCCAGTGTGAAGGAAGTTAGAGGTAGTTTCTCAAGCCAATGCTAACTAGCGTTAGCGCAATGGCTGGAAGTCTATGGGTATCTGTTAGCGTGCTAGAACATACCATAGACCTTTAGCCATTGATTGCTCTAACGCTAGTTAGCATTGGCTTGAGAAGCTACCTCATCTTCCTTCATACTGGACACACAGACATAAAAATGGTAAAATCATTTTTCATTCTCACTTCAATTTGGCTCAGAGGAAATGTCTCCCCAGCCAATGGCACAGTGCCGTAATACATCAGCGAGCCAGTGATAGATAGTCTATGAGCTGCTGAACTGTATACAATCCATCTTTCAATTGGTGGAAATTAATTTGCAGTATAGTAGACCTACTGGAGAAAAAAGATTTGAGCACGCACAACAAACAATTTGCTTTTAGAAAAAAAAACTGTTCCATTTTCAAAGAGTGTTGGGTAATATTGCTCCTAATGATGTGCATCCTTCCCTCTGTGGACGTGCTCAATGTTTCAGAGTAGTATTTATTTATGTTCAATTATTTGTTTGGTTAATTGGACCCCTGCATGTTTGATATAGAACAAGAGGAGATTCTTGGGGGAAATGTTTTATTCTGTTTGATCTGATGTCTTAATTGTGCTCCTTATTTGGTTCGATAATTCACAGAATCCGCATTTGACACAACATATGAAGTGTATTTGGATTAAGCATCCTTTTGATTCCCTCAAACTGTGAAAAGGAGCACAAGGTCACAGCGACACTACACAGTATGGATGTTGTCCTCTATCGCCACCTACTGGGCAAAATAAAATATTGAATTCAAGGGCATGAGAAACAAGAATCAGAACTAGACGGACGATTCACATTCATATGTTCACATTTCATAAAATACTGACCTACGTGGTAATCAGAAACAGGAAAATAACCTTAACATAATGACTACTAATGTCTAAGAAACAAATGCCCAGATACACATACACATACACACACACACACACACACACACACACACACACACACACACACACACACACACACACACACATACACACACATCCTGGAGTGTGTTAGCCAGTCCCAAATTACTTCATAACCATTCATTTGGCCCTCACAACCCTTCAATATTTTAGGATCTGTAAGGTGGAAGCAATATGGTTGAAGGACCTCCTCTACACGGGTTACACCTACACATACCCTTAAGATCTGCAGGTATTGAAGGGTTAGGGCTAAGGGTAGGGTTAGAGAGTCATGTGGGACTGTATTTGCGTGTTGTCTGCCAGTGTGTGCGTGCTAGCACACATATATAGCTGTCCCCTGTGTGTGTGCAGCACAGTATATATGGGCCGTTGTGGGTGGCAGCGCTTCTTACTGAATGTGTTGCTTATTTTGGCTGCCTGTGACCGTCCTCCTCACCCTGCCTCCTCCTGGGCTGACCTCTGCCCTCTGATCCCCTGCAGCTCTAAGCTCTCCAGCGTCCGATAACTGCTTTGTCTCATTTACAGACCATGCTTTTGAGAAGGAGCTGGAAACGATCCAATAAGGTAATACATTGCATGTTACCTCTAATACCAACTACCTACCTACTCTACCCACCCAAAACCCTCTGCTGCCCTGGGTTCAGGTGGAGACCCAGCCCCTCTCCCTGTCACCGTTATCAGTTCCCACTCCATCATGTTTTATTTCCCTCAAGCTGCATTATACAGACAGGTGGAACTGGGAGCAGTGAGGAGTAGTGGGTATACTGGATGTACAGTACATGCTTGTTGTTAGTCGGCCGGTAGCCTAGCGGTTAGGGGTGGCAGGTAGCCTAGCGGTTAGGGGTGGCAGGTAGCCTAGTGGTTAGGGGTGGCAGGTAGCCTAGTGGTGGCAGGTAGCCTAGCAGTTAGGGGTGGCAGGTAGCCTAGTGGTTAGAGGTTGCAAGATCGAATCCCCGAGCTGACAAGTTTTAAAAAAAATCTGTCGTTCTGCTCTTGAACAAGGCAGTTAACCCATTGTTCCTAGGCTGTCATTGAAAATAAATATTTGTTCTTAACCGACTTGCCTAGTTAAATAACGGTAAAATAAATAAAAAGTCCAGATGCGGTCTTCTGTACTTTGACTGAATTTTTTGTCTCTTTATATTGACCAGAAGCTATAGAATCGTGTGAAAATGTAGCCGTGTAACATAGTAACCTCAAATTGTGTTTTGGGCACCAGTCTTTAAGGTTACAGGAGTCTGTCCTCCTATAGCTCCTCCCACTAGCCTCCACAGGACTTTGAGTTTGGTATTAGCCAGACTAGTGTTGCAGCTGATGGGTGAGAAAATAAAGTGACTCTTTCTCCCCTGTCATCTCTATACCCCTCACATTGTTAAGGGGCCTATGTGACTGAGGCAGCAGTTTTACAGAGGCTCACCAGGCTCAACTTCAGGGCCAAACTAAAGCCAAGAAATGTCTGGCCCTTAATGGTCTTACTTTGAAGATTGTAGATAGTCCTGAGAAAAAATGTATACATGTTTCTTTAGTTAAAAAGGGAAAAGAGGAGGTTCAGAGAAGGAACTTGTGATGAGAGCGAGTGAGAGAGCACCTTTTGGATGGAGGGATAGTTTTAGGGGTGTGTCTTCGTGTGTTGGAGGTTTACTTGCTATCAAGCTAGATCTCCCAGGTCTGAGACGAGACCCTTTTATCTCATGAGAACATCCACCCTGTGAATATCCTTTTGATTTCCCATCATGCCTAGCAGATCGACCCTTAACCTATGATCCTATGTCTTTGCTCTCTTTTATTTCCTTACTATAGAAGGAATGCTGGTCCCGGGGCTGCTTCTCCCTTACATTGGCCTATGCATGTGGCACATGTGTCTGTATCTGTAGCCATTGGCTATTCGTGTTCTGTATCCTGTTTGTCACCTTGTTTGTCACCTCTGCACCACAGAAGCCCTCAGGAGTTCCCACATTTGTCTACTTCCCACATTTGTCTATGTTTCTGAGAGCAGCATTTTTGATCTGAAGGCGTGTAGTCGAGTACAGTTGAGTACATCTGAGTAAAAGTTTTGTTTGAGTTTATATTGGCAGACAGTAACATAGTTTGAGTGTGTCTCTGGTTGGAGTGGTGCGGCCATTCTGCTGTGCTTCCCCCAAACCAACCCTTTGAAGCGCCAAACTGGGCCATCCCGCCTGTGACTCGGGAATTATCTCCAGTGCTAACTAACTGCTGCACTTCCCCACCAAGCCCTACTTCTCCTGTGTGTCTCCACGGTTATTTATACACCCTCTTCTCTTTAATCAAGCCATTATAGTGCTGGACTCAATACATGCAAACAATGCAAGAACCACTGTGGCATAATTATAACACTAAAATAGTTGAAATCATCTTCCCTTCAAGTCCAGAAAAGCCAGCTCATGCCTCTTTATTATCGCATAAGTCGAAGAGTTCAATCACACGGGGCTTTCGTTTTAGACGATATCAGCTCCTAAATTGATTTCAACCCAACACTTACCCTCATATTTTATTTTCCCTGCTCTACTTTGGGCGTGGGGTGTTGAATCTGTTCCTAATCCAAATCGGCCATGGGTTTTTACATAATGAGCGACATGTAGCAATAATACAATTAACGCAGCCTCCCAATGAGACTTTTCCCCCGGAAGAGGAGTTAGCTAGCATAGAGCGGCACCCTTCACCATTAGCATGACAACATCGTGTAGTAGGTTCCCTGGACTTACTGTACAGTAGTGCGGGTCTGGGTGGTAGTATCACACAGAGCACAGCTCTCATTGTTTCATGTCTGGAGAATGGAAATGAATAGGCCTCGTCTCCACATCAAAGTGCTGCTGCTTGTGCACCAGGGTTTGTTCACAGTTTACTGAAATTCACTCCAAACAAAAGATATGCTAATGAGGCCCCTCCAAATGAGGCAGGGAGACAGTGAGATAACTCATAGAGATGTGTTTGTTTGACAAATAAGTACCGACAGGCTTTATTTTTGTGTTTTTTTTTTCTCCTCCCGCACAAGCAAGCAATAGATGTGTGACTCCTGCCGAGGTTAAATTAGCCTGTAAGCGATTAGGAAACGGTTCGAAAATGGGTTTTAAACTGAGGGGGGAGGAGCATCAATCAGAATTCATGCTGTCAGTGGTACAGCTCAATGGGTTTTATTATATTCTACTGCTGTCACTCAAAGACTCATAGACCAGCGCCTGTGTTCATAACGCGTCTCAGAGTAAGAGTGCTGATCTATAATTAGCCCCCACCCCCTGTCCATAGACTTATTCTTTATGATCTTAAAAGCTAAACTGATCCTAGATCAGCACTCCTACTGTGAGACACTTTATCAGTACAGGTCCAGGTGAAAACAGAGAGATAAGCCTGTAGAGTGGACAGTAGAAGCGTCAGGGGTGGGATCTGAACCCAGATCAGGTACAGTATGTATATTAGAATGTACAGGAGTGATCCACAGCATAATGGGCAAGCTCTGAACCAGAAAATGTCTCCAATGTTTCTGTGTTGGACTGTGTGTTTATTCCTTTGCCTCCATCTCTTTGTATGGTCTTCATGTCTGTCATATGTATTGCTGTGTGTCTACAGATAGAACACTGTGATTGACTGTCTGTTTCTGTTTGCATGCTTGTGTGTGTGTGTCTGGGTGTGTGTGTGTGTGTGTGTGTGTGTGTGTGTGTGTGTGTGTGTGTGTGTGTGTGTGTGTGTGTGTGTGTGTGTGTGTGTGTGTGTGTGGGTGTACGCAGCAGCTGCATTCAAGTATGCGGTTGTCAGATGTCCACAGGAAAGCTCAGCTGTGGAGAGGTATAGTGAGCATCAGTCTGATTGAGGCTCGCGACCTCCAGCCTATGGACGCCAACGGCTTCAGTGACCCCTACGTCAAATTCAGACTGGGCCATCAGAAATACAAGAGCAAGGTACCTACACCAGCCCTCACGTACTGGAACTTCCAATTAATTTCCTAGCCAATTGTTACTTTAGCATTACAATACATGACCAAACGTATGTGGACACCTACTCGTCAAACATCTCATTCCAAAATCATGGGCATTAATATGGAGTTGATCCCCCCCTTGCTGCTATAACAGCCTCCACTCTTCTGGGAAGGCTTTCCACTAGATGTTGAAACATTGCTGCGGGGACTTGCTTCCATTTAGCCACAAGAGCATTAGTGAGGTTTGGGCACTGATGTTGGGCGATAAGGCCTGGCTCTCAGTCAGCATTCCAATTCATCCCAAAGGTGTTCAATGGGGTTGAGGTCAGGGCTCAGTGCAGACCAGTCAAATTATTCCACACTGATCTTGACAAACCATTTCTGTATGGACTTTGCTTTGTGCACGGGGGAATTGTCATGCTGAAACAGGAAAGGGCCTTCCCCAAATTGTTGCCACAAAGTTGGAAACACAGAATCATCTAGAATGTCATTGTATGCTGTAGCGTTAAGATTTCCCTTCGCTGGAACGAAGGGGCCTAGCCCGAACCATGAAAAACAGCTCCAGAACATTATTCCTCCTCTACCAAACTTTACAGTTGGCGCTATGCATTGTGGCAGGTAGCGTTCTCCTGGCATCTGCTAAACCCAGATTCGTCCGTCAGACTGCCAGATGGTGAAGCGTGATTCATCACTCCAGGAAACCCATTTCATGAAGCTCCTGACGAACAGTTATTGTGCTGATTGTGCTGTTACTTCCAGAGGCAGTTTGGAACTCGGTAGTAAGTGTGGCAACGCGAGGACAGAGGATTTTTACACGCTACGCAAACACAGTCATGGGTGGTACTGGGGTGGTAAAATCATTCAAAAGGCATCCTGGGAAATAAATATGCAAATAAGGCTTCACACCCTACAGTGTTAAAACAACACCCCAGAAACAAGCTACTGTAACACCAAAGGTGTTAATTCCCTAACACTGAGAAAGTGTAACAGCATCAGCTACAATAAAGTGTTCATGTACGTCAGAATTTGCAACACCCATGGTGTTAGGGACCCAACACTCTTGGTTGTGTTAGTCGATGAACACTATTTGCGATGGTCACCTATCATTTCTAAGAACGTGTTACATTTAAAACTGTGGGGTGTTAACATTCCAATTGCACATGTTCTGCGCACATGTCCCTCTTTTTGTGTGCTCCACTCGGCAGACGATACCCAAGACTTTGAACCCCCAGTGGAGAGAGCAGTTTGACTTCCATCTGTATGAGGAGCAGGGGGGCTTCATCGACATCACCGTCTGGGACAAAGACGCAGGCAAGAAGGACGACTTCATGGGCAGGTGGGCCTCTCCCATGCACACACACAAGCTCACACACAAGCTCACCTATACACACGCACTGACACACACTTTCTTTTGTTCATTTTTCAACAACACCAATCGTCTCCCTCCTGTCTTTGTTAGAATGCGCTAAGGGTCTGCCGTGTCTGTGTGTGTGTATTTGACGTGAGATTCCCTCTTGGGCCGAGGGTGACACTGCTTTTGAGTTCGTTAAACCGTCAGCCCGACTCAGGCTTGCTACATGTGCGTGTGTGCGTGAATGTGTGTTTGACAAGTTCCCACTAAGACAGGAGACTAATAGCTAGGAGAGGAGCTCGTTTTGCAATTCTCCATACCTCTTCCTGGAGAGCTAGTGTCCACAGGTCCTTGCTTGTAATTGACTATTTCCCCCTCCTTAAATACCCATCTGGTTGAGTCATGTTCCAGGCCCACTGATGTCCACGTCACCCCTCTGTCCAGGACCTACTGACAGATTCATTAACACACGCACACACATTCAGCACCAGTGTGCCCGCCTGCCTCCCATTGCACCACTGGCTCACTGGAAAACTAAAAAATATCTCCCCTGTCTCAGCCTCTCTCTCTCAACCTCTCTCTCTCTCTCTCTCTCTCTTTCTCTCTCTCTCTCTCAACCTCTCTCTCTCTCTCTCTGTCTCTCTCTCTCAACCTCTCTCTCTCAACCTCTCTGTCTCGCTCGGTCTCTCTCTCAACCTCTCTCTCTCTCTCTCTCTCTCTCTCTGTCTCGCTCGGTCTCTCTCTCTCTCTCTCTCTGTCTCTCTCTCTCTGTCTCGCTCGGTCTCTCTCTCTCTCTCTCTCTCTCTGTCTCGCTCGGTCTCTCTCTCTCTGTCTCGCTCGGTCTCTCTCTCTCTCTCTCTCTCTGTCTCGCTCGGTCTCTCTCTCTCTGTCTCGCTCGGTCTCTCTCTCTCTGTCTCGCTCGGTCTCTCTCTCTCTCTCTCTCTCTCTCTTTCTCTCTCTCTGTCTCGCTCGGTCTCTCTCTCTCTCTCTCTCTCTCTCTCTGTCTCGCTCGGTCTCTCTCTCTCTGTCTCGCTCGGTCTCTCTCTCTCTGTCTCGCTCGGTCTCTCTCTCTCTCTCTCTTTCTCTCTCTCTGTCTCGCTCGGTCTCTCTCTCTCTCTCTCTCTCTCTCTCTCTCTCTCTCTCTGTCTCGCTCGGTCTCTCTCTCTCTGTCTCGCTCGGTCTCTCTCTCTGTCTCGCTCGGTCTCTCTCTCTCTCTCTCTCTCTCTCTCTCTCTCTCTCTCTCTCTCTCTGTCTCGCTCGGTATCTCTCTCTCCCCCGGTCTCTTGGTGAATTGGACTGAACAAAGCAACCCTGTGCCATAACCATGCACCATATTTCCAAATGACTGGCAGACGACAGTAAAAGCACAGTGATTATTGGGACCTCGCTCTTTCTCTTCCCCACTTTCCCCCGCTTTCTACCACTTGTCTCACTCTTTCTCACTATCATCCCCCCCTATTCCTCTCAACGTCAGAGTCTATATATCTGTATATCTGTAATTAAAGCGTGTGTGTGTTTCAGGTGTTCGGTTGACCTGTCTCCGCTGAGTAAAGAGCACACTCATAAGTTGGACGTACCGCTGGAGGAGGGCGAGGGAATGCTGGTGCTGCTGGTCACACTCACTGGGGCTGCAGCAGTGTCCATCTCGGACCTGTCGGTCAATATTCTGGATGACCCACACGAGAGACACCAGATACTACAGAGATATGTGAGTTTGTGTGTGTGCATGTGTCAGTAGGTGACCTTAATGGAAGAGGCCTAAGTGACACGACTCAGGCTCTCGGTCTCTCCTGCTCCCTCGTGTGAAGACCACAAGCAACAACACTTTGTCACAACTTGTTTTCATTGGATCACATTTCCAACCAGGGCGTCATTTTGATGCACCTGTCCAGTGTATGTAACAATAAAAACAAAAAATGATTTAACCTTTATTTAACTAGGCAAGTCAGTTAAGAACAAATTCCTGTTTAAAATGATGGCCTAGGAAGAGTGGGTTAACTGCCTTGTTCAGGGGCACAATGACAGATTTTTACCTTGTCAGCTCGGGGATTCGATCTAGCAACCTTTTGGTTACTGGCCCAACGCTCCAACCACTAGGCTACCTGCCGCCCCCAGTGTATGTGACAATAAAAACACATGTATATACAACTATCCAGTGTATGTAACAATTGAAAAACACTTTAATACAACTATCCAGTGTATGTAACAATATAAACACATTTTGATACACCTATCCAGTGTATGTAACAATAGAAACACATTTTGATACACCTATCCAGTGTATGTAACAATAGAAACACACTTTGATACAACTATCCAGTGTATGTAACAATAGAAACACATTTTGATACACCTATCCAGTGTATGTAACAATAGAAACACATTTTGATACAACTATCCAGTGTATGTAACAATAGAAACACACTTTAATATACCTATCTAGTGTATGTAACAATAGAAACACATTTTGATACAACTATCCAGTGTATGTAACAATAGAAACACATTTTGATACACCTATCCAGTGTATGTAACAATAGAAACACACTTTAATACAACTATCCAGTGTATGTAACAATAGAAACACACTTTAATACACCTATCCAGTGTATGTAACAATAGAAACACATTTTGATACACCTATCCAGTGTATGCAACAATAGAAACACATGTTGATACAACTATCCAGTGTATGTAACAATAGAAACACATTTTGATACAACTATCCAGTGTATGTAACAATATAAACACATTTTGACACACCTATCCAGTGTATGTAACAATAGAAACACACTTTGATACACCTATCCAGTGTATGTAACAATAGAAACACACTTTAATACAACTATCCAGTGTATGTAACAATAAAACACATGTATATACAACTTTCCAGTGTATGTAACAATAGAAACACATGTTGATACACCTATCCAGTGTATTTAACAATAGAAACACATTTAATTTTGATACACCTATTCAGTGTATGTAGCAATAGAAACACATTTAATTTTGATACACCTATCCACTGTATGTAACAATAGAAACACATTTTAATACACCTATCCAGTGTATGTAACAATAGAAACACACAGTGATACACCTATCCAGTGTATGTAACAATAGAAACACATTTTGATACACCTATCCAGTGTATGTAACAATAGAAACACATTTTGATACAACTATCCAGTGTATGTAACAATAGAAACACACTTTAATATACCTATCTAGTGTATGTAACAATAGAAACACATTTTGATACAACTATCCAGTGTATGTAACAATAGAAACACATTTTGATACACCTATCCAGTGTATGTAACAATAGAAACACACTTTAATACAACTATCCAGTGTATGTAACAATAAAACACATGTATATACAACTTTCCAGTGTATGTAACAATAGAAACACATGTTGATACACCTATCCAGTGTATTTAACAATAGAAACACATTTAATTTTGATACACCTATTCAGTGTATGTAGCAATAGAAACACATTTAATTTTGATACACCTATCCACTGTATGTAACAATAGAAACACATTTTAATACACCTATCCAGTGTATGTAACAATAGAAACACACAGTAATACACCTATCCAGTGTATGTAACAATATAAACACATTTTGATACAACTATCCAGTGTATGTAACAATAGAAACACATTTTGATACACCTATCCAGTGTATGTAACAATAGAAACACACTTTAATACAACTATCCAGTGTATGTAACAATAGAAACACACTTTAATACACCTATCCAGTGTATGTAACAATAGAAACACATTTTGATACACCTATCCAGTGTATGCAACAATAGAAACACATGTTGATACAACTATCCAGTGTATGTAACAATAGAAACACATTTTGATACAACTATCCAGTGTATGTAACAATATAAACACATTTTGACACACCTATCCAGTGTATGTAACAATAGAAACACACTTTAATACAACTATCCAGTGTATGTAACAATAAAACACATGTATATACAACTTTCCAGTGTATGTAACAATAGAAACACATGTTGATACACCTATCCAGTGTATTTAACAATAGAAACACATTTAATTTTGATACACCTATTCAGTGTATGTAGCAATAGAAACACATTTAATTTTGATACACCTATCCACTGTATGTAACAATAGAAACACATTTTAATACACCTATCCAGTGTATGTAACAATAGAAACACACAGTGATACACCTATCCAGTGTATGTAACAATAGAAACACATTTTGATACACCTATCCAGTGTATGTAACAATAGAAACACATTTTGATACAACTATCCAGTGTATGTAACAATAGAAACACACTTTAATATACCTATCTAGTGTATGTAACAATAGAAACACATTTTGATACAACTATCCAGTGTATGTAACAATAGAAACACATTTTGATACACCTATCCAGTGTATGTAACAATAGAAACACACTTTAATACAACTATCCAGTGTATGTAACAATAGAAACACACTTTAATACACCTATCCAGTGTATGTAACAATAGAAACACATTTTGATACACCTATCCAGTGTATGCAACAATAGAAACACATGTTGATACAACTATCCAGTGTATGTAACAATAGAAACACATTTTGATACAACTATCCAGTGTATGTAACAATATAAACACATTTTGACACACCTATCCAGTGTATGTAACAATAGAAACACACTTTGATACACATATCCAGTGTATGTAACAATAGAAACACACTTTAATACAACTATCCAGTGTATGTAACAATAAAACACATGTATATACAACTTTCCAGTGTATGTAACAATAGAAACACATGTTGATACACCTATCCAGTGTATTTAACAATAGAAACACATTTAATTTTGATACACCTATTCAGTGTATGTAGCAATAGAAACACATTTAATTTTGATACACCTATCCACTGTATGTAACAATAGAAACACATTTTAATACACCTATCCAGTGTATGTAACAATAGAAACACACAGTAATACACCTATCCAGTGTATGTAACAATATAAACACATTTTGATACACATATCCAGTGTATGTAACAATAGAAACACACTTTAATACACCTATCCAGTGTATGTAACAATAGAAACAAATTGTGATACACCTATCCAGTGTATGTAACAATAGAAACACATTTTGATACACCTATCCAGTCTATTTAACAATAGAAACACATTTTGATACACTTATTCAGTGTATGTAACAATATAAACACACTTTGATACACCTTTCCAGTGTATGTAACAATAAAAACACATTTTAAAACACCTATCCAGTGTATGTAACAATAGAAACACATTTTGATACACCTATCCAGTGTATGTAACGATAGAAACACACTTTGATACACTTATTCAGTGTATGTAACAATAGAAACACATTTTGATACACCTATCAATTGTATGTAACAATAGAAAAACATTTTGATACACCTATCCAGTGTATGTAACAATAGAAACACATTTTGATACACCTATCCAGTGTATGTAACAATAGAAACACATGTTGATACACCTATCCAGTGTATGTAACAATAGAAACACATTTTGATACACCTATCCAGTGTATGTAACAATAGAAACACATTTTGATACACCTATCCAGTGTATGTAACAATAGAAACACACTTTGATACAACTATCCAGTGTATGTAACAATAGAAACACATTTTGATACACCTATCCAGTGTATGTAACAATAGAAACACATTTTGATACAACTATCCAGTGTATGTAACAATAGAAACACACTTTAATATACCTATCTAGTGTATGTAACAATAGAAACACATTTTGATACAACTATCCAGTGTATGTAACAATAGAAACACATTTTGATACACCTATCCAGTGTATGTAACAATAGAAACACACTTTAATACAACTATCCAGTGTATGTAACAATAGAAACACACTTTAATACACCTATCCAGTGTATGTAACAATAGAAACACATTTTGATACACCTATCCAGTGTATGCAACAATAGAAACACATGTTGATACAACTATCCAGTGTATGTAACAATAGAAACACATTTTGATACAACTATCCAGTGTATGTAACAATATAAACACATTTTGACACACCTATCCAGTGTATGTAACAATAGAAACACACTTTGATACACCTATCCAGTGTATGTAACAATAGAAACACACTTTAATACAACTATCCAGTGTATGTAACAATAAAACACATGTATATACAACTTTCCAGTGTATGTAACAATAGAAACACATGTTGATACACCTATCCAGTGTATTTAACAATAGAAACACATTTAATTTTGATACACCTATTCAGTGTATGTAGCAATAGAAACACATTTAATTTTGATACACCTATCCACTGTATGTAACAATAGAAACACATTTTAATACACCTATCCAGTGTATGTAACAATAGAAACACACAGTGATACACCTATCCAGTGTATGTAACAATAGAAACACATTTTGATACACCTATCCAGTGTATGTAACAATAGAAACACATTTTGATACAACTATCCAGTGTATGTAACAATAGAAACACACTTTAATATACCTATCTAGTGTATGTAACAATAGAAACACATTTTGATACAACTATCCAGTGTATGTAACAATAGAAACACATTTTGATACACCTATCCAGTGTATGTAACAATAGAAACACACTTTAATACAACTATCCAGTGTATGTAACAATAAAACACATGTATATACAACTTTCCAGTGTATGTAACAATAGAAACACATGTTGATACACCTATCCAGTGTATTTAACAATAGAAACACATTTAATTTTGATACACCTATTCAGTGTATGTAGCAATAGAAACACATTTAATTTTGATACACCTATCCACTGTATGTAACAATAGAAACACATTTTGATACACCTATCCAGTGTATGTAACAATAGAAACACACTTTAATACAACTATCCAGTGTATGTAACAATAGAAACACACTTTAATACACCTATCCAGTGTATGTAACAATAGAAACACATTTTGATACACCTATCCAGTGTATGCAACAATAGAAACACATGTTGATACAACTATCCAGTGTATGTAACAATAGAAACACATTTTGATACACCTATCCAGTGTATGTAACAATAGAAACACATTTTGATACACCTATCCAGTGTATGTAACAATAGAAACACACTTGAATACAACTTTCCAGTGTATGTAACAATAAAACACATTTTGATACACCTATCCAGTGTATGTAACAATAGAAACACATTTTGATACACCTATCCAGTGTATGTAACAATAGAAACAAATTGTGATACACCTATCCAGTGTATGTAACAATAGAAACACATTTTGATACACCTATCCAGTGTATGTAACAATAGAAACACATTTTGATACACTTATTCAGTGTATGTAACAATATAAACACACTTTGATACACCTTTCCAGTGTATGTAACAATAAAAACACATTTTAAAACACCTATCCAGTGTATGTAACAATAGAAACACATTTTGATACACCTATCCAGTGTATGTAACGATAGAAACACACTTTGATATACTTATTCAGTGTATGTAACAATAGAAACATATTTTGATACACCTATCAATTGTATGTAACAATAGAAACACATTTTGATACACCTATCCAGTGTATGTAACAATAGAAACACATTTTGATACACCTATCCAGTGTATGTAACAATAGAAACACATGTTGATACACCTATCCAGTGTATGTAACAATAGAAACACATTTTGATACACCTATCCAGTGTATGTAACAATAGAAACACATTTTGATTCACCTATCCAGTGTATGTAACAATAGAAACACACTTTAATACACATCCAGTGTATGTAACAATATAAACACATTTTGATACACCTATCCAGTGTATGTAACAATTGAAACACATTTTGATACACCTATCCAGTGTATGTAACAATAGAAACACATTTTGATACACCTATCCAGTGTATGTAACAATAGAAACACATTTTGATACACCTATCCAGTGTATGTAACAATATAAACACATGTTGATACACCTATCAAGTGTATGTAACAATAGAAACACATTTTGATACACCTATCCAGTGTATGTAACAATATAAATACATTTTAATACACCTATCCAGTGTATGTAACAATAGAAACACATTTTGATACACCTATCAATTGTATGTAACAATAGAAACCCATTTTGATACACCTATCCAGTGTATGTAACAATAGAAACACATTTTGATACACCTATCCAGTGTATGTAACAATATAAACACATTTTGATACACCTATCCAGTGTATGTAACAATAGAAACACACTTTGAATACACCTATCCAGTGTATGTAACAATAGAAACACATTTTGATACACCTATCCAGTGTATGTAACAATAGAAACACATTTTGATACACCTATCCAGTGTATGTAACAATAGAAACAAATTGTGATACACCTATCCAGTGTATGTAACAATAGAAACACATTTTGAATACACCTTTCCAGTGTATGTAACAATAGAAACACATTTTGATACACCTATCCAGTGTATGTAACAATAGAAACACATTTTGATACACCTATCCAGTGTATGTAACAATAGAAACACATTTTGATACACCTATCCAGTGTATGTAACAATATAAACAAATGTTGATACACCTATCAAGTGTATGTAACAATAGAAACACATTTTGATACACCTATCCAGTGTATGTAACAATTGAAACACATTTTGATACACCTATCCAGTGTATGTAACAATAGAAACACATTTTGAAACACCTATCCAGTGTATGTAACAATATAAAGACATTTTGATACACCTATCCAGTGTATGTAACAATAGAAACACATTTTGATACACCTATCCAGTGTATGTAACAATATAAACACATTTTGATACACCTATCCAGTGTATGTAACAATAGAAACACATTTTGATACACCTATCCAGTGTATGTAACAATAGAAACACATTTTGATACACCTATCCAGTGTATGTAACAATAGAAACACACTTTAATACACTTCCAGTGTATGTAACAATAGAAACACATTTTGATTCACCTATCCAGTGTATGTAACAATATAAACACATTTTGATACACCTATCCAGTGTATGTAACAATAGAAACACATTTTGATACACCTATCCAGTGTATGTAACAATAGAAACACATATTGATTCACCTATCCAGTGTATGTAACAATAGAAACACACTTTAATACACATCCAGTGTATGTAACAATAGAAACACATTTTGATTCACCTATCCAGTGTATGTAACAATATAAACACATTTTGATACACCTATCCAGTGTATGTAACAATAGAAACACATTTTGATACACCTATCCAGTGTATGTAACAATAGAAACTCACTTGAATACACCTATCCAGTGTATGTAACAATAGAAACACATTTTGATACACCTATCCAGTGTATGTAACAATATAAATAAATGTTGATACGCCTATCAAGTGTATGTAACAATAGAAACACATTTTGATACACCTATCCAGTGTATGTAACAATTGAAACACATTTTGATACACCTATCCAGTGTATGTAACAATAGAAACACATTTTGAAACACCTATCCAGTGTATGTAACAATTGAAACACATTTTGATACACCTATCCAGTGTATGTAACAATAGAAACACATTTTGATACACCTATCCAGTGTATGTAACAATAGAAACACATTTTGATACACCTATCCAGTGTATGTAACAATATAAACACATTTTGATACACCTATCCAGTGTATGTAACAATAGAAACACATTTTGATACACCTATCCAGTGTATGTAACAATAGAAACACATGTTGATACACCTATCCAGTGTATGTAACAATAGAAACACATTTTGATACACCTATCCAGTGTATGTAACAATAGAAACACATTTTGATTCACCTATCCAGTGTATGTAACAATAGAAACACACTTTAATACACATCCAGTGTACGTAACAATATAAACACATTTTGATACACCTATCCAGTGTATGTAACAATTGAAACACATTTTGATACACCTATCCAGTGTATGTAACAATAGAAACACATTTTGATACACCTATCCAGTGTATGTAACAATAGAAACACATTTTGATACACCTATCCAGTGTATGTAACAATATAAACACATGTTGATACACCTATCAAGTGTATGTAACAATAGAAACACATTTTGATACACCTATCCAGTGTATGTAACAATATAAATACATTTTAATACACCTATCCAGTGTATGTAACAATAGAAACACATTTTGATACACCTATCAATTGTATGTAACAATAGAAACCCATTTTGATACACCTATCCAGTGTATGTAACAATAGAAACACATTTTGATACACCTATCCAGTGTATGTAACAATATAAACACATTTTGATACACCTATCCAGTGTATGTAACAATAGAAACACACTTGAATACACCTATCCAGTGTATGTAACAATAGAAACACATTTTGATACACCTATCCAGTGTATGTAACAATAGAAACACATTTTGATACACCTATCCAGTGTATGTAACAATAGAAACACATTTTGATACACCTATCCAGTGTATGTAACAATAGAAACACACTTGAATACACCTTTCCAGTGTATGTAACAATAGAAACACATTTTGATACACCTATCCAGTGTATGTAACAATAGAAACACATTTTGATACACCTATCCAGTGTATGTAACAATAGAAACACATTTTGATACACCTATCCAGTGTATGTAACAATATAAACAAATGTTGATACACCTATCAAGTGTATGTAACAATAGAAACACATTTTGATACACCTATCCAGTGTATGTAACAATTGAAACACATTTTGATACACCTATCCAGTGTATGTAACAATAGAAACACATTTTGAAAAACCTATCCAGTGTATGTAACAATAGAAATACATTTTGATACACCTATCCAGTGTATGTAACAATAGAAACACATTTTGATACACCTATCCAGTGTATGTAACAATATAAACACATTTTGATACACCTATCCAGTGTATGTAACAATAGAAACACATTTTGATACACCTATCCAGTGTATGTAACAATAGAAACACATTTTGATTCACCTATCCAGTGTATGTAACAATAGAAACACACTTTAATACACTTCCAGTGTATGTAACAATAGAAACACATTTTGATTCACCTATCCAGTGTATGTAACAATATAAACACATTTTGATACACCTATCCAGTGTATGTAACAATAGAAACACATTTTGATACACCTATCCAGTGTATGTAACAATAGAAACACATATTGATTCACCTATCCAGTGTATGTAACAATAGAAACACACTTTAATACACATCCAGTGTATGTAACAATAGAAACACATTTTGATTCACCTATCCAGTGTATGTAACAATATAAACACATTTTGATACACCTATCCAGTGTATGTAACAATAGAAACACATTTTGATACACCTATCCAGTGTATGTAACAATAGAAACTCACTTGAATACACCTATCCAGTGTATGTAACAATAGAAACACATTTTGATACACCTATCCAGTGTATGTAACAATATAAATAAATGTTGATACGCCTATCAAGTGTATGTAACAATAGAAACACATTTTGATACACCTATCCAGTGTATGTAACAATTGAAACACATTTTGATACACCTATCCAGTGTATGTAACAATAGAAACACATTTTGAAACACCTATCCAGTGTATGTAACAATTGAAACACATTTTGATACACCTATCCAGTGTATGTAACAATAGAAACACATTTTGATACACCTATCCAGTGTATGTAACAATAGAAACACATTTTGATACACCTATCAATTGTATGTAACAATAGAAACACATTTTGATACACCTATCCAGTGTATGTAACAATATAAACACATTTTGATACACCTATCCAGTGTATGTAACAATAGAAACACACTTTAATACACCTATCCAGTGTATGTAACAATAGAAACACATTTTGATACACCTATCCAGTGTATGTAACAATATAAACACATTTTGATACACCTATCCAGTGTATGTAACAATAGAAACACATTTTGATACACCTATCCAGTGTATGTAACAATAGAAACACATTTTGATTCACCTATCCAGTGTATGTAACAATAGAAACACACTTTAATACACATCCAGTGTATGTAACAATAGAAACACATTTTGATTCACCTATCTAGTGTATGTAACAATATAAACACATTTTGATACACCTATCCAGTGTATGTAACAATAGAAACACATTTTGATACACCTATCCAGTGTATGTAACAATAGAAACTCACTTGAATACACCTATCCAGTGTATGTAACAATAGAAACACATTTTGATACACCTATCCAGTGTATGTAAGAATATAAATAAATGTTGATACGCCTATCAAGTGTATGTAACAATAGAAACACATTTTGATACACCTATCCAGTGTATGTAACAATTGAAACACATTTTGATACACCTATCCAGTGTATGTAACAATAGAAACACATTTTGAAACACCTATCCAGTGTATGTAACAATAGAAAAACATTTTGATACACCTATCCAGTGTATGTAACAATATAAACACATTTTGATACACCTATCCAGTGTATGTAACAATAGAAACACATTTTGATACACCTATCCAGTGTATGTAACAATAGAAACTCACTTGAATACACCTATCCAGTGTATGTAACAATAGAAACACATTTTGATACACCTATCCAGTGTATGTAAGAATATAAATAAATGTTGATACGCCTATCAAGTGTATGTAACAATAGAAACACATTTTGATACACCTATCCAGTGTATGTAACAATTGAAACACATTTTGATACACCTATCCAGTGTATGTAACAATAGAAACACATTTTGAAACACCTATCCAGTGTATGTAACAATAGAAAAACATTTTGATACACCTATCCAGTGTATGTAACAATATAAACACATTTTGATACACCTATCCAGTGTATGTAACAATAGAAACACATTTTGAAACACCTATCCAGTGTATGTAACAATAGAAACACACTTTAATACACATCCAGTGTATGTAACAATATAAACACATTTTGATACACCTATCCAGTGTATGTAACAATTGAAACACATTTTGATACACCTATCCAGTGTATGTAACAATAGAAACACATTTTGATACACCTATCCAGTGTATGTAACAATAGAAACACATTTTGATACACCTATCCAGTGTATGTAACAATAGAAACACATGTTGATACACCTATCAAGTGTATGTAACAATAGAAACACATTTTGATACACCTATCAATTGTATGTAACAATAGAAACACATTTTGATACACCTATCCAGTGTATGTAACAATATAAACACATTTTGATACACCTATCCAGTGTATGTAACAATAGAAACACACTTGAATACACCTATCCAGTGTATGTAACAATAGAAACACATTTTGATACACCTATCCAGTGTATGTAAGAATATAAATAAATGTTGATACGCCTATCAAGTGTATGTAACAATAGAAACACATTTTGATACACCTATCCAGTGTATGTAACAATTGAAACACATTTTGATACACCTATCCAGTGTATGTAACAATAGAAACACATTTTGAAACACCTATCCAGTGTATGTAACAATAGAAAAACATTTTGATACACCTATCCAGTGTATGTAACAATATAAACACATTTTGATACACCTATCCAGTGTATGTAACAATAGAAACACATTTTGAAACACCTATCCAGTGTATGTAACAATAGAAACACACTTTAATACACATCCAGTGTATGTAACAATATAAACACATTTTGATACACCTATCCAGTGTATGTAACAATTGAAACACATTTTGATACACCTATCCAGTGTATGTAACAATAGAAACACATTTTGATACACCTATCCAGTGTATGTAACAATAGAAACACATTTTGATACACCTATCCAGTGTATGTAACAATAGAAACACATGTTGATACACCTATCAAGTGTATGTAACAATAGAAACACATTTTGATACACCTATCAATTGTATGTAACAATAGAAACACATTTTGATACACCTATCCAGTGTATGTAACAATATAAACACATTTTGATACACCTATCCAGTGTATGTAACAATAGAAACACACTTGAATACACCTATCCAGTGTATGTAACAATATAAACACATTTTGATACACCTATCCAGTGTATGTAACAATAGAAACACATTTTGATACACCTATCCAGTGTGTGTAACAATAGAAACACATTTTGATACACCTATCCAGTGTATGTAACAATAGAAACACACTTGAATACACCTTTCCAGTGTATGTAGAAACACATTTTGATAACATCCAGTGTATGAAACACATTTTGATACACCTATCCAGTGTATGTAACAATAGAAACACATTTTGATACACCTATCCAGTGTATGTAACAATAGAAACACATTTTGATACACCTATCCAGTGTATGTAACAATATAAACACATTTTGATACACCTATCAAGTGTATGTAACAATATAAACACACTTTGATACACCTATCAAGTGTATGTAACAATAGAAACACATTTTGATACACCTATCCAGTGTATGTAACAATAGAAACCTACATTTTGATACACCTATCCAGTGTATGTAACAATAGAAACACATTTTGATACACCTATCCAGTGTATGTAACAATAGAAACACATTTTGATACACCTATCCAGTGTATGTAACAATAGAAACACATTTTGATACACCTATCCAGTGTATGTAACAATAGAAACACATTTTGATACACCTATCCAGTGTATGATTCACCTATCCAGTGTATGTAACAATAGAAACACATTTTGATACACCTATCCAGTGTATGTAACAATATAAATACATTTTAATACACCTATCCAGTGTATGTAACAATAGAAACACAGTGTATGTAACAATAGATTTTGAACACACTTGAATACACCTATCCAGTGTATGTAACAATATAAACACATTTTGATACACCTATCCAGTGTATGTAACAATAGAAACACATTTTGATACACCTATCCAGTGTGTATGTAACAATAGAAACACATTTTGATACACCTATCCAGTGTATGTAACAATAGAAACACACTTGAATACACCTTTCCAGTGTATGTAACAATAGAAACACATTTTGAACACATCCAGTGTATGTTAGAAACACATTTTGATACACCTATCCAGTGTATGTAACAATAGAAACACATTTTGATACACCTATCCAGTGTATGTAACAATATAAACAAATGTTGATACACCTATCAAGTGTATGTAACAATAGAAACACATTTTGATACACCTATCCAGTGTATAGAAACACAAACACCTATCCAGTGTTGATACACCTATCCAGTGTATGTAACAATAGAAACACATTTTGATACACCTATCCAGTGTAGTGTATAGAAACACATTTTGTAACAAGTGTATGTAACAATAGAAACACATTTTGAAACACATGTTGATACACCTATCCAGTGTATGTAACAATAGAAACACATTTTGATACACCTATCCAGTGTATGTAACAATAGAAGTGTATGTAACATTTTGATACACCTATCCAGTGTATGTAACAATAGAAACACATTTTGATACACCTATCCAGTGTATGTAACAATAGAAACACATTTTGATACACCTATCCAGTGTATGTAACAATAGTAAACACATTTTGATACACCTATCCAGTGTATGTAACAATAGAAACACATTTTGATTCACCTATCCAGTGTATGTAACAATAGAAACACACTTTAATACACATCCAGTGTATGTAACAATATAAACACATTTTGATACACCTATCCAGTGTATGTAACAATTGAAACACATTTTGATACACCTATCCAGTGTATGTAACAATAGAAACACATTTTGATACACCTATCCAGTGTATGTAACAATAGAAACACATTTTGATACACCTATCCAGTGTATGTAACAATAGAAACACATGTTGATACACCTATCAAGTGTATGTAACAATAGAAACACATTTTGATACACCTATCCAGTGTATGTAACAATATAAATACATTTTAATACACCTATCCAGTGTATGTAACAATAGAAACACATTTTGATACACCTATCAATTGTATGTAACAATAGAAACACATTTTGATACACCTATCCAGTGTATGTAACAATATAAACACATTTTGATACACCTATCCAGTGTATGTAACAATAGAAACACACTTGAATACACCTATCCAGTGTATTTAACAATATAAACACATTTTGATACACCTATCCAGTGTATGTAACAATATAAACACATTTTGATACACCTATCCAGTGTGTGTAACAATAGAAACACATTTTGATACACCTATCCAGTGTATGTAACAATAGAAACACATTTTGATACACCTATCCAGTGTATGTAGCAATAGAAACACATGTTGATACACCTATCAAGTGTATGTAACAATAGAAACACATTTTGATACACCTATCCAGTGTATGTAACAATATAAATACATTTTAATACACCTATCCAGTGTATGTAACAATACAAACACATTTTGATACACCTATCAATTGTATGTAACAATAGAAACACATTTTGATACACCTATCCAGTGTATGTAACAATAGAAACACATTTTGATACACCTATCCAGTGTATGTAACAATAGAAACACACTTGAATACACCTATCCAGTGTATGTAACAATATAAACACATTTTGATACACCTATCCAGTGTATGTAACGATAGAAACACATTTTGATACACCTATCCAGTGTGTGTAACAATAGAAACACATTTTGATACACCTATCCAGTGTATGTAACAATAGAAACACACTTGAATACACCTTTCCAGTGTATGTAACAATATAAACACATTTTGATACACCTATCCAGTGTATGTAACAATAGAAACACATTTTGATACACCTATCCAGTGTATGTAACAATATAAACACATTTTGATACACCTATCCAGTGTATGTAACAATAGAAACACACTTGAATACACCTATCCAGTGTATGTAACAATATAAACACATTTTGATACACCTATCCAGTGTATGTAACAATAGAAACACATTTTGATACACCTATCCAGTGTGTGTAACAATAGAAACACATTTTGATACACCTATCCAGTGTATGTAACAATAGAAACACACTTGAATACACCTTTCCAGTGTATGTAACAATAGAAACACATTTTGATACACCTATCCAGTGTATGTAACAATAGAAACACATTTTGATACACCTATCCAGTGTATGTAACAATAGAAACACATTTTGATACACCTATCCAGTGTATGTAACAATATAAACAAATGTTGATACACCTATCAAGTGTATGTAACAATATAAACAAATGTTGATACACCTATCAAGTGTATGTAACAATAGAAACACATTTTGATACACCTATCCAGTGTATGTAACAATAGAAAAACATTTTGATACACCTATCCAGTGTATGTAACAATAGAAACACATTTTGATACACCTATCCAGTGTATGTAACAATATAAACACATGTTGATACACCTATCAAGTGTATGTAACAATAGAAACACATTTTGATACACCTATCCAGTGTATGTAACAATATAAATACATTTTAATACACCTATCCAGTGTATGTAACAATAGAAACACATTTTGATACACCTATCAATTGTATGTAACAATAGAAACCCATTTTGATACACCTATCCAGTGTATGTAACAATAGAAACACATTTTGATACACCTATCCAGTGTATGTAACAATATAAACACATTTTGATACACCTATCCAGTGTATGTAACAATAGAAACACACTTGAATACACCTATCCAGTGTATGTAACAATAGAAACACATTTTGATACACCTATCCAGTGTATGTAACAATAGAAACACATTTTGATACACCTATCCAGTGTATGTAACAATAGAAACACATTTTGATACACCTATCCAGTGTATGTAACAATAGAAACACACTTGAATACACCTTTCCAGTGTATGTAACAATAGAAACACATTTTGATACACCTATCCAGTGTATGTAACAATAGAAACACATTTTGATACACCTATCCAGTGTATGTACCAATAGAAACAAATTGTGATACACCTATCCAGTGTATGTAACAATAGAAACACATTTTGATACACCTATCCAGTGTATGTAACAATAGAAACACATTTTGATACACTTATTCAGTGTATGTAACAATATAAACACACTTTGATACACCTTTCCAGTGTATGTAACAATAAAAACACATTTTAAAACACCTATCCAGTGTATGTAACAATAGAAACACATTTTGATACACCTATCCAGTGTATGTAACGATAGAAACACACTTTGATACACTTATTCAGTGTATGTAACAATAGAAACACATTTTGATACACCTATCAATTGTATGTAACAATAGAAACACATTTTGATACACCTATCCAGTGTATGTAACAATAGAAACACATTTTGATACACCTATCCAGTGTATGTAACAATACACCTATCCAGTGTATGTAACAATATAAACACATTTTGATACACCTATCCAGTGTATGTAACAATAGAAACACACTTGAATACACCTATCCAGTGTATGTAACAATATAAACACATTTTGATACACCTATCCAGTGTATGTAACAATAGAAACACATTTTGATACACCTATCCAGTGTGTGTAACAATAGAAACACATTTTGATACACCTATCCAGTGTATGTAACAATAGAAACACACTTGAATACACCTTTCCAGTGTATGTAACAATAGAAACACATTTTGATACACCTATCCAGTGTATGTAACAATAGAAACACATTTTGATACACCTATCCAGTGTATGTAACAATAGAAACACATTTTGATACACCTATCCAGTGTATGTAACAATATAAACAAATGTTGATACACCTATCAAGTGTATGTAACAATATAAACAAATGTTGATACACCTATCAAGTGTATGTAACAATAGAAACACATTTTGATACACCTATCCAGTGTATGTAACAATAGAAAAACATTTTGATACACCTATCCAGTGTATGTAACAATAGAAACACATTTTGATACACCTATCCAGTGTATGTAACAATAGAAACACATGTTGATACACCTATCCAGTGTATGTAACAATAGAAACACATTTTGATACACCTATCCAGTGTATGTAACAATAGAAACACATTTTGTTCACCTATCCAGTGTATGTAACAATAGAAACACACTTTAATACACATCCAGTGTATGTAACAATATAAACACATTTTGATACACCTATCCAGTGTATGTAACAATTGAAACACATTTTGATACACCTATCCAGTGTATGTAACAATAGAAACACATTTTGATACACCTATCCAGTGTATGTAACAATAGAAACACATTTTGATACACCTATCCAGTGTATGTAACAATATAAACACATGTTGATACACCTATCAAGTGTATGTAACAATAGAAACACATTTTGATACACCTATCCAGTGTATGTAACAATATAAATACATTTTAATACACCTATCCAGTGTATGTAACAATAGAAACACATTTTGATACACCTATCAATTGTATGTAACAATAGAAACCCATTTTGATACACCTATCCAGTGTATGTAACAATAGAAACACATTTTGATACACCTATCCAGTGTATGTAACAATATAAACACATTTTGATACACCTATCCAGTGTATGTAACAATAGAAACACACTTGAATACACCTATCCAGTGTATGTAACAATAGAAACACATTTTGATACACCTATCCAGTGTATGTAACAATAGAAACACATTTTGATACACCTATCCAGTGTATGTAACAATAGAAACACATTTTGATACACCTATCCAGTGTATGTAACAATAGAAACACACTTGAATACACCTTTCCAGTGTATGTAACAATAGAAACACATTTTGATACACCTATCCAGTGTATGTAACAATAGAAACACATTTTGATACACCTATCCAGTGTATGTACCAATAGAAACAAATTGTGATACACCTATCCAGTGTATGTAACAATAGAAACACATTTTGATACACCTATCCAGTGTATGTAACAATAGAAACACATTTTGATACACTTATTCAGTGTATGTAACAATATAAACACACTTGGATACACCTTTCCAGTGTATGTAACAATAAAAACACATTTTAAAACACCTATCCAGTGTATGTAACAATAGAAACACATTTTGATACACCTATCCAGTGTATGTAACGATAGAAACACACTTTGATACACTTATTCAGTGTATGTAACAATAGAAACACATTTTGATACACCTATCAATTGTATGTAACAATAGAAACACATTTTGATACACCTATCCAGTGTATGTAACAATAGAAACACATTTTGATACACCTATCCAGTGTATGTAACAATAGAAACACATGTTGATACACCTATCCAGTGTATGTAACAATAGAAACACATTTTGATACACCTATCCAGTGTATGTAACAATAGAAACACATTTTGATTCACCTATCCAGTGTATGTAACAATAGAAACACATTTTGATACACCTATCCAGTGTATGTAACAATATAAATACATTTTAATACACCTATCCAGTGTATGTAACAATAGAAACACATTTTGATACACCTATCAATTGTATGTAACAATAGAAACCCATTTTGATACACCTATCCAGTGTATGTAACAATAGAAACACATTTTGATACACCTATCCAGTGTATGTAACAATATAAACACATTTTGATACACCTATCCAGTGTATGTAACAATAGAAACACACTTGAATACACCTATCCAGTGTATGTAACAATATAAACACATTTTGATACACCTATCCAGTGTATGTAACAATAGAAACACATTTTGATACACCTATCCAGTGTATGTAACAATAGAAACACATTTTGATACACCTATCCAGTGTATGTAACAATAGAAACACACTTGAATACACCTTTCCAGTGTATGTAACAATAGAAACACATTTTGATACACCTATCCAGTGTATGTAACAATAGAAACACATTTTGATACACCTATCCAGTGTATGTAACAATAGAAACACATTTTGATACACCTATCCAGTGTATGTAACAATATAAACAAATGTTGATACACCTATCAAGTGTATGTAACAATAGAAACACATTTTGATACACCTATCCAGTGTATGTAACAATTGAAACACATTTTGATACACCTATCCAGTGTATGTAACAATAGAAACACATTTTGAAAAACCTATCCAGTGTATGTAACAATAGAAATACATTTTGATACACCTATCCAGTGTATGTAACAATAGAAACACATTTTGATACACCTATCCAGTGTATGTAACAATATAAACACATTTTGATACACCTATCCAGTGTATGTAACAATAGAAACACACTTTAATACACATCCAGTGTATGTAACAATAGAAACACATTTTGATTCACCTATCCAGTGTATGTAACAATATAAACACATTTTGATACACCTATCCAGTGTATGTAACAATAGAAACACATTTTGATACACCTATCCAGTGTATGTAACAATAGAAACACATATTGATTCACCTATCCAGTGTATGTAACAATAGAAACACACTTTAATACACATCCAGTGTATGTAACAATAGAAACACATTTTGATTCACCTATCCAGTGTATGTAACAATAGAAACACATTTTGATACACCTATCCAGTGTATGTAACAATAGAAACACATTTTGATACACCTATCCAGTGTATGTAACAATAGAAACTCACTTGAATACACCTATCCAGTGTATGTAACAATAGAAACACATTTTGATACACCTATCCAGTGTATGTAACAATATAAATAAATGTTGATACGCCTATCAAGTGTATGTAACAATAGAAACACATTTTGATACACCTATCCAGTGTATGTAACAATTGAAACACATTTTGATACACCTATCCAGTGTATGTAACAATAGAAACACATTTTGAAACACCTATCCAGTGTATGTAACAATATAAAAACATTTTGATACACCTATCCAGTGTATGTAACAATAGAAACACATTTTGATTCACCTATCCAGTGTATGTAACAATAGAAACACACTTTAATACACATCCAGTGTATGTAACAATATAAACACATTTTGATACACCTATCCAGTGTATGTAACAATTGAAACACATTTTGATACACCTATCCAGTGTATGTAACAATAGAAACACATTTTGATACACCTATCCAGTGTATGTAACAATAGAAACACATTTTGATACACCTATCCAGTGTATGTAACAATAGAAACACATGTTGATACACCTATCAAGTGTATGTAACAATAGAAACACATTTTGATACACCTATCCAGTGTATGTAACAATATACATACATTTTAATACACCTATTCAGTGTATGTAACAATAGAAACACATTTTGATACACCTATCAATTGTATGTAACAATAGAAACACATTTTGATACACCTATCCAGTGTATGTAACAATATAAACACATTTTGATACACCTATCCAGTGTATGTAACAATAGAAACACACTTGAATACACCTATCCAGTGTATGTAACAATATAAACACATTTTGATACACCTATCCAGTGTATGTAACAATAGAAACACATTTTGATACACCTATCCAGTGTGTGTAACAATAGAAACACATTTTGATACACCTATCCAGTGTATGTAACAATAGAAACACATTTTGATACACCTATCCAGTGTATGTAGCAATAGAAACACATGTTGATACACCTATCAAGTGTATGTAACAATAGAAACACATTTTGATACACCTATCCAGTGTATGTAACAATATAAATACATTTTAATACACCTATCCAGTGTATGTAACAATACAAACACATTTTGATACACCTATCAATTGTATGTAACAATAGAAACACATTTTGATACACCTATCCAGTGTATGTAACAATATAAACACATTTTGATACACCTATCCAGTGTATGTAACAATAGAAACACACTTGAATACACCTATCCAGTGTATGTAACAATATAAACACATTTTGATACACCTATCCAGTGAATGTAACAATAGAAACACATTTTGATACACCTATCCAGTGTGTGTAACAATAGAAACACATTTTGATACACCTATCCAGTGTATGTAACAATAGAAACACACTTGAATACACCTTTCCAGTGTATGTAACAATATAAACACATTTTGATACACCTATCCAGTGTATGTAACAATAGAAACACATTTTGATACACCTATCCAGTGTATGTAACAATAGAAACACATTTTGATACACCTATCCAGTGTATGTAACAATATAAACAAATGTTGATACACCTATCAAGTGTATGTAACAATAGAAACACATTTTGATACACCTATCCAGTGTATGTAACAATTGAAACACATTTTGATACACCTATCCAGTGTATGTAACAATAGAAACACATTTTGAAAAACCTATCCAGTGTATGTAACAATAGAAATACATTTTGATACACCTATCCAGTGTATGTAACAATAGAAACACATTTTGATACACCTATCCAGTGTATGTAACAATATAAACACATTTTGATACACCTATCCAGTGTATGTAACAATAGAAACACATTTTGATACACCTATCCAGTGTATGTAACAATAGAAACACATTTTGATTCACCTATCCAGTGTATGTAACAATAGAAACACACTTTAATACACATCCAGTGTATGTAACAATAGAAACACATTTTGATTCACCTATCCAGTGTATGTAACAATATAAACACATTTTGATACACCTATCCAGTGTATGTAACAATAGAAACACATTTTGATACACCTATCCAGTGTATGTAACAATAGAAACACATATTGATTCACCTATCCAGTGTATGTAACAATAGAAACACACTTTAATACACATCCAGTGTATGTAACAATAGAAACACATTTTGATTCACCTATCCAGTGTATGTAACAATAGAAACACATTTTGATACACCTATCCAGTGTATGTAACAATAGAAACACATTTTGATACACCTATCCAGTGTATGTAACAATAGAAACTCACTTGAATACACCTATCCAGTGTATGTAACAATATAAACACATTTTGATACACCTATCCAGTGTATGTAACAATAGAAACACATTTTGATACACCTATCCAGTGTATGTAACAATATAAATAAATGTTGATACGCCTATCAAGTGTATGTAACAATAGAAACACATTTTGATACACCTATCCAGTGTATGTAACAATTGAAACACATTTTGATACACCTATCCAGTGTATGTAACAATAGAAACACATTTTGAAACACCTATCCAGTGTATGTAACAATAGAAACACATTTTGAAACACCTATCCAGTGTATGTAACAATAGAAAAACATTTTGATACACCTATCCAGTGTATGTAACAATATAAATACATTTTGATACACCTATCCAGTGTATGTAACAATATAAATACATTTTGATTCACCTATCAAGTGTATGTAACAATAGAAACACATTTTGATACACCTATCCAGTGTATGTAGCAATAGAAACACATTTTGATACACCTATCCAGTGTATGTAACAATAGAAACACATTTTGATACACCTATCCAGTGTATGTAACAATAGAAACACATTTTGATACACCTATCCAGTGTATGTAACAATAGAAACACATTTTGATACACCTATCCAGTGTATGTAACAATAGAAACACATTTTGATACACCTATCCAGTGTATGTAACAATAGAAACACATTTTGATACACCTATCCAGTGTATGTAACAATAGAAACACATTCTGATACACCTATCCAGTGTATGTAACAAAAGAAACACACTTTAATACACCTATCCAGTGTATGTAACAATAGAAACACATTTTAATATACCTATCTAGTGTATGTAACAATAGAAACACATTTTAATACACCTATCCAGTGTATGTAACAATAGAAACACATTTTAATATACCTATCCAGTGTATGTAACAATAAAATCACTTTTGTAGATTTTTTGCACCAAGATTTCAGTTTGACACTGTTTGACATTTGTAAAGATGAGTGGCTACCACTGGGATTGAACACGCAACCCTTGAAGCTGGAGCTCGCCCATCTCCCATCCGTAACACCCTAGCAAGCTGCAAGCCTACTTAATGGGAATGGTGCTCACCGCTGCCCCTAGTGGCTGGTTTTGAAGGCATCCCCCGACGTCCTGGCGACCTGAACGAATGTCAAATATCGCCTTGGATCTCGAGTGAGAACTGGCTTTGACCTGGTATCTACCGCTGAAAGAGGGGAGGGGACCGTAGATGAGAGGATGGGTACGGAGAAGAGAAAGAAAAGAGGGGGTTGAGAGGGGGTTGAGAGGTTAAGAAAGAAGACGGACTCTGACAGGTTCTATTGAAACTGAAGCTGCCGTGACTCCCTCCCCTCTCTCCATTAGTGTGTGTTTTTATACCATAATGTGAGGGGGTGTGAATATTATTATTTTTGAATATTCAAAAGGATCTGTGGTGTCTGCTAGTGTGTTACTGTTTGTATGCCTGTGTGTGCGCGTCTGTGTGTGTGCCTGTTAGCTGAAAAAGGCTTGGTGTCTCTCTGAGGAGTCCTAGGCCCCCTGTGTTCCTGAGGCCCTCCACACAGCACAATACACTTCTGCCTGTCCCTTTGTCTTAGCGCTGTTAACCCTTCACTTGCTGTCACTCTCAGCCATTGGCCCAGCACAAAGACACGCACGCACACGCTCTCTCTCGCACGCGCGCGCGCACACACACACACACACACACACACACACACACATATATATATATATACACACACACACACACACAACCTGGGCACTGCAGCTCTCGCATTGACAGCCCTGACAGGGGACACTCGTCACATATCAACAGTATGTTGTCTGATGGCAGTTGCTTAACACGCTGATAATGCAGATTGAGGCCTGGAGGAGTCTCAGCATACGTCCCAGCGCTGTGCCGTGCTCCTTCATTAAGACAGGAAATGCTCATTCCTCTATCACGCTGTGTGTGTGTGTGTGTGTGTGTGTGTGTGTGTGTGTGTGTGTGTGTGTGTGTGTGTGTGTGTGTGTGTGTGTGTGTGTGTGTGTGTGTGTGTGTGTGTGTGTGTGTGTGTTTTGTTTCTCTGTAGTTGCACCATATTCTAGCAACCTACTTCATTTGTTTGTATGTGGGAATTTGATTTTGTGTGTGTGTGTTTGTGTGTAAACTGTGCTCTAATTTAAGTTTAGATTCCTGCTGGGTTGTGTGTTTGATCTGGGTGAGCTCCAGTGGAGAGCGCTCCACAGGCCAACCACGGACGCGTGACCTACATACCACGCTAGCACCTCATTGGCTGGCCACGAGAGCACTCTCCACGCTGTAGTGGCGTCCCATGCTCAGAGGGGGGAGCTCTAGGACCGAAACAGGCGGCGGTCGCGACTCTCTTCCTAAACACACTTAGAGCAAGGGCGGGGAGGGGAATGTGTGTGTAAGTGGGTGTGGGTGTGTAATAGGGAGCGAGAGGTAAGGGGTGAGGGTTGCGTTGGAAGGGGTAGGCGTGCAAAATGAAAAGAAAAAGCTATTTCACCTTTCACAACTTTCTGTTCTGTAAAGGAGAGACATTTCCCCCCATCTTCTCTCTCCTTCGTTTTCTCGCTCGCTCTTGGTCTTTCTGTGCAGGCTATGCTCTCTGTCTCCCACCAACGACCCCACTGGCCACCCGACTAGCAGCAAGTGGAGGATGGAGGGATGGAGGGATGGGGGGTGAGTCGGTGGGGGACAGTGTGGTATGGTTTGGTTTGAAGAGGACTGCCACCATTAGCGTATTCCTTTTCTCCTGACTGATGCCCTTTCAATGAGAGAATTTAATAAAGATGTACCTTATCAAGGCAGAGCGATAACAGCAAGTGTCGCCACTAATTCTGTACAATACTCTCCAAAGCAGATTAGTCTGAATGTGTGTGTGTGTGATCGCGTGCGTGCGTGTGCATGTGTGTGTGGGTCTGTGTGTGTCTCGGGTGTGCATGTGCATGTGTTCATGAATATATGTGTGCGTAAGGAGGTGTGTGTGAAGCATTGCTGCGGCGAATGTCTTCCCTGATATCATCAGTATGGAATCAGCTGTCTAGCAGACGGCCGTACAAAGCACCCACTAGTGCTAATCACTGCAACCTCCCTAACACACCAGCTAACCTGCACCCTCACCCTCCATCAACTAACCAATAAACGACTTAGGGAAGGGGGATGTCGGTGGGGGTTACAAGTGCCATGCATTGTCATCATCATAGTACCTGGGCTTTGAAGCACATATGCTGGCTCCTTAAAAACGTATAGATGAGGAACAAACGCAATTAAATCCTTCCTTAGTCCCTGGCTTCTCACCACCGGCCCGGCACGACATCATTAACGCAGCGCTGACATATCAGATGACTTTCAGCTTTCATCTGGCTGCTGGAGGAGAGGAGAAGAGGGAGGGGCACAGGGCCGGGCTATTGAACCTCCCCACTCTCCGCCCCCACCATCCACGTTAAGTCCCTGGTTTAATAGCATGTGGGAACAGGATGTGGACGTTAGCCCGTTAGCTCTCCGAGGTAAGCATGTATTGCAGGCGTTTCCCCTTCCCTAATCTGCCACCATTGAAGACAACTGACAATGCCCACCTGAGAGTGGGCTCTGGAGATGTTGGGCTTCTCAAAGACCATTTTCCCATCCTATATGTTTCTATTATACTCTGGGCCTAGGCTTTCATAACCATTCGTCTGTTTGATGAACAGTGGAGGGACATGGGTGGGTGGGCTTGTAGATGTTGGGTGTGGTATTTCTCCCATGTAGTAGGTTTGGCTCTTATTGTGTCTATTGTGCCGAATGGACTGACAGACTGCTGTCTCTCTAGCTGTGAGTTATTCTACCATGATGAGAAACGTGGAGGGTTTACTGTAGGACGTTGTGTATGCAGTGCATGTGTTGGTTGCATTCATTTAATTGTATCTGTATGTTGATAGTGTATCTGTATGGTAATAGTGTATATGTATCTTGATAGTGTATATGTATCTTGATAGTGTATATGTATCTTGATAGTGTATCTGTATCTTGATAGTGTATATCTATCTTGATAGTGTATCTGTATCTTGATAGTGTATATGTATCTTGATAGTGTATCTGTATGGTGATAGTGTATCTGTATGGTGATAGTGAATCTGTGTGGTGATAGTGTATATGTATCTTGGTAGTGTATCTGTATGGTGATAGTGTATCTGTATGGTGATAGTGTATATGTATCTTGATAGTGTATCTGTATCTTGATAGTGTATATGTATCTTGATAGTGTATCTGTATGGTGATAGTGTATCTGTATGGTGATAGTGAATCTGTGTGGTGATAGTGTATATGTATCTTGGTAGTGTATATGTATGGTGATAGTGTATATGTATCTGTGATAGTGTATCTTGGTAGTCTATCTGTATGGTGATAGTGTATCTGTATCTTGATAGTGTATCTGTATCTTGATAGTGTATATGTATCTTGATAGTGTATCTGTATCTTGATAGTGTATATGTATCTTGATAGTGTATCTGTATGGTGATAGTGAATCTGTGTGGTGATAGTGTATATGTATCTTGGTAGTGTATCTGTATGGTGATAGTGTATATGTATCTGTGATAGTGTATCTGTATGGTGATAGTGTATCTGTATCTTGATAGTGTATCTGTATCTTGGTCGTGTATCTGTATGTTGATAGTGTATCTGTATGGTGATAGTGTATCTGTATGGGGATAGTGTATCTGTATGGTGATAGTGTATATGTATCTGTGATAGTGTATCTGTGATATTGTATGTGTATCTTGGTAGTCTATCTGTATAGTGATAGTGTATCTGTATCTTGATAGTGTATCTGTATCTTGGTCGTGTATCTGTATGGTGATAGTGTATCTGTATCTTCGTCTTGTATCTGTATGGTGATAGTGTATCTGTATGGTGATAGTGTATCTGTATGGTGATAGTGTATCTGTATGGTGATAGTGTATCTCTATGGTGATAGTGTATCTCTATGGTGATAGTGTATCTCTATGGTGATAGTGTATCTGTATCTTGGTCTTGTATCTGTATGGTGATAGTGTATCTGTATGGTGATAGTGTATCTGTATGGTGATAGTGTATCTCTATGGTGATAGTGTATCTGTATCTTGATAGTGTATCTGTATGGCGATAGTGTATCTGTATCTTGATAGTGTATCTCTATCTTGATAGTGTATCTGTATATTGATAGTGTATCTGTATGGTGATAGTGTATCTGTATCTTGGTCGTGTATCTGTATGGTGATAGTGTATCTGTATGGTGATAGTGTATCTGTATGGTGATAGTGTATCTGTATGGTGATAGTGTATCTGTATCTTGATTGTGTATCTGTATGGTGATAGTGTATCTGTATCTTGATAGTGTATCTGTATGGTGATAGTGTATCTGTATCTTGATTGTGTATCTGTATGGTGATAGTGTATCTGTATCTTGATAGTGTATCTGTATGGTGATAGTGTATCTGTATCTTGATTGTGTATCTGTATGGTGATAGTGTATCTGTATGGTGACAGTGTATCTGTATGGTGAAAGTGTATCTGTATGGTGATAGTGTATATGTATGGTGATAGTGTATCTGTATGGTGAAAGTGTATCTGTATGGTGAAAGTGTATATGTATGGTGATAGTGTATTTGTATGGTGATAGTGTATCTGTATGGTGATAGTGTATCTGTATGGTGATAGTGTATCTGTATGGTAATAGTGTATCTGTATGGTGATAGTGTATCTGTATGGTGATAGTGTATCTGTATGGTGATAGTGTATCTGTATCTTGATTGTGTATCTGTATGGTGATAGTGTATCTGTATGGTGATAGTGTATCTGTATGGTGAAAGTGTATCTGTATGGTGATAGTGTATATGTATGGTGATAGTGTATCTGTATGGTGAAAGTGTATCTGTATGGTAATAGTGTATCTGTATGGTGATAGTGTATCTGTATGGTGACAGTGTATCTGTATGGTGAAAGTGTATCTGTATGGTGATAGTGTATCTGTATGGTGACAGTGTATCTGTATGGTGAAAGTGTATCTGTATGGTGATAGTGTATATGTATGGTGACAGTGTATCTGTATGGTGAAAGTGTATCTGTATGGTGATAGTGTATATGTATGGTGACAGTGTATCTGTATGGTGACAGTGTATCTGTATGGTAATAGTGTATATGTATGGTGATAGTGTATCTGTATGGTGAAAGTGTATCTGTATGGTAATAGTGTATCTGTATGGTGATAGTGTATCTGTATGGGGATAGTGTATATGTATGGTGATAGTGTATCTGTATCTTGGTTGTGTATCTGTATCTTGATAGTGTATCTGTATGGTGACAGTGTATCTGTATGGTGAAAGTGTATCTGTATTGTGATAGTGTATCTGTATGGTGATAGTGTATCTGTATGGGGATAGTGTATATGTATGGTGATAGTGTATCTGTATATTGGTAGTGTATCTGTATGGTGATAGTGTATCTGTATGGGGATAGTGTATATGTATGGTGATCGTATATCTGTATATTGGTAGTGTATCTGTATGGTGATAGTGTATCTGTATGGTGATAGTGTATCTGTATGGTAATAGTGTATCGGTATCTTGATATTGTATCTGTATGGTGATAGTGTATCTGTATCTTGATTGTGTATCTGTATCTTGATAGTGTATCTGTATGGTGATAGTGTATATGTATCTTGATAGTGTATCTGTATGGTTATAATGTATATGTATCTTGATAGTGTATATATACATTTATAGTGTATATGTATGTTGATAGTGTATATGTATGGTGATAGTGTATCTGTATCTTGGTTGTGTATCTGTGCATATATTCCATTCTGTGTATGTCTTTTCTTTAGCCTTAAGTCTTGATCCACCAGTGTTCAGATGTTAGCATGGTTTCCTCTAATTCACCCCTCTGCCAAGCCCAGTGATGGTGCTCTGTAGTGTGTTGGGTATGTCAGCTGTTTTAAGGTGAGGCAAGAAGAGGGAGCGGGCAGGACTTATGCATACTAATGGGGGAGGAGGAACTGGACTAATGGGTCTTAATGGGCCTGGGGGTACACACACTGACCTCTCCTCAAGTGGTGCCACTCCACTCTACTCCACTCCTGTAGCCCCTACACCCCCATAGCTCACCCTCAACACACACATAGCAGCGAGGGGGCAACTAGGAGGAGCGGAAGGGTTAGAGAGAACTGCAGAAAGAGAGGGGAGAGAGGAGGATGCGGAAGCTGTTAGCATTCCATTTTTATTATGACATTTCACAGTCATCCGATTTAATGTCCCCTGACCGGATTGTCCGTCCTGCAGACGGTGGGGATGAAATGTTATTTGGAGCGTTGATAAAAGGTGAGGCTCCTCCGAGATGACAGCGAGTCATAAGGCCCGGCGCGCTGACATTCATTTTCACCACAACAGAGATGGAATAAGACGTCACGGTGACAAGCTGTCAGTCAAGCCAGGGGCCCCGCCATATTACCATCCCCTCCTCCCCCTTACTCACCCTCGCCACATGCTACCCCCCCTCTACCCCACCTCCCCAGCCAATCCCTGCTGGCGGGTAAGAGGTTGAGGGGGGGGGGGGTGGATCCTCTTCAGTAATGGGGCTAGGCTGAACCCAGATATATAGAGAGAGAGAGCCTCGTCAGCTTGGTAGCTGGGAGGATGGAGGGTGAGAAAATATATTCTACAGCCTTTCATTAAAAAAATAAAGAGGCCTCATCTCCTGAGCTTTTCAATCTATCTGCCTGTCTATTGAGTGGGCCTGAAAAGGCAGCCACGCAAATCAGAAATTCCTCTGCTATGGAAATGTTCCGGCTTCACAAATCAGCCATGTTTTTTTTTTTTTCTCTCTCTCTTTTAGGCCATCCCCAATAATCACAAATAACAAGCTGTCATATCTTCAGAGAAATCATGTATTAAACTTATGTGGAAAGGTTTTTTTTCTCCCTCTCCTTCCTCTCCTCTCATCTTTTTTCGAAGGCTTTTCAACAATAATATCGCTGGAAACAGGCAGAGGCTGATAGAGTTTATAATAAATTAAGTCTGTAGCCTCGCCCTGACTCCAAAATGTAAATTATAATTACTCCTCTGGGTATGTAAGGGGTTATTGCCAGAGAGAGAAATAAATTGAAGTGAAGTGCATTTTCACTGCTTTTAAGACACGCCAGCATGTCTCTCAGTACGGCCTCAGTGCATGTCTTTGTGTGTGTGTGTGTGTGTGTGTGTGTGTGTGTCAGTTTGTGTGTGTTTGTGTGAATGCTTATGCCGTGACACACACACATTGACCTCCTCAGCTCTGTTCTTTATCTGTGCTGCCTGCTTGTCTGACCTGTGTGATGTGACAATGATGCTGGTGCTAACATGGAGATATGTGTTTTCATTGAGTGTGGAAAAGGTCACAGAGAGAGTGGAGGTGTGTGTGTGTGTGTGTGTGTGTGTGTGTGTGTGTGTGTGTGTGTGTGTGTGTGTGTGTGTGTGTGTGTGTGTGTGTGTGTGTGTGTGTGTGTGTGTGTGTGTGTGTGTGTGTGTGTGTGTGTGTGTGTGTGTGTGTGTGTGTGTGTGTGTGTGTGTGTGTGTGTGCGTGTGTGTGTGTGTGCCAGTATGGCCAGTAAATAAGTGATGGTGCTCAGTAACTATCACATCACTGCCTGAGTACCAGTCATGCCTCAGTGGGAGTGGCTGAGCTCTGCAATATCTCTATTATCAGTAAATGGTGTTTCTCACTCTTTCTCTCGCTCTTTCGTTCGCTCTGTATCTCGCTCTCGCTGTTTCTCTCACCCTCTGTCTCTGTCTCTGTCTCTCTCTCTCTCTCTCTCTCTCTCTCTCTCTCTCTCTCGCTCTGTTCACACAAAATAGAGAAGGTAATGATATTATTCTGACACGTGTGTGTCAAAATAAAAAAAGAGGCAGAGAGGGGAAAAACATTGACTGGCTTGACAATAAAAGGACATCTTGCCAGTTCGACTCCCCTTGATGTGACCGTTTGAATGTCAGTGGTGAATTGCTGAACTCAAAAATGGTTACGCTACACTTAATGTACTCAATGTACTCTTCACCCCTGACCTCTGACCTCTATCCTGCAGAGTGTGCTGAGGTCGTTCCACAACCTGAAAGATGTGGGTATGGTCCAGGTGAAGGTCATCAGAGCAGAGAGGCTGATGGCAGCAGACGTCACAGGTAAGTCAACTAAAACTCCTTCAATTGACGTGAAGACCTTCTTCTCGGCTATCAAGAGCGAAGCATTTTAGTAAATCTGTCACTTAAAAACACACCTGCTTGTCTGTTAGTTTCTACCAAATTGTATCCTCCCATGCCAAGTGTATAAAACATCAATCCATCAATGTAGTTGTAATTGACAATGGCCAACAAGAACCCATCGAGACAGTATCCAGACTACAGAACATCTGATTTCTTCTGGATTTAATTCATATAGGGGAGAAGCTTCATTTAAACCTCCAAGTCTCCAAAATATTTCTCTGACATCCTAGTCTCTCCCTTAATTCACACTTTTAATGAGGTCTACAGTGGACAGGCCTACTTTACTGTTTCACAGTGTGTGTTATCTAGTGGAAGGGAAGTGGGAGTGAGTTAGCTTGTCCTTATTCAGGGGCGAGGACCCACACACATTAGCAGCTAGAGCCACGCTCCTCCATTTCCTTGTTGGAGATAGCGAAGCGGCAGTAACAAGGGCTAATGGCTCTGCCTTTTGTTTTTTTACCAGAGAAACAAATGGGAATCCCTCCGCTATGTGCTGCTGACCTCAATGCAGAACTCATATCTCAGTCTGGGTTTTACTGTAGCTATTCTACAGTTAAGTATTCAGCCACTTTCAGCCCAGAACTTCTGCTAGAAATGTGTTTCTTGTGTAATGATGGACAAATATGGCCTACGATAGGGAAGTGCATAGGATAGCCATCAAACCGTTTAGTTTCAACAGAAGTGCAATGCCTCAAATGTCCTTTGAGTGAGGTTGTGTGTCCTCTTTCCGTGCATTGTACTCCGGTGGTGTTCTCAGTGTGAGCATTTGTGGAAAGCTAGGCACTGTCAAGTATCACCATTTTGAGTCTCTCTCTCTCTCTCTCTCTCTCTCTTGCTGGTAGGTTGTCCTCTCCACCCTTAATTTCACAGTATCACCCCTATCCAGATGGTACATACCCTCCACTAATCCCACCCTCACAGATTGTTCAGCCGATCGACCACCCCATCTCTCAGATGGTTTGCTCCATCCTCTAGCCCCACCCCCTCAGATGGTCAGGTCCACCACGCTGACCTGCTAACCTTGCACGGCTGTTCCAGTGTGTGTTTGTTTTTGTGTGTGCGTGTGGTGTTCCCAAGGGAAGGAGAGGGAAAGAGAGAGAGAGACCATGAGAGAGAGTCCATGAGAACGAGAGAGAGAGAGACCATGAGAATGAGAGAGAGACCATAAGTGAGAGAGAGACCATGAGAGAGAGAGACCATGAGAACCAGAGAGAGAGAGACCATAAGTGAGAGAGAGACCATAAGTGAGAGAGAGACCATAAGTGAGAGAGATACCATGTGTGAGAGAGAGACCGTACGAGAGACCACGCGAGAGAGAGACCATGAGAGCGAGATAGAGAGAGAGAACTTGAGAGAGAGACCATGAGCGAGAGGGATAGAGACCATGAGAGAGAGAGAGACCATGAGAGAGAGAGAAACCATGAGAGAGCGACAGACCACGCGAGAGAGAGAGAGATAGAGACCATGAGAGAGAGACCTTGAGGGACAGAGAGAGCATGAGTGAGAGAGACACTTTTGTATATTATTTACCTCACTTCTTTGGCAATGTTTACACGTTTCCCCGCCAATAAAGCCCCTTGAAATGAATTGAATTGAGACAGTGAGAGGCAGATTTTTTCCATTCCACTCCAATTCACACCCACTCTCTCAATTCTATAAAATTTGAGGGGCTTTATTGGCATGGGAAACATATGTTTACATTGCCAAAGCAAGTGAAATAGGTCATAAACAAAAGTGATATAAGCAATACAAAATTAGCATTACACTCAGAAAAGTTCCAAAATAAAAAAGTCATTTCAAATGTCATATTATGTCTATATACAATGATGTGCAAATAATGATGTGCAAATAGTTCAACTACAAAAGGGAAAATAAATAAACGTAAATATGGGTTGTATTTACAATGGTGTTTGTTCTTCACATGTGTCTCTAATATGGTCAAAGATTTGTCAGGAAGTTAGGAAGTGCATCTCAGTTTCCACCACAGCCTGTCTGCTCTTGATAGGCAGGTCTGCTCACTGAGTCTGTACATAGCCAAAGATTTTCTTAAATTTGGGTCAGTCACAGTGGTCAGGTATTCTGCCACTGTGTACTCTTTGTTTAGGGCCAAATAGCATTCTAGTTTGCTCAGTTTTTTTGTTAATTCTTTCCAATGTGTCAAGTAATTATCTTTTTGTGATTGATTTGGTTGGGTCTAATTGCATTGCTGTTTGTTTGTGAACAGAGCCCCAGGACCAGCTTGCTTAGGGGACTCTACTCCAGGTTCATCTCTCTGTAGGTGATACCTTTGTTGTGGAAGGTTTGGGAATCGCTTCATTTTAGGTGGTTGTATAATTGAACGTCTCTATTCTGGATTTTGATAATTAGTGGCTATCGGCCTAATTCTGCTCTGCATGCATTATTTGGTGTTTTACGTTGTACACAAGAGCATATTTCTCAATTTGGTGTTCGTTCTATTTTGTGAATTCTTGGTTGGTGAGTGGACCCCAGACCTTACAACCATAAAGGGCAATGGGTTCTGTAACTGATTCAAGTTTTTTTAACCAGATCCTAATTGGTATGTCAAATGTTATGTTCCTTTTGACGGCATAGAAGGCCCTTCTTTCTCTCTCTCTCTCTCTCTCTCTCTCTCTCTCTCTCTCTCTCTCTCTCTCTCTGTCAGGAAGTCTGTCCCATCGCTACTTTAATTGTCGTGTTTACATGGAGCACCTCTACTCCAGCCCAGTAGAATAACAATCCCAGTTGGTGAGGTGCTCTGACCCGTGTGAAAACCGCCCGTGCTGTTCCAGCCTTTCAGAGACACACATGATCTTCCCAGTGAAGGAGGCATATGCACATCAATTTACTGCATCAGTATAAGAGGAACTTTGTTCATTCTCGGAGGATCAATCTTTGTAATGGTATTTGGTGTACAGTAAAAACGTGCATTGAGCTGAGGCGTCAATATTACGGCAGGGGCGGCAGGGTAGCCTAGTGGTTAGAGCGTTGGACTAGTAACCGAAAGGTTCCAAGTTCGAATCCCCGACCTGATAAGGTACAAATCTGTCGTTCTGCCCCTGAACAGGCAGTTAACCCACTGTTCCTAGGCCGTCATTGAAAATAAGAATTTGTTCTTAACTGACTTGCCTAGTTAAATAAAGGTTAAACAAAAATAATAATAATAATACTATGTAACAGATTGTTGATGACACATATCAACACTTTGCAACGGTAGTCATAGGGATGTAGTCATAGGGATGTAGTCATAGGGATGTAGTCATAGGGATGTAGTGATGACAGGGATGTGTTGAGACTCAAACACTGCAGCATAAAGCATGTTTCTTTCAACATCTCTAAAAAAAGGAACTCAGTCTTGCCTCCTGGAAGACAAGGGCATCACCTCAGTTCCACCGCTTTGCTTAGCTCAGTTTAACACGCTTATCTAACTGGTGCCTGAAATTAGTTTGAAGCTCTCGCCGTGAACCCAGCCCCGATATGGAAAATGAACCCGGGGAGGAGCTCCGGTTGGCCATTTACCTGGACCGTCAAAGTAGCCCTCAAAACCTGAGCGTGTAATTGGCTGAGACAGCCGCCTCTGGTGCTCTCCATTAAGGTGAAAGTTCATCACCAGCGACAACCGCTCGCAGCCACATTGCCTGCATATTATTAAAGGAGAACACCGTTAGAGGGGGATATATTTTCTCTTCTTCAAAACATTTCAATCGTTTTCAGTGATTGGATTTCGGTTAATTGCAGCTCATTCGAGAGTAGTATCTTGTATATCCTAGTGACCACACAAATAGCATGAACAACTGGTTGTTGGTGCAGTAAATTTAGGAAGATGTAATATATTGTTCAGAATTTAGAAAAGGAATCCTCAAAAAACATAAAACAGCAGAACTTTATACTCAAACACTCCCCAGTGTTTTCTGAATTGCATATGGAAATTCACAATATTCATTACTTGAACAAAGTATAGAGCATGTGAAAAAGGTGAACCCACTCGAATAACTGATAGGGAATTATTCAGTTTATAATGATGTTGCATGGTAGAAGTTGAGTGTCGATATCAACTTGAAGCGTACCGCCAGATCAATACGTACCACAAATAGATGCGGGAGGCCACACCTACGGCTCCGCATTGATCACCGTGACATTTGTTTAGCTCTCCTACGAAATGTTCTGCCCTTGTCACAACATTCGAAGAAACTCACAGGAATCAATGGAGCCTGTACCCAACGCGCCGCCTCAACGGGGAATTGATGCGTGAACCCAAAATTCAGCCTCGCCTTCAACCCCATTTTGTTCTGTTATTAACTTAATTATTAAAAGCAACCCGCACACTCTTGGAAGTGATTTTATTTCACGTTACACTCTTGGGGAATTTGAATGGGATATGTTTCTCTCTCCCTGACCTAGCTTTTAAGAGTGATCTTCTTGAACAAACAGCAAAAGTGTTCCCAACAGTTCTGGTAAAAGTATAGATCAAAGCTGGAATTAAGAGTTTGTCAGGGGGGGGCAGTCCTTTACAAAGAAACAGTAACATGTATTTCCATACACAAACACAGAATATATAGGACATTGGCTGGGATTAGTACAGTATGCTACTCTCTGGAGAAGTGTCCAACCATTATGTCTCTATTTCATGGCTTTCAAATTGTGTGTTTTTCTTTCAACTCCAAAACTTTCTGGACTCTTTCCTTTGATAGTGGAGAATTACATAAGACAAAATATTTGGCCAAATGTGACTTTTGTTCATGCGGCTGAGGACGTATCTCCTGCACGGCTATCATCTCCATGGTGTCTTGGCGTCATGCTACTCATTGAATGGGGGATGATGTCAGCCTGTCTTTCTTCTTTGAACACCGCAGCTCAATCAGGTGTAAGAACACGGACTATCCAGTAGCAGCTCACTTTGTCGAGGCTAACCATCCCATGTCCTCCCTCAAATACACAGGCGTCGAGCGTGCTGCTCTACCAAGGAGAGGAAGGTAACATGGAGATCCTACTTTGACAAAAGAAGGCTTACTGGATGTCCTTTCTAAAAACATAGACCCCTAGTGGTCTGAATATGGACTTTGATCTCTGGCCCTTCTTATGAACAAATCGTTGTTTTATGAACAAGCCTTATAAATGTATATATTCGTTCTACAGCTTGTTAGCGTACACCTAACGTGTTCCCCCCTGTTGATGATGCTCATTATACATTAAGGTTGAACGCAAAGATTACATGTAGCAAATATGAAATGAAATACAAAAGAATGATGTGGATTTGAATTAAACAATAATGTATGTTGATGCTAATATGAGGTACAATATTCCATTTTGTTTCTATATGATAACAATAGCATAATATATTGAATATGCCATAAACTATTTATTTGTTTACATCTTTTGTTTTTGAACAGCTTCACAAATTCATTTGAATTGACTTATCATTATGACACACCCCTCACTGTTGTCGTTGGTTGCACTAATCGCACGGTTTTGTCTACATAACCTGGTTCAAGTGTTCATGACGTCACCCCGAGGAAGGCACAGTGATGCCGAAACGTTGGTAAATACCCATGAAATTGCTGGGAGTTTATATATGGAGTGTGCGACTCTCTTTATTTTGATAGTCTTTCTTAAACACGCTGCCATCACATGATTTGGCTTAGTATACAATATAATGTCTGTCCGAAATAGCAGAGCCAGTATTATAAGGGATAACACATTGCGTAGATCATGTGTAGATAACGTCAATCTTTCTGTGATTAGTGAAATGACATCAGTGTGTTCCTCTTGCGCTGTCTCGTCCGTCTCTTACTAAACTCCCTAGCTCCTCTCCCCCCTCCCTGCCTCTTCTCAGTCTCATCCCTGTCAGACAAGATGTCTTCTCTCTCTCTCTCTCTCTCTCTCCATTGCCCCGGGCAGAGTTTCCGTAGTACTTATCAGTGTCCGAGCGCTAGGATCCTTGTAGCAGGGCCGGTGATTTAGCGTAGCATGGGATAAAATAAATGTATCACATTGTTACTCTGGGTTATAAATGGTGGCTGGAGCTGTCATGCGGTGAGGAGGGTGAGGAGGAGGAAGGGTGGGGAAGAGCAGGAGGGCTATGTGGCTGGTAATTCTCTGATCAGCTCCTGGCTGTTTCCCTGCGCCTCTTTATCAAGTAGAAAGCTAAGCGCTACTCCGTAGGCTCCATAGGCTCCGTAGGCCAGCCGACACTGGATTAGACAGGAGTAAACCAGACAGAGATAAAGCTAATACAACTCCTCTCTATCTCTCTCTCTCTCGTTCTGTCTCCCCCTTGCAGGCAAGAGTGACCCCTTCTGTGTGGTGGAGCTGAGTAATGATCGGCTACAGACACACACCGTCTACAAGAACCTCAACCCCGAATGGAACAAGGTCTTCACCTTGTGAGTGCACTTCTGCACCCCATGTTGCCACAGACGTACCCACTCATGATCTCATACTGGGTGGTCTCTCTATTTCTCATTCTCTGTTTCTATTGCTCTCCGACACATGCCGCTACTTGCTGCACACACACAAATCAAATTCTGTTTGTTCTTAAATGTACTGTTGTGTCAATTGTGTTACACCTATACCTAATAAAATAAGAAAATAAATCTTATGTTATTTTAAGTATTACCATGCGTTTTAAATACATTGACGGATAACCAGATGCCTCAATTGTATTGTTATCATAACTTTAATACAAGCGATGATTGTAACAAAGCAATTATAGCTATTACATTTACAGAATATTTTTTTTAAAACAGCCTCATTTTAAAAACATGTTCACACTCCCAGTTATCTCTGTTTCCAATTAAGCCACGTGTTTACATTTGCAATAGGATGTTGTAAAAATGTAAGTGTTACAAGTGTAAATGTTATTGTGGAATGCACATGACAATGCACATTTTTAATGGCAAATTCTCACATTTCTGCAGATATCTCGATTTGTCGTTGTGTGGATTAAGCACATTTTCTAAAACATCGTGCTTGAATAATGCAATCAAACACTGCCATTTCCAATGTGTTTTCATTCAACTAGCCAAACATTGCACCGTGTATATGCACTTAGCCTTCTGTATATCATCAAAATATATTTTGATGAAAGAAAAAAAACATCAACTTTATATTTTGTTTTGTCTTTTCTTTTCTTTTTTTTAGGGGGGGGGGGGGGGGGTAACAGGTACAAAAACAATTAAAGAGTTGCATCCAAAGATAACCCCAACCCATTCCACTTCTCAGTCTCCTTCCACCCGCCCGCATCCTCCCTCCCCAAATCTATTTATTTGACAGTATTATTGATTATTCATACATTCATACATCGATACGTCTCATACAAAACATAGCTCATTCTAGTAAACCGTGGAGATTGAAACTCTGACGTCTACGTTTCGTTCCCTGCTTCAATCTTTCTGCCTATCAATGTCTTTTTTTTGATTGACATGCTAGTTTGAATTGGATTCTAAGACATGACTATGTACACATGTTGATTTCAAATCCATATTATTTATTGCAAATCTTCTTTATGGGGAAATACATTAGCGAATTCCCGTGGAAAGCTGGGTCATTGAGTCGTCCTTTGCGCAATGCTGCGCCCCTCTCTCTCTCTCTCTCTCTCTCTCTCTCTCTCTCTTTCCATCAGCATCCTCGCTAGCCTACTTTTCAAAGATGACATTTCGCAAACCGTGATAACCCTTCCTCCTACAACTCACATCCTCTTTAGTTAAGCACAAAGGTCATAGAGGACTGTAGTTTCATCGTGCTATGAGCGGTGTGGGCAGGTGTCTGATTGTAGTGGTTTAATTGTTGTTCTGTGGCGAGCAGCAACGTGAAGGACATCCACTCAGTGTTGGAGGTGACGGTGTACGACGAGGACCGAGACAGGAGTGCAGACTTCCTGGGGAAAGTGGCCATCCCTTTACTAAACGTGAGTCCTCCTGATGAAATGTATCTGCTATCTCTATCGACTCCCCCTTGGGGAAATACTGTTGAGAAAAACACAACGTTTCTTTTGCAACTGTGGATGAGACTGTGTTATCATTGAGAGAGAGAGAGAGAGAGAGAGAGAGAGAGAGAGAGAGAATGTGAATGTGGTAATGTTGGGCTGATTCCCCAGGATAGTTAATTTCTCCCTGACAGTGCTGTGGTGGTAATGAACAGGTACTTGTCAGAGTTGCCACAGTTGTTTTGGGCTCTCTGTCAGATGCAGCAGCTGGGGTTCAAAGGTGGCCCAGGGAGTGTATTCAGCCGGGTATTGCCAGACAGACGGCTGTCATGTCCCTCTCCCGCAGATTCAAAATGGTGAACGGAAAGCCTACGCCTTGAAAAGCAAGGAGCTGACAGGGCCAACAAAAGGGGTCATCTTTCTCGAAATAGACGTGATTTTTAATGCTGTAAGTCTTTCTTTTTTCCTTCTCCCCTTTTTTTCCTACTATGCCCCCCCCCCCCACACACACACACACACACACTCCCTCCCCGCTCCAGAATTGTCGTCTTTATGCTGTTTGTCCTTCCTCCCCTGCCGTCCCTTGTCCCCCGTCCTCATTTTCAGTTGAATTATCGAACACTCCCACTCAGCTGCCTTTGTTCGCCCATTTATTCTCACTGTGTGTGTCCTGCCGGCGGCCATCTTAGTTCTGTGTGTGATGGAGAGAGCTCTCGCTATAGCCCGTGACACAGGGCATATGTACTGCCGTGACTCACAACAACATATATGTAATGCATTTAACACAGTCAATTCAGAAATCTGTCTATGCCGTTTTGTGAACGATCCCAGTAGATATAGGACCATATTGTGTTATTGTGATAATGTCCCACCATTGGCTGTGTGTTGATTAAATGTCTATTATCCCCACACCAGGTGAAGGCCGGTCTCAGGACGTTAATACCCATCGAGCAGAAATACATTGAGGACGAACCCAGAGTGTCCAAACAGGTAGGTCAACACCAACGCCCTCTAACCTGCTGGCCCGTTTAACTCAGCGTCTACCACCGTCCTCCATTATATTACAAATGTTAACAAAACCCAACCGGTCATGAGTGGCATCTTGTGAGGCCACAACAGTGTGGGCAGGAGGGAGAGAAAAACGTCCCCCCCCCCTCCCGCCCCCCCCGGCTCTCTCCTTTACTGTGAGTGGTGAATAGAAATGTCAAGCTGTCAGCTCTGGGGGTGTATAAGTAGATTGGCCATCCTTAGTTGGCCCTCTGTGCCACTGCTGATTTGCACTTCATTGTCACGCCGCTCAATGTGGCGGCCCCACAAAGGGCTGAATCGTGGGGGCTTGCCCACATCAGACGTGTCACATAAACGCCGTTTGGGCTGAGCAGTCACCCACTCTTATACCCTTTTGTCTCTCTCCCCTCCTCTTCCCTCTCTCGCTCTCCTTCTCTCTCCCTGTGCCAAAAGATGCCCACTCTGCACTTTCCCCTGTGTGCTCCTCCCCACCCACCCACCCTCCCTGTTTGCGCGTCTCTATGTTCATCGGCACTTCACCTCTGACTCGTAGAGATGCCCCATGTCAACGTCTCTGAATGATGATGTCATCGGTTGCTTTAGAGAGATTGCCCCGGTGAGGGCTCTTTTGTGTTGGGCTCGTCACCGCTGTGGCCCGCTGCCTGTCCTTACACACACAAACCCCAAAAGTTGCCAGTTAAATACAGACATTATAAGACATTATAATTAAGACGGTTAATATCTGAATGCAGGATATTACCAGAGCCGGGACCTAAGCAGGAAAAACTCCACGTCATAGTTATAGCCTATAGCCTAGGTGTCCAGGGTTTTTCCTGGTCCAGTCATGTGATCACGGGAAAAACTCCTGGCCCTAAATATTAGTACTCACGTTGGTTGCAACGAAATGCGCGGAGCAAACACAGTAGAGAGAGACTTTAGAGCAGTCCTTCTGCTGCTAGTTACAGCTGCGTGATCAAAGCGTGGCCGCGTGAGACCGTGCGGGGATGCGGGTGACTCAGAGTGCTGTTGTCTGCAGGGGATGGATGTCCCCGACAGGACACCGTAGACACACAGTCATTCTCAGTTCACCACTACTCTCCGTTGAATAATGGATTAGGCAGTGATGTAAAAAGCACAATTCCCCCTTAAACATCCCCGAATCCTCTTAAAGACACATCAGAATAGATATTCCCTCTTCGGGGACTACTTCCTGGATGTGACCTGATTGGCTGACTTCTATTCTGTCGTGTCGTTATGGCATTCCGTGATTGGAACACAGCGGAATGGGACAAGCGATGCTTTCTCCCTCGCTGGCCAGATGCCTGCATGGACTCCCTAGGGATGTGAAATCATCACAGGCCGTGAACACTATTACTATGACTTAACTCCATTTGACGAGCTAGCTTTAAAAAGACACCGCCTCAGTGAACCTGACTTGATTTAGCGATTGGGTTTCCTGTACG